>NC_046154.1:220265169-220579991 GCF_011064425.1 Rattus rattus | reverse complement strand
CTGCACACACGAAGGGAGTTGGCTGATGTAAAGCTGCAAAAATGATGCTCTGCGTGATGATCGATGTGTTGCCGCTGGTCGTCGTCGGTTGCACATCAAAGCGGTCTGTCCGGTCAGTGCGGAAACCTACCGCCTCCGGCGTGGATAATGCAACCTGATGTTTCACCCTCAGAGGCTGATCACTATGCAAAACAACTGAAGGAACCCAGTATATTATTAATGAGCAGTGCAGATGGGTTGCCGCATCGATGGGCAACTCATTTGTCTGAGGCAATACACACGCGCTTCCAGCCGGAGTATAAATGCCTAAAAATAAAAATAGAGCAATCCATTTACGAATGTTTGCTACCGGGTTTTCTGTTTTCTAACATTTCTGCGCCGCCACAAATTTTGGCTGCATCGACAGTTTTCTTCTGCCCAATTCAGAAACGAAGAAATGATGGTGATGGTTTCGCGGTGCTACTGCTGCCCAGTTTGTTTTGAACTGATAAAAAAGCGTCTGTTGAAGGCACACATCCTGTAATAACAGGGGCCAGCACACGCAGTAACAGAGTAGCATTTTTCATGGTGTTATTCCCGATGCTTTTTAAGTTCGCAGAAATCGTATATTGAAAAACAAACCCTAAACAATGAGTTGAAATTTCATTATTGTTAATATTTAATCCGTCATTCTGGATTAACTATGTCCCAGACGGGGCAGAACCTCTACGAAAGAGTGTCGGGGAATAATTAAAACAATGCACACAGGGGTTTAGCGTACGTATGTGCATTATAACCTTAACGCTGTGCACGGAGAAACCAGACGTTATATTTATTGGAAAGATTTATGTAGTGGTTCTGAATGCTCTCATATAAATAATAATGAATTATCCGAGGTATAGTAATATCTTTTATGTTCATGGATATTTATAACCATCGACTCACTGTACAGTTTTCCCTGCTGTTGCAAAATGATTTCTCTTGATTTCAACCTATCATAGGACGTTTCTATAAGATGCGTGTTTCTTGAGAATTTAACATTTACAACCTTAAGTCCTTTATTAACACGGTTAGTCGTTTCAACACGATGAATATTATCTGCCAGATAGTAAATATACGTGAGACGTTAGACGTTTTAGTTCAGAATAAAAAATTCACAGTCTAAATTTTTCGCACTTTTGATCGAATATTTTTAAAATGGCAACCTGAGCCATTGGTAAACCCTCCATGGGGATACGAGTGGGCGCGTAGTTTGCATTATGTTTTAATCGTTTCAATCTGTTCAACCTCCTTGTGTTTTGTTGATGATTTGCGTCAAATATTAGGAATGTTTTCTACTTAATAGTATTGGTTGGCGTAACAAAGTGCGGGTCCTGGTATTCTGGGAGGGAAAATACAAATCGACAGATGCGGTGTTAATGTGCTCAAATCTTCATAGAAAGATTTGTTAATATTTTAACCGCTAGATGAAGAGCAAGCGCATGGTTAACAAAAATGAATAAAGAACAATCTGCTGATGATCCTCCGTGGATCTGATTCGTAAAAAATATGCTTAATAGCACCATCTCTAAGTGAGTTACCGATGCTGGTAATTAAAGGTAGAAATATAAGGTGTCTCCTGAAGCATTCAGAGCAATTGAGGCAGCGTTGTGTAGCCACGATAACAATAAGGAAGGATTATCTCTGCGGGTTGGACTGATCACCATAACTGCTAATCATTCAAACCTATTTAGTCTGGGTGACAGAGCCAACATGCCTGGGTCACTATTGCAGTGTAAAACTGCAACTCACCACGCGGTAATGCCCTCGTACTATGAATTACATCGTCCTGTTCGGAGGAAGAACGCGGGATAAATTATCATCACTTTTAACGATGCATATGCCTTCTTTCTGACGTTAGTCTCCGACGGCAGGTCAAATGACCCAGGCTGAGAAATTCCTGACCCTTTTTTGCTCAAGATGATGCCACTGGTTCAACTCACTTGTTGGGGAAAGCGATGTTGCGGGTTGTTGTTCTGCGGGTTCTGTTCTTCGTTGACATGAGGTTGCCCCGTATTCAGTGTCGCCGATTTGTATTGTCTGGAAGTTGTTTTTACGTTGTTGATGCAGATCAATTATCATTGATACCTGCGCTATAATTGATTATTTGACGTCATAATTGATTATTTGATGGGTTTGACGCACGTTGTGACGTTGTGATGATGATATATGATATCAATTTATCACTTTACGGGTACCATAGGAATAGCATTGCGATTTTCAATTAAATAAATTACTTTTCAGATAAAAATTAATCACCAATATAGTAATGTTTGGAAAACAAAATTTTATATTAAATGATAACCAATTCAAAATAGAAGAAATAAAGATAAAAAAGTTAAAGTAATTTTGGCTTTATAATCTTAATGAAACTATTGAAGGCACAAAATTACATAAAATTGCATTTCCAGGAGACAGCAGCATGTAATTTGGACTTAAAAATTATGCAGCTCTGAATTATAGTCATAAATCAAAATCAAGTGAATATCAATCAAAGGGCAAGCAGCCTCTATAAAAGCATGGTAGGAGGTTTCTAAAAAAGTTTAAATTTGTTTTTTTAAATAAAATACTCTTGGTCAATAGAAACCTCTATATAAACAAATACATTTTAATTATCTTATAAATAATATTAATCTACAAGTTACTAGCACCCATTTAATATCTACTGTGAATTCACTTGTGCAGTGTAATTTTGTTATGAGTGTCACTTTCACTCAATAGATTAAACTTACTCTTTTCTTTAGTAAATAATCTGTTTCTAATATCCTATCAGGATTGATCACTTTATCAAATAAAAGAAGTGATCCTAGAAGACTAAATAAGCAGTTTGAAGAGTTACTAAAATTGTTTCCCAGAGAAACATTATAATGTAAGTTTATTATATCAAAAGTAATATGTACTCAGTAATAAGTAGATTTTAGCCAGAAAAGTATAGAATACCCAGGATATAGCCCTCAGAACTCAAGAAAGTAACCAAGCTGAAGGGCACAAGGGAGGATGCCTTAATCTCACTTGGAAGGAAGAAGAAAGCAATCACTGGGGGCAGAGGGGGAGAAGGACCTGGGTGGGAGAGGAAAGAGGGAGGAGAAAAAGGGGAACATGAACAGGTACTGGGTGGGCAAAAAGGTGTGAAGCTCTGAGGGCCAGAAAATAATGGAAACAGACAACCTCGGAAAGTAGGTGGTTGAGGGACCCTCCAGAATGTACCAGAGACCTGAGAGATGAGAGACTCTCTGGACTCAAAGGGAGGTACCTTAGATAAACTGTCAAAGTAGGGGAGAAGAATTGTAGAATTCACTTCCAGTGAAGAAAAAAAAAAGGCATCAAATAAAGGGATGGTGTTGTAATCCCACAGTAGAAGTATTTGGCAGAATTAACACCCCTTCATTTTAATGTCTGGGAAATGTTAGGAATTCAAGGCCCATACCTAAACATAGTAAAAAGAATATACTGCAAACCAGTAAGCCAATATCAAACTTAAAGGAGGGAAACTTGAAGCAATCCCTCTAAAATCAGGGATCAGACAAGGCTGCCCATTCTCTGTCTACCTATTCAATATAGTACTTGAAGTCCTAGCCAGAACAATTAGACAACATAAAGAGGTCAAAGGGATACAAATTGGAAAAGAAGAAGGCAAAATATATTGTGCAGGCATTATGATTGTATACTTAAGTCAAAAATTATAACAGAGAACTACTAAGCCTGATAAACATCTTCAACAAAGTGACCAGACACAAAATTACCTCAAACATGGGTAGCCTTCCTCTACTCAGAGGATAAAGAGACTCAGAAAAAAACTAGGGAAACATCCTTCACAATAGTCACAAATAATATAAAACACCGTGGTGAGACTCTAAGTAAGTGAAAAATTTGTATGACAAGAAATTCAAGTCTCTGTAGAAAGAAACCAAAGAAGATCTCAGAAGATGGAAAAATCTCCCATGCTTATGGATTGGTAGAATTAAAATAGTAAATATGGACATTTTGCCAACAGCAATCTACAGACTCAATGCAATCCCCATCAAAATTCCTACTCAATCATTCATAGAGTTGAAAAGTGCAATTTGAAAATCATTTGGAAAAACAAAAAACCCAGGATAGTGAAAACTATTCTCAATAATAAAAGAACTCCTACAGTAATCAAAATTACCAACCTCAAGCTATATTACAGAGCAATAGTGATAAGAATGAATAGACCCAGAAATGAACCTTCACAGCTATGGTCACTTGACCATAGCTAAAACAAAGGAGCTAAAACCATCCAGTGGGAAAAGATAGCATTTTGAGCAAATGGTGCTGGTTTAACTGGCAGACAAGATGTAGAAGAATGCAAATTGATCAATTCTTATCACCTTGTACAACACTAAAATCCAAGTGGATCAAGGAACTCCACATTAAAACCTGATACACTAAAACTAATAGAAGAGAAAGTTGGGAAGAGCCTCAAATACCTAGGCACAGGGGAAAATTTCCTGAATAGAACACCAATGGCATATGTTCTAAGATCAAGTAACTACAAATGGACCTCATAATATTGCAAAGCTTTTGTAAGTCAAAGGACATTGGTAATAGAAAAAAGTTCAATGAACAGATTGGGAAAAGATCTTTACCAATTTTACATCCAATAGAAGACTAATATCCAATATATACAAAGAACTCAAGAAGTTATACTCCAGGGGATTAAATAACCCTATTAAAAATGGGGTACAAAGCTAAACAAAAAGTTCTCAACTGAGGAAAATTGAATGGCCATGAAGCACTAAAGAAATGTTCGACATCCTTAGTCAGGGAAATGCAAATCAAAACAACCCTGAGATTCTACCTCACACCAGTAAGAATGGCTAAGATCAAAAACTCAGTGGATAGCAGATGCTGGCAAGGATGTGGAGAAACATGAACACTCCTCCATTGTTGGTGTGATTGCAGACTGGTACAACCATTCTGGAAATCAGTCTGAAGGATCTTCAGAAAATTGGACAATAATATTATCTGAGGATCCAGCTATAGCACTCTTGGGCATATACCCAAAAATGCTCCAAAATATAACATGGACAACACATGATCCACTATATTCATAGCAGCCTTATTTATAATAGCCAGATGCTGGAGAGAACCCATATGTCCTTCAGCAGAAGAATGAATAAGGAAAATGTGGTAAATTTATACAATGGAGTACAACTCAACAATTAAAAACAATAACTTCATGAAATTCATAGGCAAATAGATGGAAGTAGAAAATATCACCCTGAGTGAGGTAATCCAATCACAAAAGACATGCATGATATGCACTCACTGATAAGTGTATATTAGCCCAAAGCTCAGAATACCCAAGATGCATTTCACAGACCAAAAGAAGCTCAAGAAGTTGGAAAACCAAAGAGAGGATGCTTCAGGCTTTCTTAGAAGGAACAACAAGATATTTACAGCAGGAAACACAGAGACAAAGTTTGCAGCAAAGACTGAGGGAAAGATCATCCAGAGATGGCCCCTCCTGGGGATCCATCCCATATACTGTCACCAAACCCAGATAATATTGTGGATGCCAAGAAGTACATGCTGAAAGGAGCCAGATATAGCTGTTTCATGAGAGTCTCTACCAGAAACTAACAAAAACAGAGGCAGGTGCTCACAGTCAACCATTGGACTGAGAACGGGGTCCCTAATGGAGACGTTAGAGAAAGAACTAAAGAAGCTGAAGGGATTTCAATCCCACAGGAAGAATAACAATATCAACCAACCTGAACCCGCAAAGCTCCCAGAGACTAGACTACCAACCAAAGAGTACATATTGAAGGCCACATGATTCCAGCCACATATGTAACAGAGGATGGCCTTGTCTGGCATCAATGAGAGGAGATGCCCTTGGCCATGTGAAGGCTGAATGCCCCAGTGTAGGAGAAAGCCAGGATGTGGAGATGGGAGGGAGTGTATGGGAAAATACTCTCATGGGGGCAGGGGGAGGGGAAAAGCGATAAGAGGACTCCAGAAGTGACATTGGGAAATGGGATAACATTTGAAATGTAAGTAAAGAAAATATCCAATTAAAAGGAAAAAAAATGACCCCAAATTTTTCCTGTCTAAAAGAACTGCTAGGACAAAAATGGAGAAGAACTTGAGGGAAAGGAGATCCAGTGACTAGCCCATATTGGAATCCAGCTCAAGGAGAGTCCTCAAGCCCTGACACTGTTCCTGAATCTATGTTATATTTACAGACAGGAACCTAGCATAGTTGCCCTCTGAGAGGCCCAACAAGCAACTGAGTCAAATGCAGATACTTACACACAACTAGAATTGACAGAATCCAAAAAGCCTTGTGGTTGAATTAGGGAAAACCTGGAAGAAGCTGAGGAAGAGGGCAACCCTACAGGAAGACAAGCATTCTCAATGAACCTGGATCATCAAGAGCTCTCAGACACTTAGCCACCAACCATGCAGTCTACACTAGCTGATATGAGGCTCCTGACACCTATATAGCAGAGGAATGTCTGATCTGGCCTCAGTGAGAGAAGCTCCACCTAACCCTCAAGAGAGTTGAGGCCTCAGAGAGGGGAAGGTCCGGTGGGGTGATGGTGGGGGAAGGAAGTGGGAACATCCTCTTAGAGATGGGGAAGGAATTATGGGATGAAGAACAGTCAGAGGGTGGACTGGGAAGTAAATGATGACTGGACTGTAGAAAAAAACATTAAAGAGTATTAATAAAAATTAATGTAAATATTATAATCAAATAATTATCAACTGTCTGCTTCCATTTAAAAGCCTAAATAAGGAAAATTATTTATTCTCCCATTTAACTTGAATTTTTCTCCCTTTTGATTTGTCAGAATAACATGTTTAATGGTGAGAGTATTATTATTTTAGTTTTATTCTATGGTTTGCATCAAGTAGCAAATGTTTTATGATACAAGGTACACCTATGTTTATTCCATATACATTTAGAATTATAATATCCTATTAATATATTGATACCTAGATGAGTATGAAGTGACTTTGTTTTTTTTCTGACTAGTTTTAGTCTTAATGTCTATTTTGATCGCTATTAAAGTACATATATTTGAAGCAAATGTGTAGCTTGGACTTCATGTGGGTCGCTTAACAAGTGAATCAGAGGCTGTCTTGGCCTCTAATCTCTGACATTGGATCAACTTCCCCTGGACTATCTGGTTGGGTCTCAGTGGAAGAGGATGGATATAGATAGACCTGCTGGGACTAGATGTTCCAGGCTGGGTTGGTACCTAAGAAGGGCTCTTCTTTCTCTGAGGAGAAGGCGAGTGTGCAATGAGGGAGGGATTGATTGTAATAGTGGAACTGAGAATAGAGTAAGGCTGTGATTGGGATATAAAATAAAGTACTGGAAAAATGAAGTATATACACATTCCTATTTCTTAGTTTCTATGCTTGAAATATCTTTTTCTTTATCTGTTTACCCTGTCATAACATCTGTTGTTGATAATAAAACATATTTCATGAAGAAAACAGAAAGAAGGGTCCTGGTTTCTAGTTCAATCTGCTAATTTCCTTCTTTTTATTGGTTACATCCAGGGATATAAGGGATATGTATTAATTCCATATTTATGTATTGACTGTGGCCTCCTGAGTCTTTGTCTATACTGAAGTTTTAAATATTTCTTTCAAAATTCTTTGTAGTGAGAAAATATTGTCCTTTCCGTTGAAAGGGAGATACAAATTTGTAAAAGAAAATGTTCTGTATTTCAAATTACATTTTTTATTAATTTTTTATTAATTTCTATTTTATGCTTTGGTGTACAGAATTCCCTGTGACCCATAGATAAACATATTTTCTTCCTAATTGGTAGGTGCTGATTTAGTTGTATGACCTTGTCTTGTCTTGGGTTCTTTTATTTCAATTACATATTCTAAGAGCAAGGTGTCTCTTGAAAAATAATTATGTTAAGAAAATAACCCCACCCACAAATGACAAGCAAACTAGGAAATTACAAATGGATAAATCAGAAACAAATCCTAGATTATATTTCAATTGATCTGACACTCAGAGTAAATAAAACTCTGTCCCCGCATGCATCTCAAAAGAGTCTATTTGAAACACAGGTAAAGAGCTAGCCATTGAGTATCATCTCCCACATATCAGTGATTGGTCCTAGCATTTGACACTTGGAAATTCCTAAATTCAACATATCCTTGGGTGAGGACTAATGGAGGTTACAAATTCAGTGATGGTGATTGACAGACTTCAGGTTACAAAGCTAGACATTCTTGTTGAACTTTACAAAAATGTTGCCAGTCAATCAAGTTGATAATTATTGCAAAATCAACCATTATAACCAAATGAAGCATAAGAAAATAGAAATTATAAATTACCCATGACTGAGTCCATTCCCTGTCATTCAGAAATGATCATAATTTACATAAAATTCGGTCTATAAAATGCAAGTCATAGCATGAATTTACTACTACAGATTTAATAGTTTATAAAGCATGTACCTTTGGTTGGTGGTTTAGTCTCTGGGAATTCTGGAGGTCTGGTTGGTTGGTATTGTTATTTTTCCTATGGGGTTGCAAACCCCTTCAGCTACTTTGGTCCTTTCTCTAACTTCAAAACTGGGTACCCCACACTCAGTCGAATGGTTGGCTGTGGGTTTCTGCTTCTGTGTTTGTTAGGCTCTAGCAGAGACTCTCAGCAGACAGTTATATCAGAATCCTGTCAGCATGCATTTCTTGGCATCCAGAAAAATATCTGGGTTTGGGGACTGTATATGGGATGGATCCCCAGGTGGCAGTCCTCCAGATGGCCTTTCCTTCAGTCTCTGCTCCATACTTTATCTTCAGGTGCACAGTCGCATATATAGCAGAGGATGGCCTTGTTGAGTATGAGTGGGAGGAGAGGCCCTTGGTCCTGTGAAGGCTTGATGCCCTAGTGTAGTGTAATGCCATGGTGGAGAGGCAGGAGAGAGTAGATATATGGGGTGGAAGCATCGTCTTAGAAACAGGGGAAGGGGAAATGGATAGGGTATTTCTGGAGGGAAAACCAGGAAAGGGGATAACATTTGAAATATAAATAAAGAAAATAACCAAGAAAAAAAGAATAAAAGCATATATTACTCTACTGTTTTTACATTATTTAATATTGATGAAGTTTATATTACATGATGCATTCTTGATTTACTTATGCTCTTTAAAATCAGATGCTACACAGGTAGAACACTCACTTTTTATTGTAGTATTATTTTTTAGTTAATCTTTTATTTTCACACTGCAGATTTTATTCCCCTCCAGGTCTACACTCAGACTGTTCCACTTCTCCTCCCCTCCCCTTGTCTCCATGAGGATGTCCCCAACCTCCCTAGCCCACCAGACCTCTAAATTCCCTGTGCCTTCAGCCTCTTGAGGGTTAGGTGCATCTTCTCTGACTGAACCCAGACTTGGCAATCATCTGATGTATATGCGTTGGGGGCCTCATATAAGGTGATGTACACTGCCTGGTTGGTGTTCCAGTGTCTGAGAGATATCAGGGGTACAGGTTAATTGAGAGTGCTGGTCCTCTTACAGGGCTGTCCTCCTTCTCAGCGTCCTCCAACTTTTCTCTAATTCAACCACAGAGGCAACAGCTCCTGTCCACTGGGTAGGTGCAAATATCTGCATCTGATACTTTACGCTACTTGTAGGGTCTTTTGGAGGACAGTCATGATAGATCCCTTTTTGAGAGTGCTCCATAGTCTCAGTAATAGTGTCAGGCCCAATTTTTAAAAAAAACTGTTTTAGTATCAATTAAAGTATGTTTCATTGAACTTGTTAAAAGGTCATTTTCTGAAAGTTCTCTTTGACTCATGGTAGAAGAAAATTGCACTTCAAGGAATTATTCCAGAGTTTATTTCAATAATTTCAGCATACTTGTCTGCCCTTTAAAATGTGATTCTCAGTGTGTATCTCAAATATAAGCAAATATCTCCTATATTCTTCACATAATACTGAAGGTTCTACTCAGTGAAATAATAAGCTTATGAATGAAATCAGCCTTGGCATTTATTAAGAGCCAGAAGTAAAATTGTAAACAAAATTAATATCTCTGTAGATATTTAGCTGAAATCCACAGTGATACTAGAATTAATATATATTTTAATTTTCAAATTGCATATTTCAAGTAACCATGCAGCATTGCTCAAAAGCAAAAATGAAGTCTGGAGCAATGGCTCGGCCATTGAGCAATAAGTCTTGCATAGGACTGATTTGGATCCAAGCACTACTGGGCATCTCATTTTTGCTGTCACTTCAGATCTTGGAAATCTGACTTTATTTTCTGGCCATCATCTGTCTGGGTGCCACAGCTGGGATCCAGTCTTCCATTGTACCATTCCACTACAAAGGATTATATCCCTACAATTGTGAGTTAGAATACAACTTACCTTTCCTGATTCTGTTAGCTTCTGTCACACTGCTAAAAATATTAATGCTAAATAATGCATTTAAAATGTTTAAATATTGCAAGGTTTCTTTGACTGAAATGGAAAATCACTAGGTATTGTATGCCAGCTCCATCTAAGCATCAACCATTCCATCCAGCAGGAAAGAGCCTTAGCCTGAAGGATCTTTCAAAATATCTCAGGAAGCTCCTAAACCTGACCGGATTCTCTAGTTACCTTCCTTTAAACTACAAAGAATAAAGACTGATTAAGATCACATTCAGTGAATAGAAGCTAAAAGAAGAATCTAAAACCATAACAGTTACCTAGAAGAAGCAAAAATCAAGTCAGCTAAGCTAGCTAGAAGAGGCTTAGCACAATTGGACCACTTGACAGGGACACTCTTCAACTTACTGACATGCCTGGAGCCTGTGCAGTATTTGTCAGAGTCTTAAATTTTATAAATTGTCTCCCTGGCTGAAGTGGACTTGGTGACGCAGCTATGTTTGAGTCATTTCTGTTCTTTAAGTGTACCATTCATCCATATTACTGTAACAAAAATAAAAACTCATTGGTTCACCAAGAATAGACTGTGATAGTACCTGTATTTTGATCTGTTTTTGTCTTCCTAACTGGGGTGAATCAATGGTTGTGTAACATCTCCCCAGGAAAAGTCTTGTTACACAACAGATATTCATAACAAAAGAAAAAGATATAATCATATCATTTTAAATGACACTCTGACACTCTGTTAAGCACATAATAATATAGCACAATTAGTTTGCCAGGTGTGCTGGTTAGTGTTGATTATCAGGCTTTAGAAAAATTAGCTCAGAAACCTTTGCTAGATTAAAGGGAGAATTTCAGAGTTTGAGTTAGTGTAAAGACAAGACCTATCCTACTGTGGGAAACATGAATCCATTCGCTGCCATCATAGACAGAATACCAGCATTCATTGCTTTCTGTTCTATTTTCTATCATGTTAATGTGCCCAGTTGGCTCATGCTCATACCCATGTCTTTCTGCTATGTCATATATGTATATCCTTCATTAAATTGCTTTTCTCGGTTACTATGTTATAGCAAAAAGAAAATTAATGCAACAGGAAATTGAAAAGTAGCTTGAGTTTCTTAATTAAAAATAAAAATAAATTTATAGAATATAGTGAGATGTGTGGTACAGATATCTAATATGCATATATATAAAGCTTTACTAAAATAAGAAAAACCATAAACCAACACTTAAATATCTTTAAAGAAAACATAATGCATGCTAATTAAAATTTATATGAAGTAATAAAATAATTAAATGACATCATCAAAGAAATCCAATATTCAGTATATTAAAAAGTCAATAAAATTGATAAAATAAAAATAAAAGAAGATTTATTGGGAAGAAGAATTTGAGTGGAGTAGTAGGCAATGCAAGGATACTGGATATTAGGGTGTTGTGTATGCTGGAATACATGAATTGTGTAAAAATATGGCAATGAGGTTAATTAGAACAATGTATAATGATACATATATATGAATATGAACAAAGACAATTACAAATTTTGTGCTAATTTTAAAAATCATTTCATAAAAATCCATAGTAAATATGATGGGTAGTGTTAATAGAGAACTAAGATGGACTCAGAGGTGCAATTTTAAAGCAGATATAACAAAAACTGAATTTTTTTGAGATTTTGTAATCCCATCACTCAACAAACTAAGGGAGTAGTATCTTACACATGAATTCCTTTGTAGATCTAAGAACAAAACAACTGGAAGTGACAACTGTAAGCATTTTATATTAACAAGCTTGATAATTAGATATAAATGATACCTTTTCAAAACTCATGGAGCTTCAAAATTAACTCTGGAAATAAACATATCTGAACTCTGGCTAAGAGATTTTATAAGCATTGTACTATCTTGAATCCAGAGATTAAAAATGTATCTCAAAAATAAATAATACAGATCAATATTCATCTTAATTAAAGACTCATATTACATTATTTGATAAAGTTTCAGCAAAGAATCAAAATTACTAGAAACCACAGCAGAAAAAAGATTTTTCACAAGTATAGCAGGAAATTTATTTATATTGAAATCTTCAAAGCTTCTAATGCTTATTATAATTTTTTAGTCAAAGGCATAAAGAAGTATACAAATATAAAATAATATGAATCAATGTAAGTTTTTTCCATTTTTAATAAAATTTTATTATTTTATTGTCATAAATTACATCCTAACCAGTTTCCCCCTCTTCTTTTTTCTCACTCTCCCTCCTCAACTCTTCCCTCTCTATCTGCCCTCTCTTTCTCTTCTGCGAAGGACAGCCCTCACAGGGATAGCTACTAAATATGGCATATAAAGTTTCAATAAGACTAGGTACCTCCACCCATATTAATATTAGAGGATGTAACAAAGTTGGAGAAGCATCCCAAAAGCAGTCAAACTGGTCAGAAAAAGCTCACTCTCTTCCTGAATCCAAACCACAAAACTATAAACTATTAAATGATACATGAACATAGATTAGACCTATGTATGACCCTTGCTTTTCTTTTTCATCTCAGTAGCCTACATGAGCCAGGTTAGTTGATACTATGGCATGACTTTGAACCTGGATCAGTTATTGTTTATCCATCCCCACATTTTTTGTGCTACAATTATTCCATGAAATCATACTGGGAAGACTGATTGTAAGTCTAAGGTTTTGTGGTGGATTAGTATCCCAACCATTGGAAGTGTTGTCTGGTTATAGAAGATGGCCTCTTCAAACTCTGCATTCATTACTGAGTCTTAGCTAGGATAATCCTAAGAGATTTCTGGAAGTTTCTATCCCGCTATACTTCCACCTTGGCTCCGAATTGCTCCCTGTTCTAGTTGTCTCAACCAGTACTCTCTCCCTCCATGTTCCCTTCCCCTCCCCTCTCCCTTCTCTACTTTTCCCCAATTTCCCTCAGTCTATCCTCAATATGTATTATATTTCCCTTTACAGAGAGTTCCTTATGTCCCCCTGGAGCCCTCCTTGTTATTTAGCCACTTTGGGTCCATGGATTATACCATGATAATACTTTACTTTACAGCTAATTTCCATTTACAAGTGACTATATACATGTTTGTCTTTCTGGGTCATGGTTATTGCACTCAAGTAGTTCTTTTCATTTGCCTGAAAATTCCATGGTGTCATTGTTTTACAGCTCAGTTCACTCTGTAAATATACCACATTTTCTTTCATCACTGTTCAGTTGAGGATCCTGAGCCAGCCATTTTCTGTAGCCTGGCAAGGCTATTAGGATTTGGACTTGGACAGCAATCCCAGCCACAAAACTTCTATCTATAATTTGTACTGCCTGAATGATATACTGTGTCAATGGTGGTACTGAAATTATAGGAGTGTTCAACCAATAACTGTTCACATTTGAGGCCTATGCCAGGGGCAGGACCCATTCCTGAAACTGCCTGTATGGCCTGGAACTGAAGACTGGAGATTCCAAAGACCTAGGATAGGTCAAAGAAAAATGATAAAATAAAATAACATAAAAAAAACAATGAAACAAGTCCTAATGATATTCTATTATATTCATGGTAAGTGTAACCCACCATAACAAGCGCTGGATACCTCAATAAAACTGAAAAACAAGATTATGGTTTAAAATAACATCTCATGATGATAATAGAGAACAGTAAGAAGGACATAATTAACTCCATTAAAGAACTACAAAAGAACACAGGAAAACAGGCAGAAGCCCTTAGAGAGGAAACACATAAATCCCTTAAGGAGATGCAATGGAGATTTCAAAGAAACAGGAGAAAGAATTGAACAAAACCATCCACAATCTAAATATGGAAATAGAAACTATAAAGAAATCACAAAGGGAGACAACCCTGGAGATAGCAAACACAGGGAAGAGATCAGGAGTCATAGATGCAAGCATTACCAACAGAATACAAGAGACAGAAGAGAAACTCACAGGTGTAGAAGATATCACAGAAAACATTGAAAAAACAGTCAAAGAAATTGCAAAATGAAAAAAAAATCCTAACCCAAAATATGCAGAAAATCAAGGAAACAATGAAAAGACCAAACATAAGAATAATAGGTATAGAAGATAGCTAAAATTCGAAACTCAAAAGGACAGAAAACATCCTCAACAAAGATATAGAAGGAAACTTTTAGATATAGATATAGATATAGATAGATAGATAGATAGATAGATAGATAGATAGATAGATAGATAGATAGATAGATAGATAGATAGTCTGGAATTGGACAAGTTTGACATTAGAAATTATTTGCTTATTTGAACTGATCCCTCACCCTAGGTTTGGTCATTATTGAGTATTGGCCTTGACTTCTCTTGTCCACTGAGCATTTGGTACTGAATGAAGACTCTGTTCCAGGATCTTTTCTTGAGAATCTAATACAAACATTTACATTTTTAAAGGGTTAGTGACAGAAAGCAGAAGAGTCCCCTGATTCCGGCAGGTTTATCAGTAGAGATTTATTATCTGCCAGCTCTACTGTATTTCTTTCTTTCCTTCAATCTTTCCTTCCTTCTTTCTTTCTTTCATTTTTTTAAGATTTACACATGGTTTGTTGTTGTTGTTGTTCTTGGAACAGAGGCCCTTGGGCATGATATCACAGTGTTCTATCTTTCAGATAAATTTTGTAATCACACCTATTTTTTAAATTTTAATTGGATATTTTTTATTTCCATTTGAAATGATATTCCCATTCAAGGTTACCCGACCATAACCCCCCTATTCCATTACCCCTCCACTTCTTCTATGAGGCTGTTCCCCCACCCATCCACACACACCTTCCTGCCTCCCTTCCTGGACATTCCCTTACAATGGGGTGGGGGTCAAGCCTTGGCAGGACCAAGGGCTTCTCCTATTGGTGCCCAACAAGGCCACTGTCTGCTACATATGCAGCTGGAGCCATGGGTCTGTGGATTTATTCCACAGAACCTCTGATTAGTTGGTATTGTTGTTCTTATGGGGTTGCAAAACCCTTCAGCTCCTTGAATCTTTCTTTAAATCTTCCAATGGTGACTGCATTTTAAGATCAATGTTTGGCTGTGAGCATCTGCCTGTGTATTTGTCATGTTCTGGCTGAGCTTCTCATGAAACTGCTATTTCAGGCTTCTGTCCAGATGAACCTTTAGCATCAACAATATTGTCTGAAACTGGGGGTTGTAGGTGTATGGGCAGGATCCTCAGGTGGAGAAGTCTGGATAATTTTTCCTTCACTCTCTGCTTGAAACTTTGTCTCTGTATTTCCTCCTATGAATATTGTTGTTCCCCTTTCTAAAAAGGACAGAAGAATCTCCACTTTGGTCATCCTTCTTCTTGAGCTTCTTGTGGTCTGTGGTAGTATCCTTGAGTAATCCTACCTTGTGGGCTAATATTCACTTATCAGTGAGTGCACACCATGTGTGATATTTTTGTGATTGGGTTGCCTCACTTGGAATTTTTTCTAGTTCCAACCACTTGCTTATGAATTTCATGAAGTCATTGTTTTTGGTAGCTGAAGAATACTCCACTGTTTAAGTATGTTTTCTGTATCCATTCCTCTGTTACAGGTAGCTAAGTTCTTTCCAGCTTCTAATTATTATAATTAAGGCTGCTATAAACTTAGTGGCGCATGTGTGCATGTTATAAGTTGGAACATCTATTGGGTATGTGTACCGGATTGGTGTAGATAGATCCTCAGGTAGTACTATGCCCATTTTTCTGAAGAAACTCCAGATTTCCAGAGTGGTTGTACCAATTTGCAATCCCACCAAAATGATGGAGGAGTCTTCTTTCTTTTCCCTCCACCATTATTAAATTGGGTATTTCTTATTTACATTACAATTGTTATTCCCTTTCCCGGTTTCCAGGCCAACGTTCCCCTAAACCCTCCCTTTCACCTTCTACATAGGTGTTCCCCTCTCCACCCTCCCACCATTACCGCCCTCCCCCCAAAAATCCCATTCAGTAGGGGTTCAGTCTTGGCAGGACCAAGAACTTCCCCTTCTACTGGTGCTCTTACTAGGCTATTCATTGCTACCTATGAAGTTGGAGCAAAGGGTCAGTCCCTGTATAGTCTTTGGGTAGTGGCTTAGTCCCTGGAAGCTCTGGTTAGTTGGTATTGTTGTTCATATGGAGTCTCAAGCCCCTTCAATCTCTTTCAGTCCTTTCTAAGATTCCTTCAACAGGGGTCCCATTCTCAGTACAGTGGTTTACTGCTGGCATTCACCTATGCATTTGCCATATTCTGGCTGTGTCTCTCAGGAGAGATCTACATCCGGTTCCTGTCGGCCTGCACTTCTTTGCTTCATCCATCTTATCTAGTTTGGTGGCTGTATATGTATGGGCCACATGTGGGGCAGGCTCTGAATGGGTGTTCCTTCAGCCTCTGTTCTAAACTTTGCCTCCCTATTCCTTCCCAAGGGTATTCCTGTTCCCCTTTTAAAGAAGGAGTAAAGCATTTTCATGTTGGTCATCCTTCTTCAGTTTCATGTATTCTGTGCATTTAGGGTAATTCTATGCATTTGGGCTAATATCCATTTATCAATGAGAGCATACCATGTGTGTTTTTCTGTGATTGAGTTACCTCACTCAGGTTATTTTCCAGTTCCATCCATTTGCCTATGAATTTCATAAAGTCATTATTTTTGATAGCTGAGTAGTATTCCATTGTGTAGATGTACCATGTTTACTGTATCCATTCCTCTGATGAAGGACATCTGGGTTCTTTCCAGATTCTGGCTATTATAAATAAGGCTGCTTTGAACATAGTGGAACATGTGTCTTTGTTATATGTTGGAGCATCTTTTGGGTATATGCCCAAGAGAGGTATAGCTGGGTCCTCAGGTAGTAGATTGTCCAATTTTCTGAGGTACCTCGAGGCTAATTTCTAGATTGGTTGTATCAGTCTGCAATCCCACCAACAATGGAGGAGTGTTCCTCTTTCTCCACATCCTCTCCAGCATTTGCTGTCACCGGAGTTTTTGATCTTAGCCATTCTGACTGGTGTGAGGTGGAATCTCAGGGTTGTTTTGATTTGCATTTCCCTTATGACTAAAAATGCTAAACATTTCTTTAGGTGTTTCTCAGCCATTCAGCATTCCTCAGCTCTCAATTCTTTGTTTAGCTCTGAACCCCATTCTTTATTAGGATTATTTGTCTCCCTGCAGTCTAACTTTGTGAGTTCTTTGTATATTTTGGATATGAGTCCTCTATCCGATGTAGGATTGGTAAAGATCTTTTCCTAATCTGTTGGTTGCCGTTTTGCTCTAACAACAGTGTCCTTTGCCTTAGAGAAACTTTGCAGTTATATGAGATCCAATTTGTCGATTCTTGATCTTAGAGCATAAGCTATGGATTAAAATTCTTATACAGTGTTGATCTTTGCACTGTCTCCATTTGTAGGCTGAGTCTCCAATTGATTGAAAGAAGGAGGCTTCTTTGGTAAAGTGTGATAGTTGTACTTTCCTGTAGGTATAAAACTAAGACTAAGAATGTAGCATGTAGTAAAGAGTTTTGTTGGTTTAGCATAGTTGTTGTAGTAGACTTCATGACAGCATTAGTCCCTGAAGGTTTCTGTTAGTTTCTAGTACCTGCCATGTTTTCCTTTCTATGATCAGGGCCTTAAATATAGTTATAGAGCTATTGATCATTACCACTATGTATTTACCATTTATTGAAACTTAGGTATATTTTGACATCCTGGTAGTTGTACAGAGGTTGTAGCTGGAAAACATTATGCATTGATTTCTTCCTGTTCCAGCATTCATATTATTTTCTACAACCCAGGAAGATAGACCATAGGAACACACCTTCAGTTCAGATCTAGCTCTAATCATCTAATCACTGTGGCTTAAGTGTACAGTGTCTTCAGCAATAGTGGTCTTGTCTCAAAATTCTAATCTTCCTGTCTCTAGCATTTGTAATATTCTGTTTTCATAACTTATAGTAGAATCATTAATATATTATGAGCAAATTTATTATTTTGTGATTTCTCAGACATACAAAATATTCAAAATTTAACTTAATGTATGCTATAAATAGTCTTCCTATATATGTTTATTCTCTGAATTGTGGTCAATTGATATAATATTTATTACTTAGTAAATATGCAAATATATGTTACAAGTGGTTTTTATATTACACAGTAAATTTCTCAGTAAGTGAAATTTATTGACAGACTGACTTTAATAACCCTTGATTCTCAGGAAGATTATAGTAATAGCCCTCCAACAAGTGAGAAGTATCACAGGTTAGCCATGGACTGAAGTTATAATAATAATAATAATAATAATAATAATAATAATAATAATAGTAATAATAAAATGTTAAATTTACAAAATATACTAAATCAAACAATTATCATTTGGGTCTCAGGCTGCTCTCAGGATGATATTTTCTAGTTTCATCCATTTTTCCAGCAAAATTTTTAAAGTCCTAGTCTTTAGTTGCTGAGTAGTGCTCCACTGTGTAAATGTTACCACATTTTCTATATCTATTCATCTGTTGAGGGGCATCTGGATTGTTTCCAACTTCTGAATATTACAAATAAGGCTCTTATGAACATAATGGAGAATGTTTCCTTGTAGTGTGGTAGAGCATCTGTTGAGTATATGCCCAAGAGTGCTATACCTGAGTTAGGTAGAATTATTTTCAATTATCTGTGGTACTGTCAGATTGATTTGCAAAATGGTTGTACGATCTTGTAATTCCACAGCCCCATGGCTCCTGCTACATAAAGGACTGTCCTACCTGGTATCAGTGGGAGGAGACACACTTCATCCTGTAGAACCTTGATGTCCCATAGAAGGTGGATGCTAGAAGAGTGAGGTGGGGGTTGAGGGTGAAAGAGCAAATACTCATTTAGAGGTAAATTGAAGGGGAATGGTTGAGGGAGCTTGTGGACGAAAAAATGGGAAGGAAAAAACATTTGATATGTAAACAATATAGTTAATAAAAAGTTATTTATGCTCCTCATGTCACAGGAATCTACTAAATCTTATGCCCAATAAAAATGGGCCAATAAAAATGACCAATAAAAATGTCATAATATTAGCAGAAAAGTTTAGTAGGAAATAGTTACTACATAGTATAATATTAATATGCCCACCTACTGTATTTTTACTTCTGAAGAAACAAACTCTGACTTAAGAATTAAATTCAATTCAAAATGACAAAAAATATAAAACACATTAAAAGGAATTTGGAAAACCTTAAATTATAAGGCGGTCCAGATAGATAGTGAGGAGAATTTGAATCAGGAAAATTATACATATTGTTGATACTATGAAGCTTGGTATTACAGCATGCCCTTCACTGTACTTTATTTACCTTTCTCGATTTTTATTTTGAACTGAATTAGCAAATTCCCATCTCATTGTTAAATCAGGAATGCAATACTATAATTTTAAAGAGGATAATATGTGCACTGTAGATATTTTATTTTTTCCCCTGAATCTTGTAACATGTGGACATTTCTAAATGTGTGTTCTTTAGATTTAATTATTTTAAACATTCTTGTCCTTATAGAATATAAGTACAAAACAGATATTTCAATGCACCAAATTTTTTAAAGTTTAAAAATATGAATTTAACTTTTAAACGTCATGCAATTTTCTATAATTATATCAATTCTATAGTTAAATCACTCTTTCAAATACATATCCCTACTGTAAGTATTACTTCAAGTAGCCACTTTAAATTTCAAAAATAGAAGGAATTAGTTCACACTTGCCACCATGCATCAAGCATGAATATTTCTGAATAAAATCTAAATTGCTACACAACCCTAGTACTTGTTTTGCTGGGCGGGATTTGGGAATATAATGTCTATTTGTTACCTCGAGCAAAACCACATCCAATATTAAGAAAATGGAATTTATAAACCTAATAATGCCATAACAGTAGATTTTCAAAGTCCTCGCGTCTCTTTGAACATAACCAATTCTTTCTTCTTTAATGAGATTCTTCTAAATTATTTCTTAAAGAAAAAAGGTAAGATTAGATAGATACACACTTGCACACACATACATACTCATATAAGTGATATGTGACAACTACAATTTCAGCACTGGTAACATTCTGACAGTAACAGGAGATATAAAATAATACACATTTAATAAAATTTCACCATGATGTGCTGCAGACTATGTTATTTTCAAAATTTTTCTTCTGGAAATGTAGAAACGTTTTTGCTGTTACACTGCTCTATAATTTTCAAACGTTAACCATTCTTGCTATATAAATCTTGTTTCTCTAAAGTGATTGATTGGGGTTAGAGGCTTATCCTATGGCTAACACTCCAAGCCAAAAAAAAAAAAAAAAAAAAAAAGAGTACAAGAGTGAAGTCAAGTGATATATTTTTAGAGAAGCACTGGTTGGTAGGAACAATAGGTACTTTTCCTCTGTGAGCTCCCTCTATAGAATATGGTTACAACATTTACAAGTATGGTATTTACTCTCTTATAACTCAGCCACATTCTAAAACGTAATTGCTTAGTGTCTACTGTCACAATGAAATCTCGTTCAACTTTTTTCTATAGACATCAAGTGACTAATAAAGAAAACATACATACATAATTCTATATGCATCTGTAGAAGAGTCATAATGTATCATAATATATGGATGGAACAATGTTATGTTTTCCACTGAAATAAAGTTACTTATAAAGTTACTTATTTTTAAATATAAGATTATAGCTCTTTATTGAAAAAGTGGTTTGAGAATAAATTTATTTACACAACAGTGTGGAAAGTTATATGTTTGCAATCTACACTTTCATGTGTTAAATGTTGGTTGTACAATGAGATTAAAATAGATGAATTATGTGATACTACTCTGATTAACAGAGCTTAAGTAGTGGATACATGTTGCAGGAAACCTCAATAAACCTTCCCTTAAGAGTGTATTAGTATACATTAAGCATATACATTATCCTTTCCCTTATGACAAAGGCTTGACAATTTTTTTTTATAAAATAGCATGGTATTAAGATGTTTAATTCTTTAAATTTTAGATTCTGATATTATGATTTAAAAAATATGAAAACTGTAAGCAAAATTGTTTCTCTCTTTTATAATTTTATAATTTTATTTATTTTGTTTTGTTTTTGATATGGAGTATGACTATGTAGCTATGACCTGTACATTATAAAGAATATAGTTCACATCATTATTTGCTTAAATCTCAGTCACTTTAGAATTAACAATATCTCTTTGAGAAAATATATGCAACAATATACTTCAACTAGGAAAAGAACAGTTCAACATTCCCAGTTAGTTATCATAAGTCCATGTGCAAATATTTTATATTAAATATTTAGTTGTGATTTTAAGTAATAAATACTGATCCAAAAATTAATACAAATTTTCAAACTTATCCAACTAGAAAATCTCAAGTCCAGATGTGGATCTGAGTCCATCTGTACACAAAACCAATGGCTTTTCTTCTACAAAGACTAAATCAAATGATAATTCTTGAACTAAAACTTACAAAGGGAGAATAAAATATCAGTGAAAACCTTTAAGTGGAGAACAAACGATGAAAAAAGAAAAAGTAAGACATAAAATAAGCTTCCAGAGAAGACAGGCAATATATGGGATGCTTTCTTTTTTTAAATTTTTTGAAATATTTTTTATTAGATATATTTCTTTATTTACATTTCAAATGTTATTCCCTTTCCCAGTTTCCTGTCCAAAAGCCTACGTCCTCTCCCCCCATATATGGCTGCTTCCCCATCAATCACCCTTACAGCCCCCCATATTCCCTTGAGCTTGGGGTCCAACCTTGGCAGGACCAAGAGCTTCCCCTTCCACTGGTGCCCCAAAAGGCTATTCTCTGCTACATAAGCAGTTGGAGCCCTGAGTCAGTCCATGTATAGTCTTTCAGTACTGGAAGATCTGGTTGGTTGGCATTGTTGTTCTTATGGGACATGCTCTGGATGTGTCTCAAGACAGATCTATATCCACTCTCTTTCAGCATGCATTTTTTAGCTTCATCCATCTTATCTAGGTTTGGTGCCTGTATATGTATGGGCCACAAGTGAGTCAGGCTCTGAATGGCCATTCCTTGAGTTGCTGCTCTAAACTTTGCTTCCATATCCATTCCTATGGATATCTTTCCCCCTTTTAAGAAAATAATTTCTCCTTTCAACCACACACAAAGCTCTAGTCTAAGTGCATCAAGGACCTTAACATAAAACCAGATACACTGAATCTAGTAGAATAGAAAGTGGAAAGGAGCCTTGAACTCATTGGCACAGGGGGAAATTTCCTAAACAAACTCCAATGGCTGAAGCTCTAAGATCCAGATTTGATTAATGGGCCCTCATGAAACTGGAAAGCTTTTGTAAGACAAAGGACATAGTCAATAAGACAAATCACTTTCCTACAAATTGGGGGGAAAAGAACTTTGCTAATCCCACATCCAAAAGGGACTAATATCTAAAATAGTTAAAGAATTCAAGAAGCTAACCATCAAAGCACCTAACAACACAATAAAAAATGGGTGTAGAATAAACTGAGAATTCACAACAGAGGAATCTCAAATGGCCAAGAAGCACCTAAAGAAATGTTCAAAGTCCTTAGTGATCAAAGAAATATAATATTTCTTGTCTGTTTGAGAATTTCACATCTACATACATGCATCTGATCATATTAATTATATAAAAATAATTCTAACTCTAAATTTAGCATAGTTTCTCTTCCAATATTTTGAATTTCCTTAAATTTTAATTTGTTTATTTTACAGCTCATCCAATATAATTAATGGTACCCATTTACTTATAGGTGTGGAACCATCTATTCAAGGATGATCAACCTTTACCTTTAAATAAACTTTGTATTTTCTCAGACACATTGACAAATTGCAAGATGCACTATAGTAGCAAAAGTGGAAATAAATCAGTTATTTTGTGATAAATATAAATTTCCAATTAAATTCATAGTAAACCACATAGTAAGCCATGAGTTTTTCTCTAAGATGATAAAAATAAGATAGAAAGCAATAAAATTTCCAGATCATTTTTCTTCTCAAAAATTACTCCTGAACATTTTTCCTACCATGTTAGGATATTTTACCTGAAACAGAATTGCATCACTTCCTCCTTCTCTTTCCTTTCCCCAACCATTCCCAGCTACTTCAAATCATTACCACCCTTCCCTACTCTGGAATTGACTTTCTCCTTTCCTTTGATTTTCAGAATTACGTGTGTGTGTATGTCTCTCTGTGTGTGTGTGTGTGTGTGTGTGTGTTTGTGTTTCCATTTTTTGTTGGTACGTACACAGATTCAATGTTAAGTATTCAATACTGCCCAAACATAAAGGAGCTCATCCATGGAATGGGTTAATTCTTCTCTGACGAGTCATTATTTTGTACATACTTTTCCTATTCTTACAATTCATTTCACCGACAGACACTTTACATATATAAATAGCTATCCACTTCTAAATTATATTGTCTCTACCAACTTACATAAAACATTATTGTTGCACTGTAGAAAATTATTTGTTCTCTCATTATTGTTATTTATTTTGTAAAATACTAGAGCACATTAATCTCCATGGTAGCCATATCTTAATCCTACTCTTGTCTTTTAATTGTTTTTCATGTTTAATACAGATTATTGACACCTTGTCTTCATTTTACTTCTATTCCCTTCTGACCTCCAATATTTTGCAATATATCCACTTGTATACTATAGTGTAATCTAACCATGCAAACATTTTGCTGTTAAAAAATCTTTCAGTACTTTCATTGTGGTAAGCTAACTCATTAGAGCAAATAAGACAATTCACAGTCTGTCTCTGTCTGTATAGAATTTCATATACTGGTATTTCTAATGTAACCTACTGGCACAGAGAAAACTGCATGTGATACTTACATAATTATCTTTCTATTTTCTATTATTTTTTCCATATTTAAGTATGCTTCCACATTCATCTACTCACTGAAGCTTATCTACCATGAAAGACATTGATAAAATCATAACACTGAAGATAAAACTTCATAACTTGGTGTAAAATAATTGTCCTATAAAATGCTACCATGTCATCAGGAGAAATGCCTGATGAATGCCTGTTACAAGAGACAAAAGCCAAGAACCCTTTGTTAGATGTAAATGCATTTCATTATAAAATTTACTGGATTACTTTCCTTTGCCTTCATTAAATTCAAGGGACTCTTGTAATAAGCTGCATTTTATTTTAATTGTTATGATTATACTTCCTACCTCTGGGAGGCTATAAAGTATAGATTTGTATCAATTATTATGTATATCTTTAATGTATATATGTAAAGCTATAGATGAAAGACAATATATTAAATGAACCAGGAAAAGTCAAAATAAAAAAATAAAGAAAATGAAAATAAAACTGCACTACAAATAGAAAAACCTTCCTCCTCGTATTATAGCTAAAGGTGATGTGTTATGGCTGTAGTTGGCTGTGTGAATCTGGGAGAGTTAAGCCTAAATGTGAGCAGACTAATGTCTCATGCAAGATCCTCCTTTATGAACAGCCTTAGATAATATATATTGAGGATTAGGCAAAATAACATTAGTGATCTCAATATGAGTTCCAGGGCTCATCACAAGGACAATTCATGTGCAAAAAATTTTTAAATAAATACATGAACATCAATGTGGATGGGCATCAAATCAAAGCACATTCCAAAAACAAACACATGTTTTAGAAGAAGAAAGGCCACAAGTATATTGCTTGTTTTCTCACAAGCACTCAGAATTCTCCTCATTAGAACCATCCTCATAGATTTCAGGAAGTTCCTACTGCACTGGGTTCTTATATTGCTCCCAAAATGCCAACTCCGTTCAGTTATCTCTTCTTTTCCTCCATTCCTTTTCCCATATACCTGATCTCTCCTGTTCCCATCCTCACCTGCCACTGCAAAATCTTTTCTAATGCCCCATTGCCAGAGAGACCTACTCTCCCTCTTTGACTCTCAATGTTACTTAAGATGTCTGAGAGGGAGAATGTAGGATAATTTTCCTTTATTTAGAAGTTAATATCTGCTCATAAATGAGTTCATAACATGTTTGTCTTTCTGGGTATGGGTTAGAAAACAGACAAAAACAATAAAATAAAAAATGAAAGGTCAATGAAACAATTCCTAATGATATTCTGTTCTACTCACAGATCAGAACATAGCCCAATCATCATCAGTAAGGTTTCATCAAGCAACTGATGGAAGCAGATTCAGAGACGCACAGCCAATCATGAGGTTGAATTTAGGGAAGTGAAGAAGAGAAAGAGCATGGATTAAAGGAGTCAGAGAAGTCATGGACATCATGAGAACCCAGCCCACAGAATCAACAAATGAGGGCACGTAGAGGCTCACATTGACTAAAGAAACACTCATGAAGCCTGTTTCTATCCAAACTAGTTCATCTGCATAAATATTATGTTTGTTACCTTGGTGTTCTTGAGGGATTTCTCACGGAAGGAATGTGCTTGTGTGTGACTCTTACTTGCTTTTGGGATCCCTTTCTTCCTACTGGTTTTCCTCACCTAAATTTTACATAAGAATTCGTGCCTAGGTTTATTGTAATGTTATGTCAGTTCCATTTGATAACCCTGGGAGGCCTGCTCTTTCCTGAAGGTAATTTGATAAGGGGTAAATTTGGGGGACAGGTTGGGAGCAGTGGAACTGAGAAAAGTGGAGGGAGAGGTAACTGTAGTAAGGTTGTAATATATTCCAGAAAAAAAAAAAAAAAAGAATTCTCACACTTTGTTCATGAACCCTAAGAGATGAAACTTAATAGACGTTTAAGTGAAATACTTAATGAATATTTATCATATTTAAAGATTAAGTTGTTTTGACCTATATTGATATATATTGCATCTATAATAAAGTATTTTCTATTCTAGGTTGTATTTTTTTCTATTTTTTTTTTTAATTTTCAAGTGTGCTTCCATCTGACCCAACGATATTATTTAGAATGAGGTATCTGTCAAGAATATTGAATCTTTGAATACTTGATCAAGGTAGATGAAAATGTTTAGGAAGGAATAATAGGTCTGGTATTTTGGGAGTGGTATTTCACTGAGGATGAATTTGAGATTTCCAAAGACTCTCAGGTTCTCCTTTATCTCGGCTTCCTGATTGTCATTTTAAATGTGACATCTTAATTTTTACAACATGAGCCTGTCTCCTGCTACCTCTATTCTGTTTTTATAAAGTCTAACCTGCTGGAACTATAAGCCTGAAATAAATCCTCCCTGTTATGAATTGCCTTGGCAAATTTATGCATTTATTAGATACATATAATAATGTTATGTCTATTGAGCTTTTGAACTGCTAGTGAATTTAAGTTTTGTTTAGTGTGTGTTTTTATCAATATCTGATAACTGCAATTCTGATCAGGATAGATTTTACTTTAATGTTCTTTTGTTTGCTTGTGTAACTTAACTGTGAATGTAGCATTGAAGTTTTAGATATTTATGTTTTTTGTTTTTAAATTGATTTTGAAATTGTCCCTAATTATATGATATATTAATTTGTAACCTAATATAGACCAGAATTACTGCTCATTAAGTCTGATGTAAAGTTGTGTAATTTTGATAAAATATAATTTCTCAGTAGTATTTATTTATTCTTATTCTACTGTCATCTGAGATGTATAGAATATTGAAAAATCTTCCTACTTGCTTATGTTAAGCATTTAAACTGTTTATGATAATGGATAAACTTCTTTTAAATTTTTAATAACATTTTTATATTATTTTAGAATTGCAAACAAATGAATAACCATAAAGGCATTAGACTATGAAAGGATTTCTAGGAAAAATATGCTGCAATTTATATGAGTTCGTTTCACATTGTTAATTATCTATTTGTTATTGTACACTTGTGCTTATTCAAATCATTTTGTATCTCCCAGATAAAAAAATAACCCTTCATTTAGAGTTATATTCTAGACCATAAAAGTATTTTCATGGCTGTGGTGACATAGAACATTAGTAAAAAGTTCAATTTTTTTCTCTTTATGTAATTTGAATTGATGCAGAAAAAAGCAGTATAAGATGGTTCCTTTTGTTTGAAATCTTGAAAGTAATATTTTTCATGATTATTTATTCTTCTTTTCAAGTCAGAGAAATTTATTAAAGACATGAAACATTCTCCTCCGTTCATTTTCTTTCTTTCTCTTTTTATATTGGATTTTTTCAATGTACATTTCAAATGGTATTCCCTATTGTGGTGTCCCATTTATGAACCCCTATCCCTTCCCCCTTTCTATGAGGGTGTTCCTGGACCCAACCAGCCACCCTCTTCTGCCTCCCTGCCCTGACATTTCCGTATACTGGGGGCTCCAGCCTTAGCAGGACCAACAGCTTTTACTTGTACTGGTGCCCAACAAGGTCATCCTCTGCTACATATGCAGCTACAGCCATGCGTCTATCCACGTGTACTCTTTGAATGGAAGTTTAGTCCTTGGGAGCTCTGGTTGGTATTGTTGTTCTTCAGCCCCTTCAAACCCCTTCAGCTCCTTCAATCCTCTCTCTAACTCCTCCAATGGGGACCTCATTCTCAGGTTAATGGTTGGCTGAGAGCATTCGCCTCTGTAATTGTCATGCTCTGGCAGAGCCTCTCAGAAGACAACTATATCAAGCTCCTGTCAGCTTGCATTTCTTGGATTCATCAATGTTGTCTGAATTTGGTGGCTGTATATATATAGGCAGGATCCCCAGGTGGGACAGGCTCTGAATGGCCATTCCTTCAATCTCTGCTCCAAATTTTGTCTCCATATCTCTTCCTATGATTATTTTTGTTTCCCTTTTTAAGAATGTTCATCTAACACAATAACTATTCTTAAATGCAAAAAGATTCTGTGCAATAATTTAGCTAAAGAGTTTTTGATTAAATTAATTTCTTTATTCAGAAAATTTAACTATCATTAAATGACTAACTAAAATTATTACTGGTCCTATGTCACCATTTTTCTGGAAAAATAATTTGTAATGTTCTTTTCAGTTTGTCTTTGTATGTGCCTCTTCACTCTTTAAATGATTTGTTTTCTACTATTTTTCAAATAAATTAGGTTGCTAAATGAAATAGCAACTTTAATAATACTCATGAGTCAGATATATTGAAGATAGTCTCAATAGCCAGGATTAGTAGGAATTGATATTTGACTGATTAATACACTTAGATTAAATTTCAGAATGAGACAGAAATAATAGTGAAATCCAACTCTATTATCAATTACACAGTCTATATGTATCAAACCTTTTAGGAAGTTTTGTAAGTTAATACATAAATCGATAGGAATAAATATTATTTTATAAAAGAAAACAAGGTTTTGAGCATGTATATGTATATGTATATACTTAGATACTTAACCTGAGCTTCTTATAAAAAATGACACAGTCTTCTATTCGTGATGCCTCAATTTTTCAAAAAAAATTACAAAGAGAAGAAAACTAATGAAAATTAAGGAAGGAAAATTTTAGTTTGATAACCAACACTTCATATGACTTACACAAAACACAGTGTCTAAGATTCAGATTATTAATATGTAAAATGAAAGCATTACTCAAATATGTATGTAGAGTAATTTGCAATGATTTGGAAAATTTGGTTTTTTAGTACTTAAAATTATTAATTTGCAAACATGTAAATGTGGTATGAAATGCATGTTCAATGAAGTAAATTGTCTCAAATTACAAAATAAAGTACATGAGATCTTCTCCTTGAGTTTATTATCCAACTAGGCCCAAGTTGTGGCCCCATTACAGTATTAGATATTGGAATCAACTTATAGAAGTATCCTTGAATTTAAGGGGTATAGCAAATAGGTCCTTTCCATTTGTCTGAGAATGAAAAGGGCCATATGCTCACTTAGTATGTATATTTTAGTACAATTCTACAATTTTAACCTCAGTCTTTTTCTAATTATACACTTCTTACATGGAGCTTAGGAAAACTCATGACATAATATTGACTGACTAAAATACATTGAGCAGTAACTTAAAATATTAAAAGAGCAATTATTAGCAAGGAATTTACTATGAAATATATAATCCACATAATATGAGTTAGTTTCTATGGACATACAAGAATTTTGATTACCTATCTCTGGGTATAACAAAAGACATGTTTTTCAAAAAGAAATCTACACTATAGAATCATTCCACCAAGTAAAAGGTAGTGAAATATTTGCATATGTGTGTGTTCCAGATAATATCTTGATAAGTAGGTTATAAGAGAAACAGAGCAAAGATGGTGACTCATATTTAATTATGACCTATGTTTTACAGATAGTTTAGTGAACATAGAAATCATCAAGTGTTTCTAGCAATTGCTAATATTTTCTGACACATTCTATTACATTTTTAGCAACAAATGACAAGTTAATATCATGTTAATAACAAGATATCACGCTGATTGCAGCATTTGTCTGAATATGACAAAATGAGTAGCATTGCTGACTATAAATCATGATTTTTTATAACTCAAAACCTAGTTCTACTATATAATCTCCTGCTCAAGCAATCCTGGAAATCATGTAGGTGATCTTTACTCTTCTTCCTAACATGTACAGGGCCTAACTTCTGTCTGTGTCTCCATTTACAGAGTTCCACAGATCCTGATGGCAGACCCAGCTTTCCTTTCTTCTTGACATTATAACCTCATGGTTTCTGGCTCTTTCCCAATTCTATCTAATACTTGAAAGCAATTTTTACACAGAATACCAAGTGGATACTCCAGGCAAGGACTCAGAACCCCTCCTACCAGACAATCTACAGAGAATAGAAACCAAAGAACAGAATATTGATCCTGTAAAGGCACGGATACAAACACCAAGAGTTATATCCATCCCAAACTCAAATTCCTAGATAGCAGTATAAAAAGATAATTAATAACACTGAGGACAAAAAATGTCCAACAGGACCCATCACATCTACTACAGTAGGTCCTGAAAAATGAAATGTAGCTGAAGCACAAGAGAAGGAATTCTAAATTGTCATTACAAATATGTTTAAAAGCATATCGAGTTCATGAACCATAGGAGTAGAGGAAGTTAAAGAATCCTGGGTCAAAGATACACTGACCTGAAACTTTCTTTTATATCATAGAAGAAAAATTACCCAATTTGAATAAAGGGTTGCCTTGAAGGCATGCACGTGCTCTCACATGCACTTGCATGTGGTCATGAGTGTGCGTGCACACACACACACACACACACACAGACACACACACACACACACACACAGACACACAATTAGGCCAAATAATTCCCACTGGGTTATGACAATCAAAACACAAACTATAGAGAAAAGAAAGAAATATTAAAAGTTTCAAAGGAAAAAGACTGTATAACATACAAAAGTAGACCTATTAAAACAACACTGACATTTACTTTTTAATTTTTCTCTCGCACAATACATCCTGACTGAAGCTTCCCCTTCCTCTACTCTTCAAAGCCTCCTCTTTTCAGACCTCCAGTCTCCCCCAGACCCACTCCTCTTGTTTCATTTCAGAAAAGAGCCAACTTCTCAGGGATATAAACCAAACACACCTTAAGAAGATGAGGCACAAACCCTTATATCAAGCTAAATGAGGCAACATAGTAGAAAGAAAAAAATGGATCTCAGCAAGAGGCAAAAGAGTCAGAGATACCCTCCTGATACTGTAAGGAGCCCATAAAAACCAACAAGCAAACTATACCATATATCCAGAGACCATATTGTAGATCTATTCAGGTTCCGTAATTGCTACTTTGGTCTCTGTGAATCCCTATGAGTCCAGCTCAGTTGATTCTATGGGATTTGTTCTCATATTGTCCTAGAAATATTGTATTGATTTATTTTGTAAGGTAGATGTTTCTGGATCTGTCACGTGGTGCAGACTCATGTGGTGTTTTGCTGAGGTATGACCCCAGAGAGGATATGTGGACTTTGGAGAGAATATAAATAGAACTCATTGGACAGTGAAAGTGTGCACCTGCATAGCTACCTTTGCAACACATTATTGGTCTTGTGTTTTTACTTTACTAAAAGAAGTTGAAACTTTCCCTGCCCTCCCTGCTAATTTTGGTCACTTCCTTGGACTCATGTTGATTCAGCTAAGGGCTTCGTGTGTTTCTATTAGATAGTTCCAGAGGTATTGATATGTATTTGGTATCCTGGTACTACTGAACTGGACTGCTGTTATACTGACAACAGAGACTGGAATTGACCCAAATAACTACCTTTAAACAGGTAAACGGGTCCACATACCATTGTTGTTTTATCATCTTTTATCCCATACCTTTTAATAATGGGCTAGAATGGGGGTCAAAGCATTAGAAACCTCTTATTAAAGGAGGTTTTGAAAAATCTAAGCCTATGGTAGCCAATATGAGTTAGGCTTAATGAGTAAATTTTCTTCAAATGTGGTAGAGGAAAGATCAGGTTATGAAAGGTTTGAAATTTTCCTTTAGGAGATTGATAAATACATCAACTATGGCACCTGGATTGTCTCCTTCTTTGAACATGGAGATTTATTTTCCTTTTGGCTTTGATTATTATTTATAGTTTTCATGTATACCCATTTGAAGTGAAGAGTGGGGGGATAGTAACAATTCTCTTACAGTAGAGAAGATTGTAGAGTTGGCTAAGCACGTTGACAATTTGCAAATAAAGTTAGACCCAGTGGAATGAGAACAAGAAAGGTTAGGCTTGATGGCAAAATGCTCCCTTGCCGTGATCCATGCACTTTCATTGCCAGGGGCCTAGAGGATATTTTGAAACTAGAGGGCAGCAAGAACAAGGAATAATTCAGATACAACTGGACAGCAGTAAGCCTAGTGCACCACCAGAGGATTTGCTTGGATGCAATGCCTATAGGAATTCCGGAAGTCTATGAAAAGACCGAACCAAATAATAGTGTCAATACAAGGAGAATAATTGCAGCTCGAAGACCCAGAAAAACATATATTTTCAACAAAATCATTGAAGAAAAACATTTCTAACCTAAAAAAGAACATGCCTTTAAAGGTCCAGGAAACATCCAAAACATCAAATATATTTCACTAGAAGATAAAAATCTACCTCTGCACATAATAAATGACATTAGCCACTTAGAGAAGGCTAGATACATAGAAATGATGCTCTGGGGATCATCATATTGTCAGATATGTGATGGATAATTCAGAATTTCAAGGCTTTGTGAAATCTCATCTCAGGATTGACTCTTGCAGCTTATATTCCTTTCTTGTCATTATTAATCTAATATTCATGGCCATTAGGCAACCCTATTGGACAGATTTTTGCAGATAAATAAAGATGTACTCTTTTTTTGCACTTATATGGACTAATATGAACAGTGCAATTAGGACTTTACAAGCCTTCATATGCCACAAGTTAATTTAACTAAGATATAAAGCAGGTATGTAATGGATTTATGATTAAGAAAAACATTCCTTTAGGCTGCAAAACGATTACCTGATAAATAAAAGCCATAAAATATGAATGAACAATTTATTGTATGTGAAAGGAAATAAAATGAAATATTGACTTGGTTTATTATACAAAACTTCAATACTAGTAAAACACTAGGCATATGATTTGCCTCTTGACACACACGGTTACCTTTTACCTAAGAATTACAGTTTTTAACTTGTAATGAACCTGTAGAGCTAGTGAAAGATGATAAATATTTAGTTAGATAATGTGTCTTAGTGGAAACACATGTAAACTTCACTGTTGTAACACCTTATTCAATTTGTGGTTTAAATTTATGTTTGAACTTGCTGTGAACTCTTGAAAAATTAAGAATCTAGTAGCAGTAACATGTGATCTCTTCTCCTATAAAGGTACAAAAAACTAGGAATGAGGAGAATATAAGTAGAATCATAACATATCTGAGGAGAGAGGAGAGGATAGATTCCAGAGAGCAAATCAGAAGGAAATGAAGAAAGAGCAGAGACAACAATACAGGCTTCTTCTTACTGACAAGGCTTTTTTGCTTACAGACTTGGTTTTCTTTCATTTGGCAATAGAAAGGTAGAAGATTTTTGTTCTCTATTCAATAATGATTAGAGCTCATTTTTTTCAGTCAGAATGAGTGAGTTCTTTCTACACTAGCACTTGGGTTTTTGCTCTGTCCTCCATGCAAATGTAAGTATAGTTTTGTGTGTGTGAGTATGATAGTATGATAGTTAATGATAAAGATTGTTGGGCCAAGCAAAATGTGTATGAATGTATGTATGAATGTGTGTGAGTGTTTGCATGTGTGTGTGTGTGTCTTACCTTGCCAGTGAAAGGCAAGTATACTGGATAAGAGAAAAAAGGAGCCTTAGCAATGAATCATCTACTAATTTTCCCACTTCTATATAGCATATTTCAATCTCAAGATTATATATAGTAAGTTCCTGAAGTACATAAGGATTAAGTTTTCCAGCACTTAATGAAACACAGAATAGAAATAAAGAATTTAAATTTTAGCACAGAATAGTGAGGAAATAACTAAAAGGCCAGAGATCATCAGTCATTTAGCCAGTGTCTAATGCCTTGTCCTACTTTAACCCATTGGAGGAGGAAGGGCAGGGGCCTAGCAATCAAAATCAAAACATTACATATGCATAAAAAAGAATTTTGAATTCTGCAAAGAAAAAAAGAGCAAGTAACATATAAAAGGAGACCATTTAGAATCAAAACTTACTTTTCAATGGAGACTGTACACACCAGAAGTGCCTGTGTAGATGTCTTGACATTCTGTTATACTTACAGAAGACGCAGTTTTGATCCAGATCTTAAGGTGGAAAGATATCATGCCTTTTGACCTGGATCATGAAGATACATTTGTGCTCTGGACCACAACCTTCTGCTGGAAAACTTCAAAAGGATGGAAGAAGGAAGGAACCCTTCTTTGCCTGCCTGCCCTTGCCTTGCTAACACTTCACTAGCGTGAGAAACACTTTACAAAACGTTCACCACACTTACCCACCAGGAAAGTTCAAATGAAAGCCACTTTGAGATTTTTTCATTTTACACTCATCAGAATGACCAAGATCAATAAAACAAATGAAAGCTGATGCTGGTGATGATGCAGAAGAAGGAGAACACTCTTTCTTTGTTAGTGGGTTGGGGTGCAAAAATATATTGCCACTGTACAAATCACTGTGGCAGTTCCTTTGAAATATGGAAATCAATCAGTGCCAATATCCAGCAATGTAACTCATGTGCATATATGTGAAGGATGCTTCATCCTGCTATAATGACACTTAATCCTTTTCTTTGTTGCTCTAATCATTATGTCAAAAATTGGAAACAGCACAGATGTCCGTAAATCAATGTACTGGTGAAGAATTTGTGATACACATTCAAAAGAAAATGCTACACACACACACACACACACACACACACACACACACACATGAAATTCACTTGTAAAGGTGTACCTTGTAAAAAGCATCCTAAGTGAGGTAAACTAAACCCAGAAATACAAACCAACGCATTCACCAACATGTAGATAATAGCTACTAATTCCACCATAAACAGATTACAATCTTTATAGTTACAATATGAAGTATATAGTAAGCAGAATAGGGGTGAAACAAAAAGATCAAATCAGGAAGGGAAAGAAAGAGATGATTATAAAGCCAAAATAGTGAAGGACAAGTAAAGGTAAGAGTCATTTGAATGGTCATATGGTAACCTATACACTGACTAGTATCAATTATTCTTGAAAGTACTTTGCATATAATGAAAGGACAAATTTAAACACCAAACAAGATACAGACCCTTCAATATTTACAAACTTAAAAAAATGTGATTATAATTAGTGACCATTCCAAGAAATGGAATCCATCATCACTGACCCTGCTTTTTTGGCATAGAACCCTGGAAAAGATAGGCCAATGACCTAGCAGAATATTAAATATTACTCTTCTGCTAAAGGAATGCAGCTGGAATACCACAAGAAGATTGTTGGATCATTTCTCTCAAAGAATTTTAGACCAATGAAAGCAAGTGATAAAAAGACCACTCTGAGGTGAACCAGAAACAAACGGCATCCATCTTCCTGCTCTTCTCTCCATACTCACATTTGGAGACATAGTTAAGGTTCATGCATCCAGGTGATAGAAGGAGAAAATGACATAGTTGTATTAATGTTGATCAACTAAGGAGTATGCCATTGAATTATAATGAAACATAGGTCTGAAAAAGCTGAACAGATCCAAGGGTCAGTTTTAATCTATTGGGATATATCTTGTGAATGTTTTATTATTATGAGGTCTGTTGGTAGGGAAGAATAGTTTTTGGCTAGCCTGGAATGCAGAGTAAAATATTATTTCTGAAAATGAGACAAATAACTATATAGAACTTTAAAATAGTGTATAATTAAAAACACTTGCTTATGAATGTAATTTTCTTATAAATAATACTGGATTAAGAAACTTGCAGTGTAAATATCCATCATACTTCTTTTCATGGAAAATATTTTATTTCTACCTGTATTTATATAATAATAGCTCATATATATACATATACATATATATACATATATATGTATGCTTTATATATAAGAAAATCTTTATATCTTTCTGGTTTAATTTTTCTTAGTTTTGAAATTCTGGGAAGTAGAAAATTATACCTCTGATGGTTGCAAACTAAAATTAGTCATGCTCATAAAAAATGAGAATGGCTATTTTCTATGAATATTACGTATTTACAGAAGAAAATTATTCTTCAGATAGATGGTTATAATTTTTCATCATATATATTATTTAATTTAATTGGTAATAGCTCACAAATAAAAGGTTTATAGTGGTTAATTGGTTTCAGATATGTTTTATGCTTTTAATGTTGTTATTCTTAGCATTTTATTTGCCAGTTAATTATTTTTCTTACTGTTTGATTTGTCAGCACAGAAGATGGGTTTGGTCATGTAATTTCTTCTAAATTTCCTAAATAATATTTCATAAGATAGTGCCTTCTTTTCTATTGACTTGGTTATATACTCAGTAACAGAAGACGGGGAAATCTGTAACCTAACAAGAGCAAACTATTAAGGACATTTGGAAATTTTGACATAGTTAGCCTGGATATCTTGTATAAATGTGTGATATCACTTGACTAAATACACATCCAACAGGTTTTTATTTGAAGAATACAACAATGTAGAGACGATTAACAAATAAAACAATAACTTTTTCTATAATAAGGGTAAAAATATACACACTGAAATTAATTCCACTTCTTGGAAAATCATGGGTTTCCTTTGTCTCATTAATTATCAGTTTTCATCCTTACATTGTTACATAAATTGTAAAGAAATATAATAATGATAAACAGTGCAGTGAATTACACAAATATCTAGAAACGATAATATAAAATTACCTTAAAATTTGTCCTAGTGTTAGTTACTACTACATTCTAAACCAAATTAGATATTTCTCTCACGAAGGTAAGAAAATTTAATTTAGAGTATCCAACAATTCCATGTGAATCAAAGACATCAACATAAATTCAGATACCCTAAATCAGATAGATGAGAAAGTAGGAATAGTCATGAACACATTGGCAAAGGAGACAACTTCTTCAACAAAACACTAATAGCTCAGTCACTAAGATCAACAATTAATAAATGGGACCTCATGAAATTGAAAAGCTTCTCTAAGGCAAAGGACACTGACAAAAGAACTAAAAAGCAGCTTATGGAATAGGAAAAAAGTTCACCAACACAATAGCTGACAGAAGTCTGAAGTGTAAAATACATTTTAAAAACTTCAAGAAATTAGAAATCAATAAACAGAAACCCTTACTTAAAAATGGTGTATAGATCTAAACAGAGAATTTGTGACAGTAATTTCTTTTTTTTTTCTTTTTTTTCAGAGCTGGGGACCGAACCCAAGGCCTTGCGCTTGCTAGGCAAGCGCTCTACCACTGAGCTAAATCCCCAACCCCGTGACAGTAATTTCTAATGACTTGGAACCACTTAAAGAAATATTCAGCATCCATTGTCACCAGGGAAATATAAATGACTACAACTAACTCTGAGATTTCATTTTAGGTATATCAAAATGACTAAAATTAAAAACTCAAGAAACAGTTCATATTTGTAAGAATATGGATTAAAGTGAAAGACCTCTTCCTTGATGGTGGGAGTAAAAATTTTTCCAACTACTTTGAAGATAAATTTGATGATTTCTCAGATTTGGAAATAGGCCTATGTCATGAAGCAATACTTATCATGAGCATATACTTTAAATATGCTCTTCAATACTGTAGGGATACTTTCTCAACAACGTTCATGGCAGCCTTTTTTATAATAGCCAGAAAATGGCAGCTACCTAGATGTCACTCAACTGAAAAATGAATAAAAAATATATGGTACATCTACACAAATATATGCAATTATTAAAATCAATGTCATCATGAAAATTTCAGGTAAATGAGTAGAACTAGAAAAGATCATCCTGAGTAAGGTAACCCAGATCCAGAAACAAAAATGATATTTACTCATTTGCAGTTGGATATTAGTAATAAAATACAGCATATTAAGCTACAATTGCAGAGACACGAAAAAGCTAAATGATAAGAAAGACCCAAGAGAAGATGCTTCAATCTCACTGAGAAGGGAAAAATAAAATAGACATCTGGGATTGAGAGAGGGAGGGAACTATATGGGAAAGGGCATAGGGAGTGGAACAGAAGAGATCAAATATAGGGAACATGGCAGGAGAGAACCAGAGTCAGTATGAGCAGCTATTTCTGGGACAAGTTAGAAAAGTAGGAAAATGGAAAATCCAAGAAACATACGAGGATGACCTTATCTAAGACTCCTAGCAATAGAGAATATGGAACACAAAATGGTCACCTCCTATATCCAGGCAAGACTTTCAATGGAGGGAAGATGGTACCAACCCTGGTACAAAATCTTTGGCGTACACTGTTTTTTGCTTATAAAAGATTCAGGGATAAAAAGGGAGAAGAAATGACCAACCAATGACTAGCCCAAATTGAGTTCTGTGCCATGAGAGAGAAAGCATCCACTACTAACATTTTTAATAATATTCTGCTATACTTGCAAACAAGAGACTGCTTTAACAGTCATCTCAGTGGTTTCTCCAAGCAGCTGATGTAAACAGATATAGAGACCAACAGCCAAACAGTATGCAGAGCCCCATATATATTTTTGGAAGAGAGGGAGAAAGAATTAAAAAAAAACATAGTGGTCAAGTACACCAAAATAAAAATAAAAATAAATAAATAAAAGTTGTAAAAATATAAAAAATAAAATGCTGTCTTTATACCCTACTAGGTCTAGCACCACAGTGCCCCAAGATATCTGCTGAATATCTTAATTCGCTGTCAGCAAAGCCTCTCGCCCATTTTGCTCCATCCCATATCACACTGCTGAAGGCCTCTCTCTAAGCCGTTAGCAATCTCTCTACCTATTTAGTTCCCAAGGCAGATTTCCATGCCAGAAACACACATCCCAACTCCATAGTGGCCCAGACCAACTGTCCCACACTCCATTACACTTAAATCTACACATGAAAGAACACACACAACACAATAACCTTTGACACAATTGATAAGATATAATTGCCCACCTAAACATAAAAAGTCCAGTACCAGTCATCCATTAAGAATATTAATAACAACCTGTAAATATGCAGAGCGGATTCTTAATGTCACCTGCCATATTTTCCTGCCAGGCTTCTCTCCCTCTTCTGTCTCTTCTCCTATCCATTCCAGTCTCCTCCTCTTCCTTCAAACTTTTCTTCTGCCCATCCTTCCTTCTCGTCCAATGACAGTCCTCCTTCTATCTTGTACCTGCCTCACCTGTGAGATCATCCCACAATAAATAAATAAACAAATCAACAAACAAAAAGCCACAGAATCAGTTTACATGGAGCAGTAGGATTTTATAGAGATTGAACTGCCAATCAGAGATCATGCACAGGTTGGAATGTGTAGCAATACATATATGAAACAGATGTAAAGTTCGTTACATGTGCGAAATTGAACATCTCTGACTCTGTTGTCTACCTTTGGATCCCTTTCCTCTGACTGGACTGCCTTGTCTACCCGAAGTAAAGAAGATGCAATCAGTCCTACTACAACTTGATATGCCAAGACTTGGATAATATCCATGGTAGGTTTCTTTGTCTCTGAGAAGAAAGGGAGGTGAACATAGGGATAGAAGGGGTGAGAAGGAGGAACTTGGAGGAGAGGACGAAGGGAAAACTCTAATCAGAATGTTAATCAATTAATTAGTTAGTTAGTTAGTTAGTTAGTTAATGTAGAAAAAAAGAAAGCAATCACAAAGAGGAAGGGAGTGAGGAACCTGGGAGGGAAAGGAGACTGGGATGGGGGCAAGGGTATTGGGAGGGAGAAAATGACTGAAGTAGTGAGGGCCAGCAGAAAAAATTGGAAACAATCTCAGGAGGTGGGATGTTAGGAAGACCCTCCAGAATATATCAGAGACCCGGGATGTGAGAGACTCTCCGGACTGTAAGGGAAGGACCCCAGATGAAATGCTCTACAGTGGGAGAGTGGAAAGTTGTAGAGCCCACATCCAGCAAAAAGAGAGGGTATCAAAGTAAGGATTGGGGTTGATACCTGACAGTCAGAACACTGACCCATAATTGTGCCTGTCTAAAAGAACTGCAGGGATGGAAATGGATAAGATCCCAAGGAAAAGAAGATCCAGTGATAGGACCAAAGTGGGATCCAGCTCAAGGGGAGACCCCAAGGCCTGACACTATTACTCAGGCTATGAAGAACTCACAAAAAGGGACCTACCATGACTGCCTTGGAAAGACCTAGCAAGTAGCTGAAAGAGTTAGATGCAGATATTTTCACCCAACCAATGGACAGAGCTGCTGACCCCAGTGGTTGAATTGAGGAAAAGGTGGATGAAGCTGAGGAGGAGAGCAACCCTATAGGAAGACCAGCAGACAATTAACTTGGACCCCTGAGATCTCTCAGATTCTGGATCACCAACCAGGCAGCATACACTAACTGGTATGAGGCAACAAACATATATATAGCAGAGGACTGCTGGGTCTGGGTTCAGTCAGAGAGGATGCTCCTAAGTCTCAAGAGACTGGAGTCACCAGGGAGTTTAGAAGTGTGGTGGCGTGGGTGAGGTGGGGACATCCTTGTGGGCACAGGGAGGGCAGGGAGGAGGTATGGGATGTGGAGCAGTCAGAGGATAAACCATGAAGTGAATAAAATCTGGTATATAAAGAAAAGAAAAAAGAAAATAATAATAATAATAATAATAATAATAATAATAATAATGAAATGAGCAGTGAAAGGAAGGAAGAAGAAAAGAAGGAGGAAAGAAAGAAAGAAAGAAAGAAAGAAAGAAAGAAAGAAAGAAAGAAAGGAAGGAAGAAAGGAAGAAAGAAAGAAAGAAAGAAAGGAAGAAAGGAAGAAAGACAGACAGAGAGGAAGGAAGAAAGAAGTAAAGAAAAAGAAAAATAGTGACTAGAATATGTGGGAAGAATTTGAAGAAAGTTCAAGGAATTACTAGGAACCAGAAAAAAGGGTCTCAGTTTTAGATATTTGACCAAGTCAGCCCAGTCAGACAAATGTGTCTCAAGGGAGGAAGTGAGGATTGAAAAGAAAAAGAAAATTAGACAACATTATAAGGTGACTTGAGGAAGTGCTGAGACTGAAGTAGGTTTATTTTTCTCTAGTCTACCTTTATACCATTCTAGGTTCATGCAAAGTATATGATCAATCCTAAGGCATAATCAGAGTAGTTGAGTAACAAATAAAGCATAGACAAAAGTCCCATGGTTACTGTATTTATAGTCTTATTTTTTTTATTGGATATCTTTTATTTATATTTCAAATGTTATCCCCTTTTCTGGTTTTCCCGCCATAAGCCCCCAATCACATCCCCTTGCCCTTCTTCTATAAGGGTGTTTCCTATACCCAACGATCCCCCTTCCCGCCCTTCCCCACCGACTTTCCCCGACACTGGGAGGTCTAGCCTTGGCAGGACCAAGGGCTTCTCCCATTGATGCCCAACGAGACCATGCTCTGCTACATGTGCAGCTGGAGTCGTGACTCTGTCCATATGTACTCAATGGGTACTCGTTTAGTCCCTGGGAACTCTGGTTGGTTAATATTGTTGTTCTTATGGGGTTGAAAGCCCCTTCAGCTTCTTCAATACGTTCTTTATTTCCTTCAACAGGGACTGCATTCTCAGGGAACAGATATATCAGGCTCCTGTCAGCATGCAATTCTTGGCTGTATCAGTATTATCTAGTTTTGGTGTATATATATATATATATATATATATATATATATATATGTATATATATAATGTATAAGTGCTAAATATATATAAAATATTGATTTTAGTGTGTTGTTTCCAGAGATATGAAACCATATATATTGCATCCCCAGGTGGGGCAGTCTCTGGACGGCCATTCCTTCAGTCTCTGCTCCAAACTTTGTCTCCATATCCCCTCCTATGAATATTTTTGCTGCCCCTTTTAGGAAGGACTTAAGCATTATAGTCTTAACAAGACTGATCAAGATCCAAAGAACACATTCCTCAGCTCTAATCAGCTAGTTGAGCCTACTTAGAGTCCTAGTCCACTGTCAAACTCTTGACAAATTCCAAGAAGGCACCCACCCAAAGCTCTCCACAGGTATTGTAATATATTATAGACTAAGATAAATGGACTATTTCATACCTAAATAAATGTTTTATTGAAATTTGGTTTTTATTTTTCTGAGAATAATTATTGACTTCTATACTGGTTTCATATCTCTGGAAACAACACACTAAAATCAATATTATATATATATTTACCACTTATACATATTACATATACATACATAAAATTATACATATTTAACCACTTATTTTAGTTTTAGAAAGTTTTTAGCTGCAGCAGAATTGAAAGTAAAACAAACAGGTTTCTCTCATACTTCTCCTCTGTCACCTGTGCAGATCTTCTCCCAGAACAATATTGCCACAATAGTCAGTGAAACTATGTTGATATCTCATAATATCAAAATTTCTAAGATTCACCATATGTGTTATATATTCTATTGTTTGATCAAAGATATAATGACATGTTTTGCTTTTGCAAAAATTATGTCACTACATATAAAACTTTTACTGCCTTTCATCTATTTTTAAGTTGGGTTTTGTATCGTATACACTGACAGTCAAACTTTGAGGATTTCTCATGTTTTGATGTTTCCACGGTTTTGTATTTTACAGGATGTTATCTCATTGGTGTGTTACAATAAGTAGCTCTTAATTTCCCTCGTATTATTAAAAAACATTTTACATTTTATATTTATATGGTGTTTTTCCCTCCCAAACGCAGTTCAGATTCTCCTTACCTCCATCCCTAACAAACTTAATCTACCTTGGGGAGGGCGGCAATGGGGGGGGTGGGGAGGGAACACCCATAAGGAAGGGGGGGGGAGGGGGTGTTTGCCCGAAACCGGGAAAGGAATAACACTCAAAATGTATATAAGAAATACTCAAGTTAATAAAAAAAAGTCAGAAAATGACAAACAGAAAATAAGAAACATATACAAAATATAGTAACAGAGACCATATATCAAGCCAACATATAAAAGCCAAAAAATGATGAAAGGAAGCAATATAAGGCAAAAAGACCAGCAAAGTCTCATTAAGTGCATTTTATGTTGGCCAACAACTTATGGACATGTTGTCTGCCCTGAAATACAGTTAATTCACCAACTTAGACTCAATTTGAAGAAAAGCAAATTTTCTTTTGTCATCAGATATTAACTGCATATAACCTCCTGCACAGGAGTGGAAGCCACCATCTACTCCCCTTCTTATTCCTGGGAACTCATCTGATTTCAATATGTTCTGCCCTTGTATATACTGTCTCTGAGTTCATTTGTACATCAGTTCTGTTGTCTCTGGAAGACAATGTTTCTTTTGAGTCATTGAGTACTTCTGACTTTTATAATCTTTCTTTCTCCTCTTTTGCATATATTTCTTAAAGATGAGGGGGCTTTTTGATGAACATGTCCTATTTGTAACATAGTGGAACAAATTGTCCCACTATTTGTATTGTCCAGTTGTGGGGTTTCTGTGTTAAGAACAATATTAACCATTCAGACCCCACTAGAGCTCCCAGGAACTAAACCACCAACCAATGAGTACACATGGAGAGACACATGACTCCAATCACATATGTAGCAGAGGAAGGCACTGTCCAGCATCAAGAAGAGGAAGAGCACTTGGTCCTGTGATGGCTTGTTTCCCCAATGCAGGGGAATGTCAGGGCATTGAGGTGGGAGTGAGAAGGTGGGAATGGGGGCATCCTTGTAGAAGCAAAGGGAGGGGGAAAGGGGATAACATTAGAAATGTAAATACACAAAATATCCCAGAAAAATAAAATTTACAAAAAGAAAAGCTTGAGTAAGACTCTCATCTCATTCCTGCCTCTGAGGAAATAAAAGCTTCATTTACATTTACACTCCAGACATGGGTACATTGATAGTTTTACTATACCAAATAAGAATTGTCTTCTGTTGAATTTGTGTAAAGTCAGATATTGATTATATCTAGCATTTAAAAAATTACACAATTGTGCTATTGTGAATATTCTGCTGGTCCAATACTCATTGTGATTCCTCTGGTTTTCAGGTAGGTACTGCGAGACAGTCCTCCTTTAGCAGATTTTCCAGAACCCTGTGATTCCATTAGAGGCAGTTTTCAGGAAGAAGTCTTCTTGGTTAGTTCTAGGTGCCTTCATTCAAGTTCCGGCCCTGAATTATGTCATAAGATATTTATATTTCCATCTTTTAATGGCAGATCATGGTTCTTTGTTTGCACATATACATGGCATGTATACTCCCTCTCTCTATCTTTCTCTGCCTCTGACACCCATTGTGTGTGTGTGTGTGTGTGTGTGTGTGTGTGTGTGTGTGTGTGTGTGTGTGTTCACATGTCTGTTAGGGGAAAATGTGTGGGAATCTAGTCTCTCCTTTCTTATCGTGGTCCCAGGGATCAAAGTCTCATAGACAAGCTTGGAAGCAAGTTCTTTTACCATTAATTCATCATGACGGCACAAGCCTATGTTGTTTTCTTCCTGCTAATTTCTACATATTTCTAGCTGCAGTTTTTATATTCTGTCATTTATAAATTTTTTCAACTCTGCATTTGATTTTTCATAGTATAGACATTGTATTTCATACAGCAGAATCTGCTAAATATTGCTGAATTCTGGTTTATAGATTATCTATTTGGGGTTTGTATATTATAATCAAGAAATGTATAACCACACTCAAAGTTGTTTAGTGTACTTGAGTAAAAATTATTTTTATTTTATAGTTTATTTTACTATCCACTTTAAATTTATATAAGCAAATATGCATGAATTAATATTGCATTTAGATATCCTTTTGTTCTAGAGTCAGACCCTGATATTTAAAAACGCAACTTCATGCATTATAACGTTTTTCTATTTTTTTCATTTAAAATATATTTCTCCCATGATATATATTCTGATTATTGATTTTCCACTAACATTTTTGACATATTTCCCATCTCCTCTTTCATGTGAATGTCCACTTTTTCTGTCTCACTTTACTAAACAAACTAGCATCTGAAATGTAATATAATAGAAAATAATTTAAAGAATTATAATAGTACAAAACAGAAAAGAAAGAAAGAAACAAACACACAAAGGGAAAAACAAAAACTCACAAGGAAATAGCCAGGTTATTTTATTTTCTACACATTAAGTTAACATTGAATAAAATGTTTTACTGGGAAAAATATACCCAGTAAACTATTTTCCTGTCACATTTTCTGTCGATTTCTGTTAAGAGTTAGGCCTTAAACATCCATTTTAATCTAGTTTTATTATTGTGTTTCTAACCCCCTTTGATATGTAGGGCTTTTTTCTTAAAAAAAAAAAGGGATGTTGAAATTTATCCACAGTTCTAAATAATTGAAAAGTGTATACCTACATTTTATGGATAAAACTTACACATTTAATACATACAAATAATTGATTAACTTTAAGTAATTTTGTTTTTGTAGTATAAATTTTAAAAGTTAACTATATTTTGTGATTCTTTTGTGAGACACATTGAAACAGAGTAAATTTTTAATTTTATTATTTTGAAATTCCGTATATCTTTCAAGGACGAAGACACAATATTTTTTTCTAAAGAAGTTCTTATCATGCTTCCTAACTTAAAAATTTCCAACTGTTTTAAACCCAAACACCAACAAAATTGTATATATGTTTATGAGGATGTAATACTGTTAACACACTTTGCAGGAAACAGCATATGATTAAATTTCATTTCTATGGTTTGTGAAATTTCAGCTAACAAAGGTCACCATCACAATCTATTTTTTAGTTGTATTAGGATTCTTATTCTTAACCTATATTTTAAATAACAAAATTTAGTGACATTGACCATTCCTTTTATCAGAATTTATAATCTATTGTATGTGTGGATCTGATTATAGTCACCTGGTAGAAGGTCATACACCTGCCACAACATTGAAATATTATGCTCTAAGTTCTCCAGGGAAAGGAGATTAATCTGAACAAAGAATTCTGCCAGCACTGTCACACTCTCCTGAGAGGATCTGTCAGAAAGAGAAGAATTTAGTTGACTGCAATCAAAGAGGAGGTATATCATCTTTAAATTCATTCTCTGGTGGCCATGAAAAGAAGCTGTAGACTCTCAAAGAACACTAATTACTACAGTTACCAAAAATAGCAAGAGCAAGGTAGTCCATAGTAGGAAAGAAATCTGATTACCTTTAAAACCTTAATTCTTTAACAATAATTACTAAAATTAAGTTTATAATATGAAAATATGATTATATCTGAAATTCCATAGCTACTTTCTTAAGTAGTAGTCATATAGAAGTTTCTTTTCTGAAAGTTGCTTCAACATCAGTGTGTCCACAGTACATAATATCAATAAAAATATGCTAAGCAGAAATATGCATGTTTACTAAATTATTTTTTGCCCTATATGTTTTACTGTTACATTTTCCATGAAAAAAATATATATGTATGGAAACTTCTGATGCCTAGCATATGAAAGTAAACAAGTAAAGAAAAAAGAATTTCCATCTCTAAATATATAACAATGTAAAATCTATAATCTCAGCTCAGGATATCCAAGCTAAATCTCAGGAATGGAAAATTTCAAAACTGATATAACTTTAACATAAATGAACCATAGAAAACTCTAAGAATTTTCACAAACATATAACTGGCCTTCATAAAATGGAGTGAGGATTCTAAGGAACATAAAGGACGGAAACTGAAGAAATCTGTTAAGTAAAAGAAAAGGTAAAGGCATTAATAACACTTCATTGACTGGCATATGGGTGTTTCTGTGACGTGGCCATTTCGTTTTGTCCAAGTTGCAAGACAATACAGTATTTAAATTTTAATGTTTGAGAAACATCCATTTAAATGTTTATGAAGGTTGAATATAAATTTCTTTTTCCTTTTATCTTCTCCAATGCTTTACTATTCTATATGATTTTGCCAATAACAATACATGTTTAATCAAATTCAGAATAATATTTCATTCTAGTTTCAATTTACCTGATGATTGTTCTTATTGTCACTTTCCATGCATTTATGTTTAATGTTTTGTTTTCTACTTTTTTTAAATTTTTTTTTTTTTTTTTTTTTTTTTTTTATTAATTTGAGTATTTTTTTTTTTTTTTTTTTTTTTTTTTTTATTAACTTGAGTATTTCTTATATACATTTCGACTGTTATTCCCCATTCCTTATGGGTGTTCCCCTTCCCACCCTCCCCCCATTGCCACCCTCCCCCCGACAGTCTAGTTCACTGGGGGTTCAGTCTTAGCAGGACCCAGGGCTTCCCTTTCCACTGGAGCTCTTACTAGGATATTCATTTCTACCTATGAGGTCAGAGTCCAGGGTCAGTCTTTGGTAGTGGCTTAGTCCCTGGAAGCTCTGGTTGCTTGGCATTGTTGTACATATGGGGTCTCAAGCCCCTTCAAGCTCTTCCAGTTCTTTCTCTGATTCCTTCAACGGGGTCCTATTCTCAGTTCAGTGGTTTGCTGCTGGCATTCGCCTCTGTATTTGCTGTATTCTGGCTGTGTCTCTCAGGATCGATCTACATCCGCTCCTGTCAGTCTGCACTTTTTTGCTTCATCCATCTTGTCTAATTGGGTGGCTGTATATGTATGGGCCACATGTGGGCAGGCTCTGAATGGGTGTCCCTTCAGTCTCTCTTTTAATCTTTGCCTCTCTCTTCCCTGCCTCTCTTGTTCCCCTTATAAAGAAGGAGTGAAGCATTCACATTTTGATCATCCGTCTTGACTTTCATTTGTTCTAGGCATCTAGGGTAATTCAAGCATTTGGGCTATTAGCCACTTATCAATGAGTGCATACCATGTATGTCTTTCTGTGATTGGGTTAGCTCACTCAGGATGATATTTTCCAGTTCCAACCATTTGCCTACCAATTTCATAAAAAGTCGTTGTTTTTGATAGCTGAGTAATATTCCATTGTGTAGATGTACCACATTTTCTGTATCCATTCCTCTGTTGAAGGGCATCTGGGTTCTTTTTCCAGCTTCTGGCTATTATGAATAAGGCTGCGATGAACATAGTGGAGCACGTGTCTTTTTTATATGTTGGGGCATCTTTTGGGTATATGCCCAAGAGAGGTATAGCTGGATCCTCAGGCAGTTTAATGTCCAATTTTCTGAGGAACGTCCCAGACTGATTTCCAGAATGGTTGTACCAGTCTGCAATCCCACCAACAATGGAGGAGTGTTCCTCTTTCTCCACATCCTCGCCAGCATTTGCTGTCACCTGAGTTTTTGATCTTAGCCATTCTCACTGGTGTGAGGTGAAATCTCAGGGTTGTTTTGATTTGCATTTCCTGATGACTAAAGATGTTGAACATTTCTTTAGGTGTTTCTCAGCCATTCGGCATTCCTCAGCTGTGAATTCTTTGTTTAGCTCTGAACCCCATTTTTTAATAGGGTTATTTGTCTCCCTGCGGTCTAACTTCTTGAGTTCTTTGTATATTTTGGATATAAGGCTTCTATCTGTTGTAGGATTGGTAAAGATCTTTTCCCAATCTGTTGGTTGCTGTTTTGTCCTAACCACAGTGTCCTTTGCCTTACAGAAGCTTTGTAGTTTTATGAGATCCCATTTGTCGATTCTTGATCTTAGAGCATAAGCCATTGGCGTTTTGTTCAGGAAATTTTTTCCAGTGCTCATGTGTTCCAGATGCTTCCCTAGTTTTTCTTCTATTAGTTTGAGTGTGTCTGGCTTGATGTGGAGGTCCTTGATCCACTTGGACTTAAGCTTTGTACAGGTTGATAAGCATGGATCGATCTGCATTCTTCTACATGTTGACCTCCAGTTGAACCAGCACCATTTGCTGAAAATGCTATCTTTTTTCCATTGGATGGATTTGGCTCCTTTGTCAAAAATCAAGTGACCATAGGTGTGTGTGTTCATTTCTGGGTCTTCAATTCTATTCCATTGGTCTATCTGTCTGTCTCTGTACCAATACCATGCAGTTTTTATCACTATTGCTCTGTAATACTGCTTGAGTTCAGGGATAGTGATTCCCCCTGAAGTCCTTTTATTGTTGAGGATAGTTTTAGCTATCCTGGGTTTTTTGTTATTCTAGATGAATTTGCAAATTGTTCTGTCTAACTCTTTGAAGAATTGGATTGGTATTTTGATGGGGATTGCATTGAATCTGTAGATCACTTTTGGTAAAATGGCCATTTTTACTATATTAATCCTGCCAATCCATGAGCATGGGAGATCTTTATTCTGTTTTACTTATTTAAAATGAGTCATTAATTTTGTGACATTAGACTGAGATCCTCTTGTAAACCTCATGATATATGTGGTTCAGAATCTTAGAAAGGACCGGAAGAGCTTGAACGGGCTTGAGACCCCATATGAACAACAATGCCAACCAACCAGAGCTTTCAGGACTAAGCCACTACCCAAAGACTATACATGGACTGACCCTGGGCTCCAACCTCAAGGTAGCAATAAATAGCCTAGTAAGAGCACCAGTGGAAGGGGAAGCCCTTGGTCTTGCCAAGACTGAACCCCCAGTGGGATTGTTGGGGGGAGGGTGGTAATGGGGGGAGGATGGGGAGGGGAACACCCATATAGAAGGGGAGGGGGATGTTGGTCTGGAAACCAGGAAGGGGAATAAAAATGGAAATGTAAATAAGAAATACTCAAGTTAATAAAGATGAAAAAAAAAAGAATTGTCTCTAGAAAACTAATTAAACAGATTGATGAAAAATGATACCATTAAATTGTGTTATCATTTATTCACGTTATACTAATCATACCTGTGTATTTTATGTAATAAATCTAACCTTGGAAAATATATTCTGAAAAATATTGGGAAAAATTCCTTCTGTACAGTTCAGCTATTATAGATTGTTTTGGTTTAATAAACTAACAAAGTTGTGATGAATTAATGCACAGAGAAAGGAAAATAAAATACACTTCACAATCTTTAAAATACAGGGAGTTTATACACAACTACAAAATACTGTTGGATCTATTGATTACATATCCAAAAATTACTTAGATTATCAAAATTAATGGAGTGCTTAGAATATAATATATAGATTGTTTGATATGTTAAATGGGTTAAAACTTTGTAGTTAAACAAGGACTATGTTTGAAACATAGTACTAGTTGAATAAACTAAATTAAATTTAATTGATAAGAAATAAAGAACAAATAAGAAAGGAAATAATTCAGAGCACAATTTGATTAAAACTAAGAAGGCAACAAAACTATCTTTAAATGTTTATTGTACATATAAAATATTTATTTCTTATGAGTATAAAATAATGCTAGCAGTATGAATATGTTAATAAAATGATATTTAAATACCATTTGTTTTATTCAATAAGGCTTATAATTATTTAAAATTTAATACTGGACTGCTTAGATACTGTTGTTTTTCTTTATGTAGCAAAATATGGATCCTGTCTAATAATTCTAAAATCTCAGAGTTACATTACCCATGAGGCTTATCGAATACATAGATATCCCAAATCCTTTGATATTTCAATGTCATTGGCTGATGTTTTATTTTTACTTTATATGTAATATAATTTTTAAAGTATGCTTTAAGTAAAGTAGAACTATACTGTTTTCTCTTTCTCTTTTCTCTCTCCAGTCTCCCTTACCTACCCTTTATCAAAAACCTATATGTCTCCACTATACACTATTCTGTATTTTTAAATTTAGTAACTTAATTACATATACATTTTTGTGTGTTTTATTATAAAAATATAGTCTCTTGAATTAATTTTTATTCTTTTTGTTTACATGGTTTCAGGGTTTACCACGCTTCATTGGACAGCTAACAAAGGGTCTCATGCCTTCTTCTCCCAGTTGTGACTCTTTGTCTAAAAATTAGACTCAAGAAATTCTCCTTCCTTGTTATTGTGTTCTTTTACATTGACATTATTTTCTGGTCTTTTTATGCAACAATTTTCAGGATAGATTATCTCACTGCAGATTTTCCTGTATTTCAGGTTTCATAATCTTTCTTTCACCCTTTCTATGGTGTTTTCTGGACCACAAAAACAAAATCATGGTACTGATATATCTGTAGGGACCATGTTCCATCAATCCATTGATCTCTACACAATATATCTAGTTACGAATTTTGTGATAGTGGAACTTCTTTGATAAAGTGTAGTTGCTTATTTATTTGAGGGTATACTAATAACATTTTGAATATCTTAAGGCATAATGCTGATCATGATAACTTTTTGTAGTAGATTCTTTTCTAAGGATCATGATCTTATTATGTCCATAGTCCGTGAATCTGGCTAGTTTTCTAATATGTAGCATGATTACCTGACTGTGGAATGAGCCTTCAGTCCATTTAGATAGCTGATGCCTACCATCAACATGTGAATGCCACTTATATTGCACCTTTAAGGATATTTTTAAATGCTGGTCAAAGGTATGAATGGATATTGAAAATGGTGTACTATTTAGATGTAAACTAAATTAAGTCATTAACTTGCAGGTAAATGGAGGACCCCAAATAGATTAGTGGGATATACCGGATCCAGAAATAAAAACAAATGTATTCTCTTATCTTAGTTTTCTAGAACTAAACAAGATGTAAGTATAAAACAGAGAATCAGCAAAGAGTAAACAACTATAAATTGGGTGGTGAGTGATTGTTGTGCTTAAGAGGAGAATAGCAAGATACACTTTGTATGAAGAGGGAAACAAAGTATGAGAAAAAGGTCCCCTACTAGAGAGTAGTAAAATAGAACAAAACCAATGAAAGAGGGACAAGAGAAAAATTACACAAAGATTGTTAAAACCTCAAGGAACCATAGTATATTTACTTAATGTCACACACAATGCATATAAGTATTTGTAAATACATCTAGGCATAAATAAACACATACATATATGTAGTAAAAATTTTTGTTCTATATGTGTGTATGTGTGTGTGTTTGTGTGTGCGTGCATGTGTGTGTGTGTGTGTTTCTTTATACATGGGTGAATGTGTATGAGTGTGTGTGAAAAGAATTTAAACCACTTAGATTGACAGTACTACCAACAAGGACCATAGACAAAGGAATATCCTATTATGAAGCACATGAAACCTCCTTTTGCATAGTTGGTAGGGGTAGTACATTGATTTCTAAGCAATATACACTATTGATGCAGTCCTTAGTTGATTCTCTTAGCATAGTGGTTCTCAAGCTTTCTAATGCTCCGTACTTAATAATGTTCTCCAAGTTGTGGTGGCTATCAAACATAAAATTATTTTATTACATATTTATAACTGTAACTTTTTGTTGGAATAATTTATGATGTAACTATCTGAAGTGCAGAATATTTGGTGTTCTCAAAGGGATTGTGACCTATGGATTGAGAAACACTGGTAGCATGTGAAATTTGCTCTATTTCTTTTTTTAATCTATATTTATTTTTTTTACTCTACATGAATAGGACTTCCCATTAACTGGAACCATTAAAAACACTTAACTAATTGTTACTAGTTGAATTTTCAGAAATGATATCTTCTATTTTTGGGTTTCTTTCTTTTTTTTTAAATTTTTATTAGATATATTTCTTTACTTAAATTTCAAATGTTAGATCCCTTCCCTGTTTCCTGGCCATAAGCCCCCATTCCCTCCCCTCCCCACTCCCCATACGGGTATTCCTCCTATACATCCCCCTTACTGCCCCCCATATTCCCCTGCACTGGAGGACCAAAAATGGCAAGACTTCCCCTGGTGGCCCAACAAGGCTATTCTCTGCTACATATGCATTTGAAGCCCTGGGTCAGTCTGTGTATAGTCTTTCAGTAGTGGTTTAGTCCCTGGATGCTCTGGTTGGTTGGCATTGTTGTTTTTGTTGGGTGGCAAGCTCCTTCAATTCTTTCAATACTTCCTCTAATTTCCCCCAAGGGGGTCCTATTCTCAGTTTGGTGGTTTACTGCTAGCATTGAGCTCTGTATTGGACATGCTCTGCAAGTGTCTCTCAGGAGAGATCTATATTTGGTCCCTTTCAGCATGCATTTTCTAACTTCATAAATCTTACCTAGTTTTGGTGGCTGTATATATATGGGCCACAAGTGGGTAAGGTTCTAAATGGCCATTCCTTGAGTTGCTGCTCTAAACTTTGCTTCCATATCCCCTCCTATGGATATTTTCCCCCTTTTAAGAAGGAGTGGGAGCATCTGCGTTTTGGTCATCCTTCTTCTTGAACTTCCTGTCCTCTGTGGATCGCATCTTGGGTGATTCAAGGTTTTTTGCTAATATTCATTTATCAATGAGAGCATACCAAGTGTGTTTTTCTGTGATTGAGTAATCTCACTTAGGATATTTTCTAGTTCATTCCATTTGCCTATGAATTTCATTAAGTCATTGTTTTTGAAAGCTGAGTAGTACTCCATTGTGTAGATGTACCACATTTTTTTAATCCATTCCTCTGTTGAAGGGCATCTGGGTTCTTTCCAGCTTCTGGCTACTATAAATAAGGCTGCTATGAACATAGTGGAGCATGTGTCTCTGTTGTATATTGGAGAATCTTTTGGGTATATGCCCAGGACAGGTATAGATGGGTCCTCAGGTAGGTCCAATTTTCTGAGGTACCTCCAGATTGATTTCCAAAGTGGTTGTACCAGATTGCAATCCTACCAACAAAGGAGGAGTGTTCCTCTTTTTCCATATCCTTGTCAGCACCTGCTGTCACCTGAGTTTTTTATATTAGCTATTCTGACTGGTGTGACTTGGAATCTCAAAGTCGTTTTGATTTGCATTTTCCTGATGACTAAGGAATTTGAACATTTCTTTAGGTGCTTTTTGGCCATTCGATAATCCTCAGCTGAGAATGTTTTGTTTAGCTCTGAACCGCATTTTTTGATAGGGTTATTTGGCTCTCTGGAGTCTTAACTTCTTGAGTTCTTTGTATATTTTGTATATTAGCCCTCTATCAGATGTCGGATTGATAAAGATCTTTTCCCAATCTGTTGGTTGCATATTGTCCTAAAGACAGTGTCTTTTGCTTTACAACAGCTTTGCAGTTTTATGAGGTTCCATTTGTTGATTCTTGATTTTAGAGCATGAGCCATTGGTGATTTGTTCAGGAAATTTTCCCCAGTGCCCATGTGTTCAAGACCCTTACCTACTTTTTCTTCTTTCAGTTTGAATGTATCTGATTTAATGTGGACGTCCTTGATCCAGTTGGACTTAAGCTTTGTACATGGTGATAAGAATGGATCGCTTTGCATTCTTCTACATGCTCACCTCCAGGTGAACTAGCACCATTTGTTGAAATGCTATCTTTCTTCCCTTGGATGGTTTTGCCTCCTTTGTCTTAGATCCAGTGGCTATAGGTGTGTGGGTTCATTTCTGAGTCTTCATTTCTGTTCCACTGATCTATCTTCCTGTCTCTGTAACAATACCACATAGTTTTTGTGACTATTGCTCTCTAATACTGCTCAAAGTCAGGGATGGTGATTCCTCCAGAAGTTCTTTTATTGTTGAAAATAGGTTTTGCAATCTAGGTTTTTGTTTTTGTTTTTGTTTTTCAAAAGAATTTGCAAATTGCTCTTTCTATATCTATAAAGAATTGAGTAGGAATTTTGATGGGGATTGCACTGAATCTGAAGATTGCTTTTGGCAAAATAGCCATCTATACTATATTAACCCTGCCAATCCATAAGCATGGCAATTCTTTCCATATGCTAAGATTTTCCTCAATTTCTTTCTTCAGAGACTTGAACTTCTTGTCATACAGGTCTTTCACTTGCTTGGTTAAAGTCACACCAAGATATTTTATATTATTTGGGACTATTCTGAAGGGTATCATTTCCTTAATTTCTTTCTCAGCCTGTTTATCCTTTGAGTAGAGGATCACTACTGATTTCCTTCAGTTAATTTTATACCCCGACACTCTGCTGAAGTTGTTTATTAGGTTAAGTAGTTATCTGGTAGAACTTTTGGGGTCACTTAAGTACACTATCACATCATCTACAAATAATGATATTTTGATTTCTTCCCTTTTAATTTTTATCCCTTTGACCTCCTTTTGCTGTCTGATTGCTCCGGCTAGGACTTTGAGTACTATATTGATTAAGTAGGGAGAGAGTGGACAGCCTTGTCTAGTTCTTGATTTTAATGGGATTGCTTCAAGTTTCCCTCAATTTAGTTTGATGTTAGCTACTGGTTTGCTGTATATTGCTTTTACTATGTTTAGAAATGGGCCTTGAATTCCTGATCTTTCCAGGACTTTTATCATGAAGGGGTGTTGAATTTTATAAAATCATTTCTCGTCATCTAATGAAATGATCGTGTAGTTCTTAAGTTTAAGTTTGTTTATAGTGGATTAAATTGATGGATTTTTGCATAGTAAACCATCTCTGTATTCCTGGGGATGAAGTCTACTTGATAATGATGGATGATCATTTTGATGTGTTCTTGGATTGGGTTTGAAAGAAATTTATTGAATATTTTTGCGTCGATATTCATAAAGGAAATTGGTCTGAAGTTCTCTATTATGTGACGTGAAGTTCTCTTTCTTTGTTGGGTCTTTGTGTGATTTTGGTATAAGAGTAATTGTGGCTTCACAGAAGGAATTTGGTAGTGCTCCGTCTGTTTCTATTTTGTGGAATAGTTTGGACAGTATTGGTATGAGATCTTCTATGATGGTCTGATAAAATTCTGCACTGAACCCATCTGGACCTGGGCTCTTTTTGGTTTGGAGACTTGTAATAACAACTTCTACTTCTTTAGGAGTTATGGGGTTGTTTAGATGGTTTATTTGTTCCTGATTTAACTTTGGTGCCTGGTATCTTTCTAGAAAATTGTCCATTTCCTCTAGATTTTCAAGTATTGCTGAATATAGGCTTTTGTAGTAGGATCTCATTATTTTTTTTTAATTTCTTCAGATTCTGTTGTTATGACTCCCTTTTCATTTCTGATTTTGTTAATTTGGATAGACTCTCTATGACCTCTGATTAGTCTGCCTAAGGGTTTATCTATCTTGTTGATATTCTCAAAGAACCAGCTTTTGGTTCTGTTGATTCTTTGTATAATCCTTTTTGTTTCTGCTTGGTTGATTTCAGCTCTGAGTTTTATTATTTCCTGCCTTCTACTCCTCTTGGGTTTATTTATTTCTTTTTGTTCTAGAGCTTTAAGGTGTGCTGTCAAGCTGCTGACATATGCTTTCTCCTGTTTCTTTTTGCAGGCACTTAGAGCTATGAGTTTTCCTCTTAGTACTGCTTTCATTGTGTCCCATAAATTTGGGAATATTGTATCTTCATTTTCATTAAATTCTAAGAAGTCTTTAATTTCTTTCTTTATTTCTTCACTGACTAAATTGTCATTGAGTAGTGCATAGTTCAACTTCCATATATATGTGGGTTTTCTGTCACTATAGTTGTTATTGAAGACCAGTCTTAGTGTGTGGTGATCTGATAGTATGCATGGGATCATTTCTATCTTCCTGTATCGGTTGAGGCCTATTTTGTGACCAATTATATGGTCAATTTTGGAAAAGGTTACATGAGATGCTGAGAAGAAGTTATATCCTTTTGTTTTAGGATGGAATGTTCTATAAATATCTGTTAAATCCATTTGATTCATAACTTCTCTTAGTTTCTCTATGTCTCTGTTTGATTTCTGTTTCTTTGATCTGTACAGTGATTAGTATGGGATGTTGAAATCCCCTACTATTATCATGTGAGGTGTAATTGAGGTGTGCTTTGAGGTTTAGTAAGGTTTCTTTTATGAATGCAGGTGCCCTTGCATTTTTAGCATAGATATTTAGGATGGATAGTTCATCTTGGTGGATTTTTCTTTGATGAATATGAAGTGTCCTTCCTTATCTTTTTTATTGACTTTTGGTTGAATGTCAATTTTATTTGATATTAGAATGGCAACTCCAGCTGTTTTTTCGGACCATTTGCTTGGAAAGTTGTTTTCTAGCCATTCACTCTGAGGTAGTGTCTGTCTTTATCCCTGAGGTATGTTTCCTTTATGCAGCAAAATGCTGGGTCCTCTTTAAATATCCATTCTTTTAGCCTATGTCTTTTTATTTTGGAATTGAGTCCGTTGATGTTGAGAGATATTAAGGAATAGTGATTGTTGCTTCCTGTTATTTTTGTTGTTAGAGGTGGAATCATGTTTGTTCGTCTCTCTTTTGGTTTCATTACAAAGAAATTATATACTTGCTTTCTGTAGCGTGTAGCTTTTTTCCTTGTGTTGGAGTTTTCCATGTATTATATTTGTAGGGCTGGCCTTCTGCCCACAGTCCAGACCCAAGAGAGAATCCCAGAGTCCTAACTGTGCCCATTGGGTCCAAGGACCTACACGAGCAATCAGGGGCAGGACCCTTTGATTCCTGTCCAAGCCTAGAGCTGGAAGAGTGTCTCCAGAAGCACAGCAACCCCTGAGAGCAGAGGTAGACCCACTTTTCTGCTACCAAATGACCTGCCTGGTGGATTCAGGATACACAGAGGAAGAAGTCCTCTGTGTCAGCGCACTTCCTTTTTCTGGTTCTTTCTGGAAGTGAGCTGATACCATCGCACAGTTCTGTGCACCAAAATCCCATGGGGAAGATAGCGAATCACCCAGGAGTGCAGACATCCTGAGGCCGCAGGAAAGACTACAACCTCTGCACACCTCAGCCCATATCCCTGCTCCAAGGTGAAACTATACATTGCCTCTAGACACAGGGATAAGGGAACAGACTTGTGCCATTACCTACAGTTCTGGTCTGTGCCCAGGACTGAACTGAACTGGCCATACAGCTCCCTGCACCCAAATCCCATGGGGGAGAGAACTGGATGCATTGAAGTGTGGAGATCCCTGAGAATTCAGAGAAGACTACACTCTACCCACAGTCCAGACCCAAGAGAGAATCACATAGTGCCAACTGCACCCCCTCAGTGCAAGGACTTACAGGAGCAATCAGGGGCAGGACCCTTTGATTCCTGCCCGCGCCTAGATCTGGAAGACAGTCTCCAGAAGTGCCAATACACCTGAAATAAGACCACCTGTTCTCAGGAAAGACTGAAAGAAAACAGGAAAACAGTTCTACAGGAGTGCTGACACAGAGGACTAAAGCAGGGTCAAGTCACTCTCAGAAATAGCAAGACAAGGAAACATCAGAAACAACCCAATGGCTAGAGGCAAGTGCAGGAACCTAAGCAACAGAAACCAGGACTACTGGCATTATCAGAGCCCAGTTCTCCCACCAAAGAAAATACTGGAAATGCAAACACACCAGAAAAGCAAGATTTAGATTAAAATCACAATTTTTGATAATGATGGAGAACTTTAAGAAAGACATAAAGAACTCCCTTAGAGAAATGCAGGAAAACACAAGCAAACAAGTAGAAGTTCTTAGAGAAAACACACAAAAATCCCTGAAAGAATTACAGGAAAATGCAACCAAACAGGTGAAAGAATTGAAAATGGAAGTAGAAACAATAAGAAAGCAAAAAAGGGAGACAACCCTGGATATATAAAACCAAAGGAAGAGACAAAGAGCTGTAAATACAATCATCACCAACAGAGTACAAGAGATAGAAGAGAGAAACTCAGGGGCAAAAGTTATGGTAGAAAACTCGACACAACTATCAAAGATAATGTAAAACGCAAAAAGCTCCTAGCCCAAAACATACAGGAAATCCAGGACACAATGAGAAGATCAAACCTAAGGATAATCAGTACAGAAGAAAGTGAAGACTCCCAACTTTAATTGCCAGTAAATATATTCAACAAAATTATTGAAGAAAACTTCCTTAACCTAAAGAAAGAGATGCCCGTAAACATACAAGAAGCCTACAGAACCTCCAATAGATTGTACCAGAAGAGAAATTCCTCCCATCTCATAATGGTTAAAACATCCAATGCACAAAAGAATATTAAAAGCAGTAGGGGAAAAAGGTCAAGTGACATACAAAGGCAGACCTATAAGAATTACACCAGACAGGCAGCAGCTCTCTGCTCCCAGAACCCGTGGGAGAGAGACCTCACCGCCTGGTCAGGTGGGCACTCCTGAGGCTGCAGAGCGGAAGAGACCACCAACACTGCCCACCCCTGTCCACATCCCTGGCCCAAGAGGAAACTGTATAAGGCCTCTGGGCTCCCGTGGGAGAGGGCCCAGGAGTGGCAGGAGCCCTGCCTGAGACACCGCCGGAACCTGAAGGAAACAGACCGGGTAAACAGTTCTCTGCACCCAAATCCCATGGGAGGGAGAGCTAAACCTTCAGAGAGGCAGACAAGCCTGGGAAACCAGAAGAGACTGCTCTCTGCACACACATCTCGGACGCCAGAGGAAAACACCGGAGGCCATCTGGAACCCTGGTGCACGGAGGCTCCCAGAAGGGGCGGCGCAGATCTTCCTGGTTGCTGCCACCGCAGAGAGCCCGTGGGCAGCACCCCGCGAGCGAACTTGAGCCTCGGGACCACAGGTAAGACCAACTTTTCTGCTGGAAGTGACCTGCCTGGTGAACTCAAGACACAGGCCCACAGGAACAGCTGAAGACCTGTAGAGGGGAAAAACTACACGCACGAAAGCAGAACACTCTGTCCCCATAACTGGCTGAAAGAAAACAGTAAAACAGGTCTACAGCACTCCTGACACACAGGCTTATAGGACAGTCTAGCCACTGTCAGAAATAGCAGAACAAAGTAACACTAGAGATAATCAGATGGCGAGAGGCAAGCACAGGAACCCAAGCAACAGAAACCAAGACTACATGGCATCATCAGAGCCCAATTCTCCCATCAAAACGAACATGGAATATCCAAACACACCAGAAAAGCAAGATCTAGTTTCAAAATCATATTTGATCATGATGCTGGAGGACTTCAAGAAAGATGTGAAGAACTCCCTTAGAGAAACACAGGAAAACATTAATAAACAAGTAGAAGCCTACAGAGAGGAATCGAAAAAATGCCTGAAAGAATTCCAGGAAAACACAATCAAATAGTTGAAGGAATTAAAAATGGAAATAGAAGCAATCAAGAAAGAACACATGGAAATAACCCTGGATATAGAAAACCAAAAGAAGAGACAAGGAGCTGTAGATACAAGCTTTACCAACAGAATACAAGAGATGGAAGAGAGAATCTCAGGAGCAGAAGATTCCATAGAAATCATTGACTCAACTGTCAAAGATAATGTAAAAGCAGAAAAAAGCTACTGGTCCAAAACATACAGGAAATCCAGGACTCAATGAGAAGATCAAACCTAAGGATAATAGGTATAGAAGAGAGTGAAGACTCCCAGCTCAAAGGACCAGTAAATATCTTCAACAAAATCATAGAAAAAACTTCCCTAACCTAAAAAAAGATACCCATAGGCATACAAGAAGCCTACAGAACTCCAAATAGACTGGACCAGAAAAGAAACACCTCCCATCACATAATAGTCAAAACACCAAACGCACAAAATAAAGAAAGAATATTAAAAGCAGTAAGGGAAAAAGGACAAGTAACATATAAAGGCAGACCTATCAGAATCACACCAAACTTTTCGCCAGAAACTATGAAGGCCAGAAGATCCTGGACTGATGTCATACACACCCTAAGAGAACACAAATGCCAGCCCAGGCTACTGTATCCTGCAAAACTCTCAATTAACATAGATGGAGAAACCAAGATATTCCATGACAAAACCAAATTTATACAATATCTTTCTACAAATCCAGCACTACAAAGGATAATAAATGGTAAAGCCCAACATAAGGAGGCAAGCTATACCCTAGAAGAGGCAAGAAACTAATCGTCTTGGCAACAAAACAATGAGAAGAAAAGCACACAAACATAACCTCACATCCAAATATGAATATAACAGGAAGCAATAATCACTATTCCTAATATCTCTCAACATCAATGGCCTCAACTCCCAATAAAAAGACATAGATTAACAAACTGGATACATTAACGAGGACCCTGTTCTGCTGCCTACAGGAAACACACCTCAGACAAAAAGACATACACTACCTCAGAGTGAAAGGCTGGAAAACAACTTTCCAAGCAAATGGTCTGAAGAAGCAAGCTGGAATAGCCATTCTAATATCAAATAAAATCAATTTTCAACTAAAAGTCATCAAAAAAGATAAGGAAGGACACTTTATATTCATCAAAGGAAAAATCCACCAAGATGAACTCTCAATCCTAAATATCTATGCCCCAAATACAAGGGCACCTACATACGTAAAAGAAACCTTACTAAAGCTCAAAACACACATTGCACCTCACACAATAATAGTAGGAGATTTCAACACCCTGCTCTCAACAATGGACAGATCATGGAAACAGAAATTAAACAGAGACGTAGACAGACTAAGAGAAGTCATGAGTCAAATGGACTTAACGGATATTTATAGAACGTTCTACCCTAAAGCAAAAGGATATACCTTCTTCTCAGCTCCTCATGGTACTTTCTCCAAAATTGACCATATAATTGGTCAAAAAACGGGCCTCAACAAGTACAGAAAGATAGAAATAATCCCATGCGTGCTATCGGACCACCACGGCCTAAAGCTGGTCTTCAATAACAATAAGGGAAGAATGCTCACATATACGTGGAAATTGAACAATGATCTACTCAATGATAACCTGGTCAAGGAAGAAATAAAGAAAGAAATTAAAAACTTTTTAGAATTTAATGAAAATGAAGGTACAACATACCCAAACTTATGGGACACAATGAAAGCTGTGCTAAGAGGAAAACTCATAGCGCTGAGTGCCAGCAGAAAGAAACAGGAAAGAGCATATGTCAGCAGCTTGACAGCACACCTAAAAGCTCTAGAACAAAAAGAAGCAAATACACCCAGGAGGAGTAGAAGGCAGGAAATAATCAAACTCAGAGCTGAAATCAACCAAGTAGAAACAAAAAGGACCATAGAAAGAATCAACAGAAACAAAAGTTGGTTCTTTGAGAAAATCAACAAGATAGATAAACCCCTAGCCAGACTAACGAGAGGACACAGAGAGTGTGTCCAAATTAACAAAATCAGAAATGAAAAGGGAGACATATCTACAGATTCAGAGGAAATTCAAAAAAATCATCAGATCTTACTATAAAAGCCTATATTCAACAAAACTTGAAAATCTGCAGGAAATGGACAATTTCCTAGACAGATACCAGGTACCGAAGTTAAATCAGGAACAGATAAACCAGTTAAACAACCCCATAACTCCTAAGGAAATAAAAGCAGTCATTAAAGGTCTCCCAACCAAAAAGAGCCCAGGTCCAGAAGGGTTTAGTGCAGAATTCTATCAGACCTTCATAGAAGAACTCATACCAATATTATCCAAACTATTCCACAAAATTGAAACAGATGGAGCACTACCGAACTCCTTCTATGAAGCCACAATTACTCTTATACCTAAACCACACAAAGACCCAACAAAGAAAGAGATCTTAGGACCAATTTCCCTTATGAACATCGACGAAAAATACTCAACAAAATTCTGGCAAACCGAATCCAAGAGCACATCAAAACAATCATCCACCATGATCAAGTAGGCTTCATCCCAGGCATGCAGGGATGGTTTAATATCTGGAAAACCATCAACGTGATCCATTATATAAACAAACTGAAAGAACAAAACCACATGATCATTTCATTAGATGCTGAGAAAGCATTTGACAAAATTCAACACCCGTTCATGATAAAAGTCCTGGAAAGAATAGGAATTCAAGGCCCATACCTAAACATAGTAAAAGCCATATACAGCAAACCAGTTGCTAACATTAAACTAAATGGAGAGAAACTTGAAGCAATCCCACTAAAATCAGGGACTAGACAAGGCTGCCCACTCTCTCCCTAATTATTCAATATAGTTCTTGAAGTTCTAGCCAGAGCAATCAGACAACAAAAGGCGGTCAAGGGGATACAGATCGGAAAAGAAGAAGTCAAAATATCACTATTTGCAGATGATATGATAGTATATTTAAGTGATCCCAAAAGTTCCACCAGAGAACTACTAAAGCTGATAAACAACTTCAGCAAAGTGGCTGGGTATAAAATTAACTCAAATAAATCAGTAGCCTTCCTCTACAAAAAGAAAACAAGCGAGAAAGAAATTAGGAAACGCCACCCTTCATAATAGACCCAAATAATATAAAGTACCTCGGTGTGACTTTAACCAAGCAAGTAAACGATCTGTACAATAAGAACTTCAAGACACTGAAGAAAGAAATTGAAGAAGACCTCAGAAGGTGGAAAGATCTCCCATGCTCATGGATTGGCAGGATTAATATTGTAAAAATGGCCATTTTACCAAAAGCGATCTACAGATTCAATGCTATCCCCATCAAAATACCAATCCAATTCTTCAAAGAGTTAGACAGAACAATTTGCAAATTCATCTGGAATAACAAAAAACCCAGGATAGCTAAAACTATCCTCAACAATAAAAGGATTTCAGGGGGAATCACTATCCCTGAACTCAAGCAGTATTACAGAGCAATAGTGATAAATACTGCATGGTATTGGTACAGAGACAGACAGATAGACCAATGGAACAAAATTGAAGACCCAGAAATGAACCCACACACCTATGGTCACTTGATTTTTGACAAAGGAGCCAAATCCATCCAATGGAAAAAAGATAGCATTTTCAGCAAATGGTGCTGGTTCAACTGGAGGTCAACATGTAGAAGAATGCAGATCGATCCATGCTTATCACCCTGTACAAAGCTTAAGTCCAAGTGGATCAAGGACCTCCACATCAAACCAGACACACTCAAACTAATAGAAGAAAAACTAGGGAAGCATCTGGAACACATGGGCACTGGAAAAAATTTCCTGAACAAAACACCAATGGCTTATGCTCTAAGATCAAGAATCGACAAATGGGATCTTATAAAACTGCAAAGCTTCTGTAAGGCAAAGGACACTGTAGTTAGGACAAAAAGGCAACCAACAGATTGGGAAAAGATCTTTACCAATCCTACAACAGATAGAGGCCTTATATCCAAAATATACAAAGAACTCAAAAAGTTAGACCGCAGGGAGACAAATAACCCTGTTAAAAAATGGGGTTCAGAGCTAAACAAAGAATTCACAGCTGAGGAATGCCGAATGGCTGAGAAACACCTAAAGAAATGTTCAACATCTTTAGTCATCAGGAAAATGCAAATCAAAACAACCCTGAGATTTCACCTCACACCAGTGAGAATGGCTAAGATCAAAAACTCAGGTGACAGCAAATGCTGGCGAGGATGCGGAGAAAGAGGAACACTCTTCCATTGTTGGTGGGTTTGCAGACTGGTACAACCATTCTGGAAATCAGTCTGGAGGTTCCTCAGAAAATTGGACATTGAACTGCCTGAGGATCCAGCTATACCTCTCTTGGGCATATACCCAAAAGATGCCCCAACGTATAAAATACGTTGCTCCACTATGTTCATCGCAGCCTTATTTATAATAGCCAGAAGCTGGAAAGAACCCAGATGCCCTTCAGCAGAGGAATGGATACAGAAAATGTGGTACATCTACACAATGGAATATTACTCAGCTATCAAAAACAACGACTTTATGAAATTGGTAGGCAAATGGTGGGAACTGGAAAATATCATCCTGAGTGAGCTAACCCAATCACAGAAAGACATACATGGTATCCACTCATTGATAAGTGGCTATTAGCCCAAATGCCTGAATTACCCTAGATGCCTAGAACAGATGAAACTCAAGACGGATGATCAAAATGTGAATGCTTCCCCTTCTTTAAAAGGGGAACAAGAATACCCTTGGCAGGGAAGAGAGAGGCAAAGATTAAAACAGAGACTGAAGGACACCATTCAGAGCCTGCCCCACATGTGGCCCATACATATACAGCCATCCAATTAGACAAGATGGATGAAGCTAAGAATTGCAAACCGACAGGAGCCGGATGTAGATCGATCCTGAGAGACACAGCCAGAATACAGCAAATACAGAGGCGAATGCCAGCAGCAAACCACTGAACTGAGAATAGGACCCCCGTTGAAGGAATCAGAGAAAGAACTGGAAGAGCTTGAAGGGGCTCGAGACCCCATATGTACAACAATGCCAAGCAACCAGAGCTTCCAGGGACTAAGCCACAACCTAAAGACTATACATGGACTGACCCTGGACTCTGACCTCATAGGTAGCAGTGAATATCCTAGTAAGAGCACCAGTGGAAGGGGAAGCCCTTGGTCCTGCCAAGACTGAACCCCGAGTGAACGTAATTGTTGGGGGGAGGGTGGTAATGGGGGGAGGATGGGGAGGGGAACACCCATAAAGAAGGGGAGGGGGGAGGGGCTAGGGGGATGTTTGCCCAGAAACCGGGAAAGGGAATAACACTCGAAATGTAAATAAGAAATACTCAAGTTAATTAAAAAAAAAAATTTAAAGGAATGTTTCTAAGGACCTGAGCCAGAGAGCTGGCCAAACAGTTATTCGACACATCCCACATAACCAATGGTAAGAAACCTTTGACTACATGAGCGGGTGATGGCTTCTGGTAGCGGAAGATGGCTTAAAGAAAGAACGATCTGCACACAAAGTCCTACATTCCAGGCTTATGTGGAAGTTCTAAAGCAGCGGACTTTCATTGGCTACAGACTCACTGCTCTTTGGGACTTCAGGGCTGAGACAGTCATTAACTAGACCCTGATACCTTTACATAACGGCTTATGTCAGTAAAGTCTTCTCCAGATTTTGAGACTGCCAATTACATATTTTAAGCAACTACTCAGTGGGCTCCCCATTCACATCCGTGCCCATTACTTTCCTCAACATCGTGAAACACAACTGGAAGAAATAGTCCAAGGGAGGAAAGATGTCTCAGAACGGCTATCAGTTCCTCACAGAGGGTGGCTTGAACACGCAACTGTTGTCTGTGCCTCCTGGCTGACCAGTGACCAGAGACACTGCTGGGAGCAGATCTAGACTCCAATGCCCAAAGTTGGTCTTTACTGGCCTACACCAGCAAGCTAGGTAACAAGTTCCAAAGTTCTACCGCCTCCTGAAGCAGTGTCACTAGTTGGGAACCAAAATATTTAAACACGTGAGCCATCAGGGATGCTTTATAAGTCAAACAACAGTAATAATGACCTTTCTTGGAATCCCAGAGTAAGCAGTCAGATGTCTCTGCACTTGGGATGGTTTTGACTGACATCATGGGCTGATGTGGAGAGCAATTGGGTAATCTCCCTGTGTTTGCATATGTATAAGAAGAACCTATGTCTGTCCCACACCACTGCTGGCTTTGTTCCAATATTTGAGTCATTCCACCCAGAATGTGATCCAATGATCTGGATCCTTCCCCAAGTAAAGAAAGTTGTAAAACCAAAAAAAAAAAAAAAAAAAAAAAAAAAAATTACACCAGACTTCTCACCAGAGACCATGTAAGCCAGAAGATCACGAAAATACATCATACAGACCCTAAGAGAACACAAATGCCAGCCCAAGTTCCTGTATCCAGCAAAACTTACAATTAACATAGATGGAGAAACCAAGATATTCCATGACAAAACCAAAATTATACAATGTCTTTCTCCAAATCCAGCTCTATTTCTATGATGTGATTATTTTCTTATATGTAGAAAATATCCAATAACATTTAACGATGTGAACAAAGAGAGAGGTATACAGATTTTCTTAGGTTTTTTTTCCATATTAAAAGTTTTTACCAAATATTTTGATTGGTAACTTTTAAGCTAAACTGTTTGCACATTCAATTACAAATAATATTATTTAAGATTTCCTGATGTCCCACACGAAAAGCATTTTTAAAATTGTGATAATTTTGTTTATAAAAAATAAAGTAAAATATTAATACCTCACTCCAACCTTTAATTGATGATGCATTCTAATAGTTTCTAGGCAAGATACCCTGACACATGTGTCCTCTCTCAGAAACCTACATGGATAATCCATGCTTTTTACTTATGTGCTACATTCCATTAAACTGATGTGTCGAGACACTAGATTCTTCTCACTTAATATCTGAATTCATTAGTGAGTGAAAGAAAACATGGACATTTGGTCAAGATTATTATTAATTCTCATAGTATAAATTAAAACCTTGTAGTTGTTTAAGAAAAATTAAATCTCTTGAACCAACACTGTAAAGTGCTCAAATATCTTTTTCGATACTCCTTTAAAAGCTCATTAGTACAAACATGAATTTGACCTTTGATTGTGTAGGAGTTAATTTCGTGAAGAAAAATAATAAGCAGTCATTAGGCTCTCACTTCTAAATCATTGCCTTTTCACTAGTATTGTGTAGAAATATTATTCAAACTCCTTCTCAGAGTAAAGGTGACATTTTTCATTAGAAAATCATTTGGTAGACATGAAAGCTTTATGATTTTAATGCCAATTATGAAAAGTACTTTCTAATATTTTAAAAAGCCACCTACCCTTTTGAAAAAGCTGTTACACACCTAATGAATAATGGTCACATGGTTGTAAATGCCAGGGTGCATTTTATTTTTCCTGTTATATCTAGTCATAATAGACCCACAGAATTATATTAGTATGTGAGTTTACAACCTTTTCCTACATATAACTGTTTGCATGTACAAAGAGCATGGAAAAGTATTTAAAATGTACTATTTTACTGTATCCTTTTTATGAAGCTATTAAGTTTGAGAGCCATAATTTGACTCCTGATTATTTTCCCCTAAAGCTTAGACAATCCCTAAATTAACTTCTTTGTACTATTTTGTTTTATGAATTTAGTTACTGTGAGATTAAAGCTCCAAATACTTTGATTTCCTCCTTGATGATCTTTACTAAGAAATATAGACTCCTGAAGTCTTCATGATTTCTTAGGCTAGAGTAAAAAATAGGAATGAAATATCATTGAATCTTTTCTTTACATAATTTAAATAATAGAGAAAAACAAGCAAGGCCAGTAGATCTGAATAGTTAATGTTTCATAGACTTCAAATGGTAATTAAAATTAATGAGTTTGAGGAGAGGACAGAAACTCTATTTTATACGGAATAAAATTGTTAAAAGGATTAAACAAAATTTTTCATTGAAGAGAGAAAAGCAACTAGAAATGGAACTGACCTATGTGAGTGTGGGAAAATGAACTGTTTCTGTGTTTCAACAATAAAGGTGAGATGCAGGATCATAAGTGATGTTGTAAAAATAAGCTTTATTTCAGTGGTGTATGGGTGAGAATTTTTCTATATTTCCATAATTAGAATAATTCCATATTCCCGAATTACAGACACATAGAGAGACACAAAAAGACACATAGACAACTGCACACACAAACACACACACACACACACACACACACATATACTGAATAGCAATCTGTAGGTAAAATCATAATAAAATAGACATTAAATAAGGAAACAAACACCATCAATCAGAATTTGAATGATACTGAGAATTGGGAAAGGCATAGAGAGGGAAATAGAGACAAATGAAAATGGACAAATAGTATAAGTGAGTGCGTGTGTGTGTGTGTGTGTGTGTGTATCTCTTCACGGCTTACTCTTAAGAGCAACAAATTGTGACATTCCAGTAACAATGAATATATATATATGATATATATATATATGATAAAGATGTTAATTTGTGAACAAATTTCATGGGTAAAGTACATGAATTTTCATGTAGTTGTATTTGCTAAGTTTCCAGTAATAATTTTATGATTTAAATTTAATGATTTCTTATAATATTTCTTTGATGTTTATCACGTTAATTTGAGAAAAATGTGGTTTCATTATTGTAATATTTTAACACAAATATGTGAAATGCTATATTTGTATTAGTGGAGTTAATGCCCATGCCCCTTAATGTTTATACAAAATCAGTTAAGAGAAGTTTCATAGAAGTGTGTTTGAAAGTGTAGTCTTATTTATAATAGCCAGAAGCTGGAAAAAAACCCAGATGTACTTCAACAGAGGAATGGATACAGAAAATGTGGTACATTTTCACAATAGAGTACTACTCAACTATTAAAAACAATGACTTCATGAAACTCTTAGGCATATGGATGGAACTAGAAAATATCATCTTGAGTAATGTAACCCTGTTACAAAAGAACACACATGGTATGCAATCACTAATAAGTGGATATTAGCCCAAAAGCACAGAATACCCAAGAAACAATTCACAGATCATATGAAGCTCAAGAAGAAGGAAGACCAAAATGTAGATACTTCAGTCCTTCTTAGAAAGGGGAGGAAAATACAAGGAAATACAGGGGCAAAGAATGGAGCAGGGACTGAACAAAAGGCCTTCCAGAGACTGCCCTACCTGGGGAACCATCCCATATGCAGCCACCTGTAACTAGTAATGATGCCAAGAAGTGCTTGCTGACAGAAACCTAATATGGTTGTTTTCTGAGAGGCTCTACCAGAGCCTCACTGACACAGATGAGGATGCTTACAGCTAAAATCAGGCCGAGCACTGGGACTCCAATGGGTGGAGGAGTTAGAGAAAGGATGGAAGAAGCTGAAGGAGTTTACAACCCCATAGAAAGAGCAACATATCAACCAACCAGAGCCCCTAGAGATTGGGGACTATATCACCAATCAAAGAATATACATGAAAGGACCCATGGCTCCATCTGCATATGTGACAGAGGATGGCATTGTATAGCATCAAGAGGAGGAAATGTCCTTGATCCTGTGAAGGCTCATTTCCCTAATATAGAGAATGTTAGGGTGTTTAGGTGGGAGTGTGAGGGTGGGAGTGGAGTATCTTCATAGAAGCAGGGGTGAGGAGGGAATATGGGAGAGGTTAGAAAGGATAGCACTTGAAATGTTAATACACAAATATCTGATAAAATATTTAACAAAAAAGGAAAAGGACAGGTCCTTATTACCTCTGATCTCGTATAACCAATGTCATGCATCAATGTTACTGTAAAGTAAAAAACTATGGAAAAATCTAAGAAAGAAAGAAAGAGAGAGAGAAAGAAAAAGGAAAGTGTTGTAGTAAAGAAACATATACCTCTGCATCCTCTCTAACATGTGCTGTCATCTGAGTTTTTGATCTTGACTCAAAAGCCATAGCCACATGGTTGAAGCTGGTAATTTTCTTTCTCTGACTGTGGGTATTACATGCCCATCTTTTACAATTAGATTTTACTCAGTGATCTGCATGCCTCTCTCTCCTGAGTTCTGGGATTAAAGGCATGTATCATGATGCCTGGACCTATGTTTTTCTTTACCTACAACTTGAACTGTACCAAGCTAGCCTTGAACTTAGAGTTCTGCTTGGCTCTCTCCTGGGATTAAAGGTGTGCTCCTCCTAACTTGTACCTATGCTTTTCCTTAATTCTTTTTCACAAGACTTTATAAGAATGGGCATTTTGTCTCAAGATCTGGACCACAGGTGTACCCCCCATTTCTGGGTTGCATTTCATTCCAGGTATAGTCAAATTGACAGGTGAGAATAGTCATCACAATCAATATCTTGTCAATTTAACACATAATCATACATCCTTATGTCCAAGTCAAAACAATATGCCAGCCATAATAATGGCTGATATAATATAACATTTCTATGCTAAACTGAAAACAAATAAACAAGCTTAGGTGGGTGGGATCTTGTCTGAAAGTCAACATTTATTGCCTTGAACACAATATGTAGCTCAGTTAGACTTCATGGATCCCTTTCATCCTTGAATCATACACTTTATATTGTTTTTTTCTAAGCTTCTTATACTTCACCAAAAATACTTTTCATAAGAATATACCACATGACAGGTTTTTCTAGGCTTTTTGAGATTTCCTTTGTCAATGCAATTAATCTAAATGCCTTTTATTTTAGCTTAAGTCAGAGACTTTGCACAAGGTCAAAAAACAGTCATTTTTTTTTCCAAAACCCAGAATAGTCTCTTGGCCTTACACTAAAATTATTCTCCTTTCATACTTCTTGAGCCAAATTTGCACAGTTCAAATCACTCTCAGTAAAATTGCCTTCCATGTTCCCACTTAAACATCCAACTGCATTACTAATCTGAAGTTCCAAAAATCCACATCCCTTCAAAGAAAATATTGGTCATGCCTATCACAGCAATACCCCAGTCTCTGGTACCATAATCTGTATGAGGTAAGGTTTTATTGCTGTGAAGGTACACCATAACCATGGCCAATCCTATAAAGGAAAACACATAATTGGGGCTGGCTTACAGTTCAGAGGTTTAGTCCATTATCTTCATGGCAGAAAGCATGACACCTAGCAAGTACTCTTGGTGCTCAAAGAGCCAAGAGTTCTACATCTTGATTTGCAGGCACAAGAAGGAGATTATCTTTTAGGCATCCAGAAAGAAAATCTAGTTCAACATTCCTAGGAGGCTTCGCTTAGGAGCCCTCAAAACTTACCTCCACAGTGATACATTTCTTCTAACAAGGCCATACCTCCTCCAATAAAGCCAGACTTCCTAACAATTCAATTCCTAATGTACAAATGCTCAATACATTGATCTATGGGGGCCAAATATTTTCAAGTCATAACAATAGATGAAACCTTGTGAAATTAACTTTTTATTCTAACATCAAATAAAAAGGTTGATTCTCACTTAGTCTCACAGAAACTGCTATTTACATACAATAATGTAATATTATTCTGGTAATTAATTTTTTAAAACTATAAGAAAGTAAAATGAGAGCAATAATTTTAACACAGAATAAAGGACAGCCATATATGGATTTTTAAAATATTATGATAGAACCAGATAACGAAATGTATCAAGCAGGAGACAAAAAACATAACATGGCTTTTCTTTATTTTCTGTTATTTAAGGTTCTAATCAATATTAGGATATTTTAGTAGTATGTTTATAATATTTTGTAAGAAAACCATTTATTAAATTTTATTATAACACTAACAACAGTTATAGAAATAATTTTCTTCTTTTAACTATTGATTTTCTTTACCTGTTGTAATGTTCAAAAATTTGTGTATAGCCTATATTTCTTTTGGTATATTATATTATCGTATACTAAAACATCAGAAACATAAACACAAAAGATTACTATCAAAATGCAGTCGTGTATAATATATTGACTTATGGTTTATATAACCTTAGTTGTTTGAATTTTCCCTAACTTTTCTCATTTTAGAAAAAGTTGTGGCTAGAGACTGAAAGGACTTTATTCACATCAGCACTCAGTTCAATATGAACATATTCAAGCCCTATATTAAAATCAATGTGTGACATAGAGATCTATTGATTCTAATAATCAAACATGGATTAAAAAAAGATCAAAATTAGCATTTATTTCCCAGTAGTTTTCCTTTGGACATCATGATTAAAGAGCAGGAGAAATATTTCAAGCTTAATGGTGAATGATTAGAAATACTATGAAATACTGAAGACAATTTAGGTAGGCTTTCTAACCATTCCCTATATACAAGATGGCATATATATATATATATATATATATATATATATATATAAATTGAGTTCTCCATTGAAAACTAAGCAGATTATGGTTTATGGTTTTGGACTCTGTAATATATTGGCACCATATATTAATTACAAATATATTAATGTGACCCATAATTAATAAAATTTTCACACATAAATTATTACCACCAGGGTAGTATTGATATAATATAAACAAGTTGGATTACATGGTATTGTTTTTCTGAACTTCATTTAAATTGGTACTAGCATGCCTATTTTTCTTATTACATTCAATAACTAATTACATGATTCATTAACATGTCTTCTTACATTCTAGGCTACCCATTCACACATACCACATCTGCTACCACCACTTTGTCTCTGAAGTGTGAGGAGTGCCTTGAGTTTAGAATTTTGAGATCTACCTGAGTAACCTTTATCTCTCAAATAAGAAAAGAAATGAATGTCTACTTGGAAATTTGATACAATAAAATGACAACTAAATTTCAGAACAGTTGCTTTGATTACACTAAAATATATCAGTAATAGTAGATAATTTGGAATGACATCAATATAGAAGAGTAGATTCCATATTTATGAAATTGAGATAAGTGATTCTTCAAGTTGAAGATAAAGAGATATAAAGCCTGATTTGTTCTTCTTGGTTTTTAAATCTAAGTTTCATATGATCTGCTTTCAATCTCAAGCAACAATACCTACTTCAAGAATAGAAAGCTGCAATATAAAAATGAAAGTCTAATACTCCAATAAGATATATTTAAGGTTTGTTTATTTTGTTTGTTTGTTTGTTTTTTAAGAAAACTGTGGGAAAGTAAAGGAACATAAATTCTGGATGCTTTTAGGATTCAACATTGTTTATCAAAACTATATATTTGATTTGGTTTAGATTTTGAATGTGTAACAAAAGCCACAAATTTATGACTTAATCTTTAACTGATGTTTACTGAAAGATATGAATATTGAAATAAGCTCTTGAGAAAAAATAAACAAATTGGTGCCATGAATTTGGACTGGGGACCATAAAAACTATTCATTCCTCTTTTATGTGACCGTTTATTAGTAAGAGGTGAACAGGCCTCTTCAGCTATGTGCTACTTCAAGAGTAAACTGTCTTAAAATATTTTAGTGAAGTCATCTATTTAGAACCTTGAGCAGGCCTACATTGATTCATATTTGTATTTTTGACTGTGTGTGCGTGTGTGTGTGTGTGTGTGTGTGTGTGTGTGTGTGTGTGTGTGTAATGATGGAATTTGAAATATACCATTTGGTCTACAATTTGTGATATGTAGCATTTATTTGGGGAATATAAATGATATTCTATAAACTGGGCTCCTTCTGTATATTACCATGATTTCAATTTCATGAATAGGTCTGGTAAGTATTCAAATATTTTATACAAGAAAGATATAACATTACTTATTATTTTGGACAGAGTGAGTTTCTTTCTGGACAAGATCACTGCAAATTTACTTTTACTCAATACATTGATCCCTTAGGAATCTCTATGTTTACATTTGCCCAGTACTAAAAGAAGTTTTTTGAGATGCAAGTTGAGAAGCAGTACTAATCTATAGATATCATTATAAATAATTAGAATTTATGTTAACAAAGTAAGACTTTAGCAAAACAAAGTGGCATTTCTCTTACTTTTATCTACAACTTACCTACTTACAGTCTTATGAACAGCTTTACAGGATCAGGCATTAATCTTTTGTGGTAGAGCATGCCTAAAAACTAATCATAATATGACCGCTTAGCTTCTCCATTTATGTTCAAGTCAACGAAACCATATATTTTAATCATGGTCAAAGGAGTAAATAAAACTGGGCAAGGATCAGTCTTTACTGAGAAAAACAAGAGATTCAAGAAACCAACCATGCAGCATTTCTGAAATTAAAGAGAAAGCAAGGATTGGTAGATTACACAAAATGAAAAACAGTGATATAAGTATATAGCTTAATTTCCTGTTGTGTGATAAAATCCCTTTGACTGGGCAGTTTATTTAATGTTACAACTATGTGGACACTCAATTTGCTCTTACTCAAGCTCCCGTGCACTGTGTAGAAATCTGTGTGTTTTCATTTCTGTTTTGTTTTCCTTTGAGACTTTTTTCAAGGGGGGCTGCTTGCCTTCAAGGTGGTTATTTAGGGCCTTCTTGGGAAATGCACCAAAATAAATGAGTCAATCGAGAGCTAGAAAGAAGAAGGTATACAGATTGATCTTATTGATAGCCAAGTCAGTGATGTGAATGCTACCACGCAGTTCTCCAGGGAGACTTTGTGGTAGAATACTACAGGGGGTTCATTGAGTCCACCTATGCCAAGAAGTAGGAGACTCTGTCTACACAAAACCATTCCACCTACTTTTTTCTAATTACTTCAAATGTTTTGAAAAAGTATAATAAAGATCCCTGTTTATTTAGTATTTAAATCTGTTAATAGGTCTTTAAGGTATACTTGAACAAATGACCTTATATTACCAAAATATTTATATTCTAGTTGTTTTTGTACCTTTTTGCAAACACATTGTACATGTTTGCTTCCCACATAGTCTTAGGTTCTACACAGATTTTAGAGAATGGAGTCGAATATGATCTAAGAAGCATGGCTCTGCTCAAAATGAAAGCCAGGAGTCTCCCATACTTCACATCCAAGGACAGACAGATGTGATGGTGATGCCATTCCCAAACACCACCAGGATGGATTGTTCCCATGCTATCATTCTCTCCAGCATTTTGAGAGGCATACATATTGACATTTATGAATATTTTTAATAAAATTTTTGCAGTAAGCTTGTCCTCTCTGCTTTCTCCAGAGCTTACAGAGCCTGTGGCTACCAAGTTCTGGCCAGTAGTAGACATCTTCCACAGACTTTTCCAGTTACCTGTAAGCATCAGGGAGAGCAGTCAGACTAGACAATTGACAGGTAATACACTGTTCTCCTAACCAAGCATGGGAAATCTCCTAAAACTGCTTTAATTCTTTACAGAAATGTGAATGCTGAATGTATTTTTAAAAACAAATTAAAATAAAAGTATTAAAAGAGGACAAGAGAAAAAACTCAGATAACAATTTATAGGTTTAGAGGTTTTGAAGGGAGTTTTCACTCATATCATTTCTGAATGAGCTTTTCTGTTCTCCTGAGGTCTTTTTACTTTTATCATTTTAGTTTGGCTGGTTGTTTTGTATAGAGAAGATTTGAGAAGGTTTTCTATCCTAATAAAAAGTGAGGTTTTGTAATGGGACCATAAATTATTAAACACATAACGCCCCTTTTTAACCCCAATTCAACACTGTGGAAAAATCTCCACCTGCTATCCAGGAAGAACCTCTGGTATCTCATGAAGATGTTGCCAGTCTAGGATCCTGTCAGCATCAGGCATCAGATGTATTTAACCATCAAAACTTAACAGCCAGAAAATGAGGATAATAGTTCAATTTTGACCTGTGATAGCAAGAGTATGTTGCTTCTTTCTCCCTCCCTGTGAAGAACTAATTTTCATCATTCACCATCTGCCTAAGGACTGAGGCTAAGGAGCCAGGTGTAAGAATATATCTTTGTCCCTAGTACCTCTTCCCATCTCCAAGTCTCATCATGGTGTTCGAAGAAAGTCTTCTCCACACCTTTTGCTAGCCAGGGAAGTTGTCAGACTTGAAGAAGGATATGACAAGAACTGTGAGATAAAAATGTCTTAGTTATAACTTCTTGTGGCTTAGCTTTGTATTTAAATAACAAAAAGGAAATAAACTTGAATCTTGTTTGCCGTCATAAAAGTAAAATGAAAAATCATTAAAATCCAAACTCTTTTTTTGAAACTTGTAATAATTTTTTAATGTAGCTCTTTGTAAAATTGAGAGGCAACTTCATACTTCCAACACAACATATTAATACTCTAAAATGTAGATATAGAAACATATAAAACACATACTTGATCAGAGCAAGGATAGAAGTCAGCAAAGCTGACCACATCATGTAATCCTGGGCCTACTATCAAAGAGCTTTGATGATTTTACTATTTCAGTGAGTTACCTGAAAGACATGTGATTCTTTCTGTGTCCTCACACTCCCTTCATGCAGAAGTCCTAGACAGAAATCCCACTACTCTGCCATCTATCATAATCTGGGGTTAAAAGTTCTGTTTCCTAAGTTGGAAGCTTAGCTCTGTGTTGTCTTACTCTGAGGGTGTTCCTACCTTTATTAAGGTGTATAACAGGTAATGCTGTTCATTAACTTAATAAATACAGTGTTTCATGCAGAAGTCTCATGGTTGTAACCATAAGCTTGCCAATGCTCATTTTCTATCCAAAATGGTTGGTTTTATATTTTGTGTTTTTCAAATCTCTCTTTTTATGTAATACTTGCATAAGTATTATCAATAATAACTATGTCATACTTATCATTTTGCTCTTGAAGTTTCTAATTCTAAGAAAGTATTTCACTATTTATTGTAAATATATCCCCAGGCAATTTCTAAGAATAGGGGGAAACAGGTATGTCAAAATACCACATAATGACTTCCTTGTCATTTTGATATCTTTAACCAAACATCACACACACAAAAAAGTATATTAAGAATTATTCTAGGATCATGATGAAATTTTCCTGTTAACAGGGTTGTGGGGAAGAGAGGAGACAAGTTCTAAGGCAATAAAACAAACTATGATTCTGGATAGCTTATATAGCCAAATCTAGCTCAGTTGCTAATACTGTCCATTCAAAAAAAACTTGAATTGTGTCTATAGATCTTCATTGCTTTTAGAACTGTTATATTTTAATCGTACACTATAACTGCTTTTAAATTTCTGCTTTCCAATCAGGGTCTCCAATGGAGGAGTGAGAGAAAGGACTGAAGGAGCTGAAGGTGTTTGCAACCCCATAGGAAGAACAACAATATCAACCAATGAAAGCCCCCAGATGTCCCATATCTTAACCCCCAACCAAAGAGTACACATGGAAGGGTCCATGGCTCCAGCTGCATATGTAGTAGAGGATGGCCTTATCTGGCATCAATGGGAGGGAAGGCCCTTGGTCCTGTGAAGACTTGATGCCTCACTGTAGGGGAATACTAGGTCAGTGGGGCAAAGGTAAGTGGGTGAGTAGCCTCATAGAAGCAGGGGGGTGGGGGTGGGAAGGGCTTAGCCAATGAGCTTGCCTTCTCAGACATTCCTCCCTCAAAAGGTATTTAGTTTCAGGCCTACCTTGAGAAGTGAGGTATTGTTTTATGTATCCAATTTTCCAATGACAATAAATTGTTTAAAACCAGGCATTGTCTCTTTTCACCAAGATCCAACATAGGAAGTCATGAAAAAGGCCTTTACCTACAGACCTGCAACCTAAACTCCAGTAGAAGGCCTCTTTTTGCTCCTAACCACACCTTCCACCAAGCCTGTCATCAAGATAAGGATAATCTCACAAGAGACAAACAAGCCACAAGCTAGAGTTCCCCTTCCTCCACTCCCAGCCCAGACTAGATGCTGTCCCCAGCCAGTAGGTCCCCACCTCCATTCTCTGCTCTTCTAAGACTCCCAGGAGTGCTTGAATGTCCAAGAGTCTGAAAATCCCATGGCCCCAGGGTAGCAGGCCTGGGGAACCCTGAGACAGCTTCAACCGTCCCATGTCTCAGACTGTGCTTTCCTAACCCTGAGTAGAGTCTCAGTGCTTTCCTACAGTCCAGCACCTGCCAAACTGCCCTGTTTAGGCCAAACACCCCTGCATTCCTGTCATCGCCCTGTGACAGAGCAGAAGTGTGCCTACAACCCTACATACATATATGAACTGTAGGGAAAAATCATTATATTCTACAATTAACAAATGGTAATAAAAAGTTTGTCAATTTTGTTTAGAATGTGTTTCTGTTCTTTGTAGTATCAAAAATGAGTAATTAATAAGTTAAAAAAGAAAATAGTATATTGAGAATAATTTTGGGTCAAGATTCATATTTCCTAGTGACAAGGAAGGACAGAGAGGAGAAGTTATGAGACAATGAGACAAACACAATGAGGCATTATGCCCTGTGTTCTGTGCTAGACATGAATGGATGAGTTGTAAAGAGATACTTTAACAATAATCAGATCTGAAGAAAAGTCAGATCTTTAGAGTAAGACTAAAGATAGGAGAAAATATCATTGTACCTCTGAGTAGTCACACTGTGCTACAAATAATAATCTATCTGGAATTTTCCTCTGGAATATACACTTGATTCTATCTAGAAATCTATTTAAATACATGGGTCATATATTTGGGGGAATATATATGTATATGATTTACATTTATTAATTGAATTTTAATAATATCTATTAAGAGTAATAAGAATTACTATATTTGATATCAAGGGACCAGAGTACTTTACTAATTTCCCTACTCCAGTATGTAGACTGCCAAAATGTTATGTTTAATCAGACTGACAGCACACTATGTACAACAACATGTTATGTAGAATGGATACAGCAATGTGTGAATAGTATTTTAATCATCTGGTATAACAATTATGACTTGTGTTTGAAATCTGCTGTATTTTCTTGGTAATCACATTATGCCTGAATGTTAAATAGTAGAATGGAATGCATGCACGTCGTAATATCAGGGAGCATTGACTTATATCTTGTATCAAAATCCGGATAGCTTAAAGATAAGTAGTTATCTCTTCACCTTATATTATGTACCAAACGTATATAAGTTAAAGTGCATTTTTAACATATTTTCCTTTAATTTTAATATCTTAAAAAATATAGATATAGATATATATTTACTGTAGTTACTTTGAGGTGATTTCAATGGTCATAAAATTGATATTATGAATTGGATTTTGGATATTCCCAAGGTTCTTCTCTTCCCCATTCAGTTTAAATTGCTTTTCAAATGGGTCTTCATGGAAAAAAATATCTTAAATCAAGGTTAGACACATACTTAAGGTTATTGATTCAACCTAAAATTTAGTCTGTGAATATCAAATATTATTTTAAATAGAATCATAAAATATTCAAGTTCTTTAACCTCTACAAAATCCTTATGAGAATTCAGAATAAATGACTTGAAATGATGGGAATTAAACAGAACTGAATCAAGAATACTAAATATACATGCAAATAGGACATGACATTTTCAAATATGCTTCAATGGAAGAGGGAAGAATACTTGTGCCATTTAAATTTAATAATTTATTTTTAAATTATTAATTATAACATGGAGAAGAAAGAAATAATAAAAATAGAAATGAAATAAAATGAATTTGTTTCACAGTGTTTACAAATGTCATTTTATAATATTTACACAGTGCATAGTTCAATATCTTCAAAGATTTTGAGATAGAAAATAAATATAATAATTTATTTTGTTTTTAGACTATATCTTGCTATTATAAAATGTCTTGTAAAGTTGTAACTTTTGGACTTTTAAAACACATCCTAGCTTTTTATTTCATGTATCTTCTGTTATACTGTGAGGTATTAAAAATGCAATATAAATATTATATTTATAAAATAAAGAAATATATTATAAATAATGAATAATTTTATTTGGAGTGATTTATTTTATATATGTACACCATTAATTAAGTGTATTGGTTTATTAAAAAATACTAACATTTGAGAAAGGGTATGTGGGCAGGAAATTAAAGTAATTGGGAAGAAATGGGAATAAACATCCTACTTGATTCTATACATGTATAAATTTTTAAAAATTAAATATTCTGTTTAAAGATACAAAATATGATACAGGCCACAACTGCCGGAGGACCAGACCTTCTTCCCTCTCTGTATCCTTCTAGACCCAATAGCTCAATCCTGTGCCTAGCACTGCAACAGCATACCAGCTGCAGTATTTCTCTGCCAATACCTCCTGCAGAGGAACAGTTTAGACTTTTCCTCTAAACTCTAAACTCTGTCCTCTAACACACTGCAGGACGTAACTACAGCCAGGGTCTATGGTTCCAGTTACTACCAAAGGCCATGTGGATATTTGTGATCAATGTTGCCAACTGAAGCCATAATGATGTCTGTGGGCTGACCATACTGACTTTTGGGTCCATACAGACCTCAGTAGACTGTGCTGTCACATGAGGTCATGGTGCTGTTCAGGCCAGTGCTTCCATCTAGTGCCATGTTTGGGTCTTTGCCCCTACTGTGGTCAGACATATGTTCATGGTCTGTGCTGCTACCAGTGTATGATCTGCGCTCCAGAGACTAAAAATCAATTAAGCTATTTTTGCAGTGATATTGATATCTGAAAATGCACAATTAAGAAAAGGGATATTGATGGCTTCTGTGAAGATTCCTGCTCCTATACCAACCCTTGTCATCCACACAAAACGAAGCAGCATAAAAAAGAAGCCATCAAAGAGAACATTTTTTTCTTTTTTGCTTAATATCTTTTTATTGATTTTTTATTTATTAACATTTCAAATGTTATCCCCTTTTTTGGTTTCCTATCCATAAACCCCTTATCCCATCCCCACTCCCCCTATTTCAATGAGGGTGTTCCCCCACTCATCTATGCACTGCTTCCCGCCTCCCTGCCCTGACATTTTCCTACACTGAAGGTTGACCTTAGCAGGACCAAAGGCTTCTCTCCCATGAGTTCCCGACAAGGCCATCTCTGCCACATCTACAGCTGGAAACATGGGTCTGTCCATGTTACTCTTCATGTAGTGATTTAATCCCTGGGGGCTCTGGTTGGTTGGTATTGTTATTCTTATGGGGTTGCTAACCCCTTCAGCTCTTTCAAACCTTTCTCTAACTCCTCCAATGGGGACACCATTCTCAGTTTAATAGTTGGCTGTGAAATTCTGACTCTGTATTTGTCATGCTCTGGTATAGGATCTCAGGAGAGCACTTATCAAGATCCTGTCAACGTGTACCTCTTGGCATCCCCAATAGTTACTGGGTTAGGTGGCTGTATGAATATGGGCTGGATTCCTCAGGTTGAGCAGGCTCTAAGTGGCCATTCCATCAGTCTCTACTCCAAACGTTGTCTCCATATATGGTCCTATAAATATTTTTGTCCCCCTTTCTAAGAAGGACTGAAGCATCCACACTTTGATCATCCTTCTTGAGCTTCATGTTTTCTGTGAATTGTATCTTGACTAATTCAAGCTTTTGTGCTAATAACCAATTATCAGTGAGTGCATACCATGTGTGCTTTTTTGTGATTAGGTTATCTCACTTAGGATAACATTTTCTAGTTCAATCGATATGCCTATGAATTTCATGAAGTCATTGATTTTGATAGCTGAGCAGTACTCCATTGTGTAGATGTACTAAATATGCTGTATCCAGTCCTCTGTTGAAGGACATCTGGGTTCTTTCCAGCCTCAGGCTATTATAAATAAGAAAGGCTGCTATGAACATAGTGGAGCACATGTCCTTGTTATATTTTAGAGAATCTTTTACCCAAAAGATATATGCTCAGGAGCATCACAGCAGGTTTCTCAGGTAGTATTATGTCCAATTTTCTGAGGAACTTCTAGACTGATATCCAGAATGATCGTACCAGCTTGCAATCCCACCAAAAATTGAGGAGTGTTCCTCTTTCTCCACATCCTCACCAGCTTATGTTGTCACCTGAGATTTTGATCTTAACCATTCTGACTGAGGTAGAATGAGGTAGAATCTCAGGGTTGTTTTGACTTGCATTTCCCTGATGACCCTAGGATGTTGAACATTTCTGTAGGTACTTCCCAGCCATTCGTAATTCCTCAGCTGAGAAGTATTTGTTCAGCTCTGTTCCCCATTTTTAATAGGGTTATTTGATTCTTTGGAGTCTAACTTCTTGAGTTCTTTGTATATATTGGATATTAGCCTCTATCGGATTAGGATTGGTAAAGATTTTTTCTCAATTTGTTGGTTGCCATTTGGTGTTAATGACACTGTTCTTTGCCTTACAGAAGCTTTGCAATTTTATGAAGTCTCATTTGTCAATTCTTGATCTTAGAGCATAACCCATTGATGTTCTGTTCAGGAAAATTTCTCCAGTGCCTATGTGTTTGAGGCTCTTCCCCTCTTTTTCTTCTAATAGTTTGAGTGTATCTTGTTTTATGGCAGAATTAATATTGTTAAAATGGCCATCTTGCCAAAAGCAATCACAGATTCAATTCAATCCCCATGAAAATTTCAACTCACTTCTTCATAGAGTTAGAAAGAGCAATTTGCAAATTCATTTGGAATAACAAAAAAACCCGGGGTGGAGAAAACTATCCTCACCAATAAATAAACTTCTGTGGGAATCACCATTGCAGACCTCAAACTGTATTAGAGAGCAATAGTGCTAAAAAACTGTATGGCATTGGTTCAGAGACAGGCAGGTAGATCAATGGAATAGAATTGAAGACCCAGAAATGAACCCCCACACCTATGGTCACTTGATATTTGACAAATGAGCTAAAACCATCCAGTGGAAAAAAAGACAACATTTTCAACAAATGGTGCTGGTTCAAGTGGCAGTCAGCATGTAAAAAATGCAAATCAATCCATTCTTATTGTCTAGTACAAAGCTAAAGTCCAAATGGATCAAGGACCTCCATAAAGAGAACTCATAAAAATTGTGATAAGAATCCTGACACCTGGCTTTCTATAACTGATTGCTTCTGTCACAGGTAAAGGTAGAGAATTCAATTTTCTTTAGGGGATGGGGTACTGTGAAATTAACCATGTTGCAGTAAGTATATGGGTGACAAAAATGAACTGCCTTTTTTTTTTTAATCCCATTGAGGTGGAACATCTCAAGAGTTCTGCATCAAGTGTGGTAGATATGAAAGGACCTCAAAGTGTATATGATGATGTATGAAGTGAAATTCCCCACAAAAAATCCATGAAAATATTATTTTGGGGAAAAGGACACTCAAAAAATTTATATTTTTGGTTGTGAGCCTAGCCTTCATTAACACTTGAGTCATACCTCCAGCCAGTCTCAAAAATTTAAATGCTAAATTGAACTTAAGAAGAACAATTCTGCAAATGTTTGCATATATGTATTAATGTTCACAGTGCCACAGAAATCATAGAAATTTTATTGTCTTCTACAGAAGGCATTCCATTCAGACAACTCACATGGTATTTCAGAAGTGAACTGCTTTAGAAGAACATTTCATGGGCCTTCTCTTTTAAATGGTTTGACAAGAGCACTCTGGAATCTTCAGGGCCATAAGGTTGGATAAAATTTGCAGACAAGCATAAGGCAGAACAGGAATTCCAGATGGGAGGTCATTAGTCCAAATATATGCAAAAGAGTAAGAAGGGCAGTCATTTCTCACATCAATTTTGAAATGTTTCACTTCTAAATAAAATAACAACCAAATATGTGTTGGATATAGGAGGAGATCTTTTATATGATAAACAACATTATTCAGGACCTCATATAACCAATCTTCTGAAATGACCAATAATTATAAAACAGCCAACAATACTTACTAGATGCTAATACGTAGATGGGATAGTGTTTACATAAACCAACTCTTTTAGTGTGTTTATTTAATCTAAAAATCCAAGTGAACATACAAATAATTTTGTATTTTTGTAGTGATTCCCATAAAGTGGTCTTAAATAAAAGCATATATTTTTATTTGTGCACTTGCATGTACATACGAGCTTAATTCAAAATATATAGAAATTACAAATAGACTGAGAAAGAAGGTAGGAAAATAATACCTTTCACCATAGCATCAAATAATATAAGATATCTTGATGTAACTCTAGCAAAGAAAGTGAAAGACTTATATGATTAAAATTTCAAGTTTATGAATAAAGATTTGAAGAGGATATTAGAAGACAGAAACATCTCCCATAATCAAAAGTTGGTAGGATTAACAAAATAAAAGTGACCATACTATCAAAAACAATATATTCAGTGCAATTGTATTATGAAGAGAAGGAAGGGAAGAAGAAACTGAGAATGATAAGGAGAAAATATAATCAGGAGGAACTGTATGAGAAAAGCTAGTATTTGTTTGTTTATTTTATCCCTTCTTTTTATTTAATTTTTTTACACTCCAGATTTTATTTTCCTACCAACACACCCTCTATTTGTTCCACTCTCCATACCCCTCTCCAACCCCCTATTTGCACGAGGATGTCCTCATCCCCCAATCCCATCCCACCAGACCTCTAAACTACCTCGGGCCTCTAGTCTCTAGTCTATGACTGAACACAGACCCAGCAGTCCTCTGCTATATATGTATTGGGGGCCTCATATCAGCTGGTGTATCTTCCCTCATTGATGGTCCAGTGTCTGAGCGATCTCAGGGTCCAGGTTAATTGACTGCTGGCCCTTCTACAGGGCATCTTTCCTCCTTAGTTCTTCTAAATTTTCCCTAATTCAACCACAGGGGTAAGACGCTTCTGTTGATTGGTTGGGTGCAAATATCTGCATGTGGCTCAGCTGGCTGTTGGGTTTTTGTTGGGCAGTAATGATAGGCCATTATTTATTTTTTTTTTAATGCTCCATAGCTTCAGTAATAGTGTCAGGCCTTGGGGCCCTCCGCTTGAGCTGGAACCCATTTTGTGTCTGCAGCTGAACCTCCTTTTCTTCAGGCTCCTCTTCATTTCCATCCCTGAAGTTCTTTCAGAAAGGAGCAATTATGGGTCAGAATTTTGACTGTGTGACAGCAACCCCATCCCTCACTTGATGCCCTGTCTTTCTGCTGGAGGTAGACTCTACAAGTTCCCTTCCCATTGTAGGTCATTTCATCTAAGGTCCCTCCCTTTGAATCCTGAGATTCTCTCACCTCCCAAGTCCCTAGTGCATTCTGGAGGGTCCCCTCAATCTCTTACTTCCTGAGGTTGCCTGTTTCCATTCTTTCTGCTATCCCTCGGTGCTTCAGTTCTTTTCCCCTAACCAGTAACAGATCATGTTCCCCTCTTCCTCCCACCCCATCCCCTTTCCCTTCCACTCCCTCCTTCCCTCCTCCCTTGTGATTGTTTTCATCTCCCTCCCAAGTGGGACTGAGGTGTCCTCACTTGGGCCCTTCAGCTCGTTGACCTATTTGAGTTCTTTAGACTGTATATTGGGTAGTCTGTACTTTTTTCTTTGACTAACATCCATCTATTAGTAAGTACATACCATGCATGTCCTTTTGGATCTGAATTACTTCACTCAAGATGATATTTTCTAATTCCATCCATTTGCCTGCAAAACTCATGATCTCCTCATTTTTAACAGCTGAGTATTATTCTATTGTGTGAATGAACTACATTTTCTGTATCCAATCTTCTAAATCTGAGTTGTTTCCAGCTTCTGGTAACAAACAAGGCCACTATGAACATAGTGGAACATGTGCCCATGTGCCACAGTGGGACATTTTTGGGTATATTCCCGAGAGTGGTATTGCTGGGTTTTCAGGAAGATCCATTTCCAATTTCCTGATGAAACTCCAGACTGATTTCCAGAGTGGTTTAATTCTGCTTGTATGTTATTTTATTGATTAAATATACTCAGAGGGATATTTATACCACAAATCAAATACATATTAGTATATGCATATATGTATGAAATGCATTAAAATTAAAGTAAATATGTTTACTTCGAAGAGTTATGTCCAGAGATTATCTTAAAATTATGGTCTAATTTAATAGTGAAAATATTACATTTGTTTACTTTTTCATTTCTGTCTATGTATATGTATGTACACATACGTGCATCAGTAGCCATATGAAGATCAGAAGGCAAGCTACAAAAGTCAGTTTCTCTGTCACCATGTGTTTTCTAGTGACTGAACTAAGATAAAGAGGCTTGGAACCAGGCAGTTTTAACCACTGAATCATTTCAATGGCCCAAGAATTATAAATATAGACTAAAAGGTAAACAAAAATTGTAAACAAACAATAAAGATTAACTAAAGGAAAGAAACTACATGATGTACTTTCAAAAGATATATGAATAACAGAATAATATGTCTTTCTATTCAACTCTCAGTCCTAGATAAATGACTTGGGAAATGAAATACTCTTCATAAAAATGACCTCACTTTCAATCCCGAGTACCCTTGTAAAGTTGAGTAAGGAAAAACACATGAAAAATCATTGGTGTACATCTTATCTTTCAAAATTTTGTCCTGTCAAAATATCAGAAAAATCTGTTTGCAACACAATACTTATTTCAGTGTTTCTGTTGTTATTGAATCTTCAAGCATAAAAGGACTCTCAGAAACAGAGTAATAGATGTTCTCTGTCTTTAATTGGTGGAAACTTTAGACAACTGGAATTGCTTCCTATTAAGATACCTTCTCTTGATTTTGCACCATTTATATTCAACTTTCTAGCTCAGGAGTAAGAAATCAATTCTTATCTGCTGCTTCTTTAGCTGTGTCTTATTGTTCATCTGATTTGACTTTGCTTAAATCAATTATTCAGAATAAATACATTAAGTGGAAAGTGAAAGTGTTTACTCTCAGCTCTTGAATAGGTGAGTAAAACCGCTTCAGGGATAGTTTTTCTAAGGAGGAGTAAAACTAACAATTTATACATTTGTCTTGTTACCTTACTGAATTTATCTCATAAAGTGAAGATTAAAATTCTCCAATATATTTTCATTAGGTAGAAATTGTTCTACATGTATGAAAAGCAAATACCAGATTTCTTTCAATTTTAAGAATAGTTTCAAACTTTTAAAGAATTCTTATTAATTAACTCAGAATTTTATACAATACATTTTAATCATATTTATTCCCAATTCCTCATTTGTAAACTTTTTGATCACCCCAGAGACAGGACATCCTGTTTACCCTTCTTTCTTTACTATCAAAATGTGTTAATTTCATTCTAGAGACTTCTCAAGAATAAAATAGCATCTTTTGTTTATTTTATTTTTGTTCACATTTAGACCCCAACAGTCATTAACTTCCTCTTGAAACTATGAAGTCATCAACTATTAGTATTCAAAAAGTTTGAACAGTGGAATGACTCAAGCAGTCTTAGCTGGAATCATCAAAAACCATGGAAACTTGGTTATGGTAGTTTGCAGATGTCATCTCAGTTACCATAAGATTTTCATTCAATAATCTAAAAAAATATATCTTATCTTATAAGAAACTGAAATTTTTGCTGGACCTTACATCCAGTGATAATAAATATACTTTGAAGTCACTTAAGATTGATATCCTACTCTGTACTTGATACATGCTTTTATACTTTTGTACATGCTTTTATAAGAGAAATTTAACAATTGACCTTATTTGCCCTAGATTTGCCATGCAATAATGCAATTCAACTTTTATAACCCAAGCTAATGCATAGCTGTGATATTAACTTATGCCCTTGTTCATGCCTCTGACCTGGAACAATGTGTGTGTGTTTTTCTGAAAGCAGCAAACAAATAAAGTAACTTTCTAAGATCTACCCTATTGTTTGAAAGCACCAGTATATGAATTTTTGTTGATAAACAATGAAGTATGTAGTAGTATTTGTAGTTTGGGTCAGATGGAATTAGTTTGAGCCTTTGTAGAAGATATAAATATTCCTTTAATGTGTACAATTCATTTGCCATGTGATACTTGCTATATGGTTAAATAAAGACAAAGTGAGGCCTTTTGTGTAGAACAAACATAGCCATATAACAAACATGCATGGATATAGACAGAAATAGTCATAAAACAAACACAACTACACAGGGATGTAGGCACAGATTCAGACACAGGCAGCAAAGACAGAGCACTAAGTAGAAAATTCCAATCTGAACTCTTGGCTACATGATTCCAAGAGAAATGGCTTTGTTTTCTGAATGCAACACCAATGTATTATTGGTACATCAGAGCTAACCACTGATTTGTGTCACTGGTGCAGGATAGAGAGATAAAAGGTAGAGAAACAAAAACAATGGAAGCTTCCATGTTAACTAGCCTGGTGCCTTGGTTCCCTTTATGCACATGCTAAAAATGAATCTTCATAAACTATTTTTAATGAAAGTTTAAATGAATTTTAAAACTATGACCCCATGAAATCATATCAGGAGGGATGCTGGAGAGATGTTTGTGTGGGTAAAGTACCTGCTGTGCAGGCATAAAGGCATGAATTTGGATTCTCAGAAAACATATGGAAATAAAGTACAGTGGTCTGTGCCTATATTCAATGCTTAGGATTAGAGAGAAATGGATCCTGGGCCTCATTGCATATGCCATGAGATTGTCTACTATGTATTACAAGGTTCATTCACATTGGGCCACTAGGATTATAGATGAGGACTCTGCAAAATTATGGATTGTCAAGAGTGGGATAATCGGTTTGCCTTAGTGAGGAGTTCCTTAATTTGTTACCTAGTAACACCTAATGTTAAGTTTCAGTATAGAAATCCATATATAGTAACAATAATAAAAATTGAAAATAAAAATGAAAGGGGAGCAAATAGAGAAAATAATTAAAATGACAAAGTTGTTTTTATTATAATTTTATGGAAGATAAACTAAGCATTTTTGACAACATAGTAATTCATACACTTAGAATGTTTATGATTGCAGAAAACATTTGCAAACTACTTACCAAGCAGAAATATATACAGATATATTTTATTGTACTTTGAAAAAAGGAGTTCTTACTCAGATATAAAAATTCTTTTAAGTGTTTTATTAATTCTTCATGCATGCCACTCATCATCTTCCCTTTTCTTCATATCTGTATTCTGCCATTGTCATTGCTCCAAATTAAAAAAAATAACTAAAAATAAAACTAAAATAACAACAATAAAAAGGAAACAAAATAAAACAAAACAAAACAAAAAATTCCAATAGCTCACCTTGTAAGCTTCAGTGTGTCACGGTGTGTTACACAGTATAGCCATTAGCCCAAACAGCTTTACTTGTAAATATTCATTGCAATAAGTCATCAGTCTGCTTAAAGGTCTGAAAAACTCATCATCATAAAATATAGTTGTATTTGTATACACCTTTGTCTCAGATAATTTTTATTATAGAAACTTGTCCATTGCACACTTTATATACAAAGCAGCCACCACTCATATGTGTCAGGTTATCATTAGTTTTCTTATATTCACACTTTTTAAATTCTTCTATCATACAGTACATCCCAGACTCAGATTCATGTCCATCAACTCTTCCCATCCCCCTTCCTACTTCTCCTCTTCCCCAAATCCACCCTCCTCTATTTCCCTTAGAGAGAGAGAGAAAGAGAGAGAAAGAGAGAGAGAGAGAGAGAGAGGGGGGGAGAGAGAGAGAGAGAGAGAGAGAGAGAGAGAGAGAGAGAGAGGGCCTCACAGGGATATTAGTCAAAGTATCTTAGCTGTTTTTTTTTTTTCTTTTTCTGTTGCTGCAATGAAACATCACCAGAAAACAACTAGAGAGGAAAGTGATTTATTTGGCTTACACTTCCATTGGAAGTCACAACAGAAAATCAAATGGGGCAGGAACCTGGATGTAGAAGCTGACAAAGAGGTCATGGAGGCGTTCTACTTATTGGTTCACCATCCCAGGATGGCACCACCCTCGATGGCCTGGACCCATTAATGACTAATTGAAAAAAAGTGTCTTACAGTTGGATTTCATGGAAGCATTTGGTCCAACAAGGTTCCTTCCTCTCTGTTCACTCTAGGTTGTTGCAAGTTGATGTACAAAACTAGCCAGTACACTTGGAATAACAAATGAGACTAAAACTGGGCACAAACCCTGATATCAGAACTGTGAAAAGCAACCCAATAGGAGGAAAGGGATCCATGAGTATGCAAAAGAGCCAAAGAAATTCCACTCCACTGTCAGGACTACCTGAAAATACACTAAACTAACAACCATAAGATATTTGCAGAGTACCTAGCATATACACATACAGACTCTGTAATTGACACTTCAGTCTCTGTGAGCCCCATGAGTCCTGTTCATTTGATTCTGTGTGCCATGTTCTCCTGATGTCCTTGATCCCTCTGGCTCCTACAGATCTCACCATACCATGTCTGTTTGTTTTCCTAAGCTCCCTAAGGGAGGGATACCATCAGATATCCTATTTGTGATCTCTCTCCACCTAATGTTTGACTGTGTGTCTCTGCATCTCCTCCCATCACCTGCCACACAAAGCCTCACTCATTAACTTTGGCCTACCTCTTGATCTGAGTACGTTAGAATCATAAGGAATCTTCATATTAATATTTTAATATATACTTTTTCTATCTTCTGTCTTTGTGATATCTAGTTTCTTGTTGCTGTTCCTGGTCATCCAGGTAGTCTCAGTTGTAGGATCCATGCACTGACTAGCCACTCCCATAAGTTCTGTGCCTGTATTCCCTCAGCATGCTGCATATTTGGCATGCAGAATAGATTATAGGTTGAAGGTTTTATGACTGTTTGGTGTCCCAATCTCACCACTGGAAGTTGTCTGGCTATAGGAAATGGCCAGTTCAGGCTCCATATCCTTCACTATGTGGAGTATTTGTTAGGTTCACCCTTTTAAATTCTTAGAAATTTTTACTGTACTAGGTTTTCAAATGGCCTCCCTCCACAATGCTTTCTAATTACAGTTCTATCTGATAGTACACTATTGTTCCATCACTCCCTCAAACCAGATCCCTCTTATTCTCTTTCTCATTCTTCCCAAGTCCACTTGCAAAATCTACTCTATTTACTAGAACCTACCTTGCTACTTAGCAAGTTCTGTGCGTTTAGCATGTTTTTCCTTTATTTAAAGCTAATGTCTACTTAGAAGTGGTTACATTTGTCTCTAGCGGTCTGGGTTTTCTTGCCCAGGGCACTTTCCTTATTCTAGCCATTTGTCTGCAATTTTCATGTTTTCATTGTTTTTACATAGCTGAGAACCAAACTTTCTTTTAATTTAGTCTTCTGTTAAGATACATTTAGGTTGTTTCCAATAATGGCTATTATGAATAAAGCTGCAAGTGTCTTTGTGATAGGATGGAGTGTCCTTTGAGTATATATCCAAGAGTGCTATAGCTAGATCTTGAGGTAGATTGATCCACAATTTCCTGAGGAACCATCATATAGATTTTCATAGTGGCTCTATAATGTTGTATTCCTTCCAGCAGTGAAAGAGTGTTTGCCTTCACCGCATCGTTGCCAGCATGAACTCTATTCACTTTCTATTATACATTATAAAATCTACTACCAACCTCTAATCTAATGTTAGCACATCAATATTCATTTTTCATTAATTGTTTTCTAGGCAATTACCAAACAACAAAGCATAGCTGTGAATTCTTATGTCTGTAACCAATGGAACTTATTAACACAAGCTATCCATTTCCTCAATTGAAACTGTGTCTAAACCTTTATTAAAATGAAAAGAATACAAATATTAGAATATATTTAAAAGACAATTTTACATAACAACTGTTGTTCATATACAAAAGGTGTGAGGAAGTCTGTAGAGGCCAGAAGAGCCATTTAATTCCCTAATTCTCTAATCTTGATGTTCCATCCACAATGCCTGCCATCCTTCTGGTATCAGAATCCCACATAAATCCTTACCTCTATAATTTTCTTGACCATGATGTTTTATGATAGCATGAAAATATACAGAGTGAAGAGTCATGCAAACCAACGCTTTGTGAAATATGTAGTTTTTACAATTTGATTGGTTCCTCATAACCAAGAATATGTGCACAAACAGTTCCCAAGATTTTTGGGGGGCCAAGAGCAGTCAGAACTAGAAAAATTGCACTCTCCTATAACCAGCTCATTATAGCATAAGTCCCAGAATTCTTACCTTTTCTCTATAACTTACAAACTGTTTCCCAGGTTTTTCATAATCACTTTGGTCTGTCTGTCTAACTGAGTGGCAGGTAGGCACGACTCATGTTTCTTCTGCTAATTACTTCTCATCATTTTGTACAGCACCTCTTGCACTTCCTCCACCATTCAATTTATTCCATAACTATTCCAAACTCATAGAGTCTATGCTCAGAATATAAATCATGCCATGGGTAATTTTCATTCAGTACATGTCTTGCCCTTTTCTCTTCATGAAAAGCTTTACAAATACGTCTCCACAACTTTTGAGAGGCAGCACTTCTCATGGTTATAATCAACTACCTGATTTCTGCTGTAACTAAATCTCTAACAATGTTATGTCATTGAATTAATGCTACACTTTTCCTTGGTTTTTAGAGTGCTTAAAGATGCAGTGAAAGATCACTGCCTCACCATTGACAAAGTTTACATATAAGCAGGCAATAAAGAACTTCATGTTTAAATACTTAATATAGATTATCCACAAATTATTCATACATAACAATGGCCTCTCTTCTGCAACTTAGTTTGCAGATCTGATAGGTCTGTAAGACAAGAAAAGCTGTTTGACCAACTAAGAGAGACCAGACCTTGCTTGTGACCTGAGGTTGCAGTGTGATTACATAAGCTATAATCCCAAGTTCCTTAGTACTTCAGTACTTGGTGCATTACAATACAAAAAGAAACAACAAATAAAATATAGTATTTTATCTGTATTCCATGTACACTAGTGTCTAGGAATAAACAGTTCAGTTAGAGTCCCAGTATTTATGGGTTTCTTTTTTCTGCCTGTCTTCTCAGCACCAAAAAGAACCCAGATGTTTACTCCAGAGCTTCTGCAATCAAGATGGAGTTTTCAAAAACCCAGCTCTCATTAATGGATGAGAGCAGATCCTGACTTTATTTCTATGGTTTCAGTTTCATGAGATGGTCAGCAGATTGATATAGTAGAATCTAATTAATGGCCTCCAATTTTGCTTAATGGTATTCAACTTTTATTTTTGTTTGGTCACACAACCATATTGGAAGCATAAATTAAAATGAAGTTGCACAACTGAGATTTTCTCTCCAATGAACTTTCACAATCATGACTATCCTTCTAAGCACAATTAAAATTAATTATAGAATATTCCAATTACTTTAAAAATTATCTTTATCCTTCTTTCTGTGTAGGCAAGAGTTTTGCTTTGCTTTTAATTTCCCTTTTTAAAGTTCACTATGAATTATAATTTGTATAAAATGTTAAAGACAAAATTATTAAGAAATAAAACATGATGACTCTGATCAATTTTTAAAGATTTTAAAAGATTCCCACCAACCTTATTTGCAGCTGTTTTGTCTTCTGTCAACCACCCTGCAGGAATCTGAATAATCCTGAAAGATTGAAACAGAAATGCTGTTTAGTAACTCAAAGATAATTTTCATCACCACAGATTGAATGTTATTAGATGTTTCCTGTAGGCCAGGATGTCAATACTTTAGATTTTGTGAGATATTTATGTTTTATATTTGCCATTTAACAGCCTTAAAATGTTTTATTTTGTGGTTATATTAAGACTAAATCAGGAAGCAGAACAGATATGGATTTATATTTTAATGTACAAGATACAAACTTACATAATTTGTGGCTATTTTTTTTATACCAGTAGGCTAAGGCAATACAAGATTTCTTGTTTCTGTTTATTAACCTAGTATATTTTTTCTGACTTGCATATACTGTGATGCCCATCAAGAGCTTATTTTTAATTTGTCACAACATGATTTAAAATTTTATTTGACCACTTTAATTAAAATTTATTTTTAATAGGGATATCAAAGAACAGATATCTGAAGGATTTTGTTTGTGGATTTATTTTTGTGCATGTATTTGTGAAACCTTTTACTTTCAATTAATGTATAATACATTATACATTATACATTATGTTTCCCTTGATAATACACTGATAATCTACTAAACTCTAATTCTTGGCTAAGGCTTTCAGCTGCAGGACTTATAAAAGCTGGCAAGGATGTGGAGAAAGAGGAACACTCCTCCATTGTTGGTGGGATTGCAAACTGGTATAACCACTCTGGATCAGTTGGGATGTTCCTCAGAAAATTGGACATAGAAATACCTTAGGACTCAGCTATACCACTCCTGGGCATATACCCAAAAGATGCTCCAACATATAACAAGGACACTTGCTCCACTATGTTCATAGCAGTCTTAATTATAATAGCCAAAAGCTGGAAAGAACCCAGATGTCCTTCAACAAAGGAATGGATACAGAAAATGTGGTACATTTACACAATGGAGTACTACTCAGCTATTAAAAGCAATGACTTCATGAAATTCATAGGCAAATGGATGGAACTAGAAAATATCATCCTGAGAGGGGTGACCCAATCACAAGAACTACACATGGTATTCATTCACTGATAAGTGGATAATAAACCAAAAGCTCAAATTACCCAAGATACAATTCACAGACCACATGAAACTCAAAAGAAGGACCACCAAAGTGCAGATGCTTCAGCCCTTCTTAGAAGGGGGAACAAAACTATTCATAGGAGGAAATAGGCAGATAAAGTTTGGAACAGGGACTGAAGGAAAGGCCATTCAGAGACTGCCCCACCTGGGTATCCAGCCCATATACATACAGCCACCAAATCCAGACAATATTGCTGATGCCAAGAAGTGCATTCTGAAGGAAGTCTGATCTAACTGTCTTCTTAGAGGTTCTGCCAGAGGATAAATACAGAAGCAGACACTCACAGTCAACCATTAAACTGAGAATGGGGTCCCCATTGGAGGAATTAGAGAAAGGATTAAAGGAGCAGAAGGGGTTTGCAACCCCATAAGAATGACAAAACCAACCAACCAGAACTCCCAGGTACTAAAGGACCCTCCAAAGAGCCCACATGGACAGACTCCTGTCTCCAGCTGCATTTGTAACTGAGGATGACCTTGTTGGGCACCAATGGGAGGAGAAGCCCTTGATCCTACCAAGGCTGGACCCCCCAGTGTAGGATAATGTTAGGGCGGGGAGGCGGGCAGGGGTGGGTGGTTAGGGAGAAGGAACACCCTCACAGAAGAAGGGGGAAGTATGTTGGGATGGGGGGTTATGAATGGGAAACCAGGAAAGGGTATAACATTTGAAATGTAAATAAATAAAAGAAAAAAATAGTGCATAAAAATAAAAAAGGAAATATATCAGTATGTCAGGAAGAACATAGAAGCATAACAAGATTCACAAACTTGGTCAAATGCACCATTGCAGCATGAGACATATGCTGCAATGTTTTTTCTTTACTTAACTATGTACTACATTATGTTTTTTCTGTCATGTGATATTCTTTGGCACCAGAGAGCTTAAAAAGGAATACAAGGGCCATCTTCAATTGAATCTTTTCTGAAGCACTGTTAAAAACACAGCATGTGGAGCAGGAAATGAAAATCATTGTAATCGTTGTCAGAATTTTATACATGTAGGTTTTGGAGGTATGCATTAGCAGAAATTTATGACCTAATATCCAGAGGAATAAACTATTCCTGATCTTTTCTGTACTTTAATGTATTTTCCCCTCAGGTTCTAGTTTATCTCATCTCAAATTACCCAGACTCCCATGTATGAAATCACACTGAGATATAAGCATTGGCACATGAGTGTGCATGCCCATGCATAGGTATGTGGGCACATGTATATATATACAGAGTTGATATTTGCAAAAAACACATCACACCATATATGATATTAGTAAACGTTCTATTCCAAGAATAGTGCACAATTTTATTAATCTAAATGCATTTCGTTAATTGTAAGATTTTTGGGGAGTGTGTCTCCCACAATATTCTTGAGACAAAATCCACTTTTAAAATAAATCAATAGGAAATAAATTTGGAAGTTTAGCAAGAATATGTCTAGAATGCTCACAATTGTAGAAACAATCACCAGACTTTGGGAGTTCAAATGGGACAGATGTGTGTAGAGCAGCAATCTCTGCTCACATTAAATTAATTCCTTTGTCTTTCCCATTTAATAAAAACCAGATAGGGAAGCCAGAGTATGAACAGTTGTACTCTAATGTGTGTTTGTATAAAGAAAAAAGACAGCTAAAAAGCAACTTCTTAAATATACCTATCAGTTAGGACAACGAATAAGCCATTATGCTGATTTGAAATATTCTGCATGTCTAAGAAGTTGGTATCAACTGGTGTATGGGAAGGGTTTAAACCAAGCAATTAATTTTCTACATATTGATCTGTAACAAAACATATTATCTGAATTCTTTATGGCCTAACACCTAATGCTGATGGATTATACATATGCAAGGTATATGTTATTTCTTCTTTATAAAACTAAAACCAAATTGCTTTGCTTTCTCACAACAAATAATATACCATAAAGAAAAATATCAAAGGATCTAAGAACAAACCATACTAATGAAGAACTACTAAAGGTAATAGGTAAGAACATTCATATTTAAGTACAGTTATAAAAATTTTGATGCCCTCCTTTATGCCTCTATTACAATAAGTAACAATAAAATCCTAAATACTCATTTTATACTGAATTCTAACACCTACAGAGACTTTTACTCTCAACTAATAATTGAATCCCCACTCAGGTTCACCCTTACAACTATAACTCTATAAGACTGAGCATAACACCAAACAAAACAAACGTAATAGACACCCTTGTATTCCTCTTTTACATACACCTTCTAAACACTAACGATATATAATTAAATTAAAGGTGATAAACTTTAAAGGAAAATTTTAAAGGAAATAAAGCAATGCTATATCTATACATCATTTTTATTAAAATATAGGTTATATTGATACTAATCCAATAATATGTCATCAGGGTTAGTTTTGCTTCTGAATGAGTTTTGGATTCAGCAATTATATGTGGTTATATATTATATGTATGTGTGTTGCCCTAACTCGCTCTTCAAGGTAGCATGTAAGATTTCTAAAAGAAGTGTTGAGAATAAATGAAACCTTGGGAGTGTATGTCCCCAGCCATATAAGCCTTGTGACACAGCAGACTCAAATAAGACTCAAGATATTCGTGTAAATAAAGATTACTTAGTATTTAGAACAGTAAGATTGTATAATTATAACACAACAATCTTGATTCTATTTTAGGTAAATTTATATTCTTTTATCTAGATGAACTTTTCTTAAACAGAAAACATCACCACTTAATGAAGAACACTGATTAAAAACTGAATGTCTGCCAATGGTACATTGAGAGAGTGTACAACCTAAATATCTTCTTGCTCTCAAAACCTATATGAACTCATAAGCAGTGAGATTCATAATCAGTACCAACATCTTTGGTTGTGGCTGTATGAATGTGTAAAGTCAGGCTGGAAAATGTTGTAAAAGCTGTGAGAATCCCTCATGAGACATCATCTTGTTGCATTAACACTTCATCTTCCACATACATGTTTGGAAAGCCACACATTGCTTAGGGAATGAATAGTAACTTTCCTAATGCCTGCTCAGAAGAGGAAAACTATTCAGTAAACAGTCTGGCAACTGTTAGGATAGTTCTTCTAAAGCATTTCAGTTGTTCCCTATGATGTCACTGGAGGACAAAGCATGGCATTCTCCAAATAAGAACTCAATATCTCATTATTCATGTTTCCTGGAAGTTTTCCCATCACTGTGACTCAATGTTTGGCAAAACCCATATTTACGATAAGAAAGGATTTCCTTAGTTCAATATGATAGACTATAACAGTACATCAAGATGGAGAAGACAAATAGAGTAACTGGCTCCATGCCAATTGTTTGTGTGGGTACAGATCCTTCACTCAGGCATGGAAGAGAACCTACAGTACAATGAACCTTCAAGTCCTACCGCAACAGAACTAGTCCCACTATATTCAAACAGCACATACAACTGGGATCAAACATTCAAAATGTAATCCTCTGAAAAGAAAATATCAACTGAAATGGTAGGTAGATTGATAGTGGTAGATAGCTTAGTGATGTCAAAAATATTCACATTTCATATTAAAAAACTATTGACTGTGTTATCTGGATAAAGGAAATTTGCAGATGTCATTCAGTTAAAGATCTTGAGATGGGCATATGTGTTGACTTTTCAGAAAGGAATATTGCCAACAGAAGCATCCTTACAAAGAAGGGTCAAGGGTCAGAGAAGAGATACTCTAAAACTAGATTGAAAAATGGAGGACTGGATCATAAGTGACCCCCTAGAGTCTGAGAGTATCAAAGAAAATAATCATTCAATTGTTCCATTAATTAATTATTTTTTCACTTAACATCCAGGTCACTGCTCTTCTCCTGGTCTCCCCCTTAGATATTTCCTCATCCCATCCCCTCTTCTCTTTCTTCCTCCTCTATTTCTCTACTGAGAGGGTGGAGGGCCCCTGTGGGTATCTCTCAACACCGACTCTTCATATCTCTGTAGGCATGGGCACATTCTCTCCCACTGAAGCCAGACAAGGCAGCCCAGTTAAGGGAATGAAATCCATAAACAGGAAACAACTTTAAGGACAGCCCCCACTCTAGTTTTTGGGGGTCCCACATGAAGGTCCAGCCCCTTTGATTGGTGGTTCAATATCTGAAAGGCTCCAGGTTAGTTGATGCTATTAGTCTTCCTCTGGAGGTCATATCTCCTTAACAGTCCTTAATGCTTCCTTCCAACTCTTCCACAAAGCTCGTCACTGAGGTTTGGATGTGTTTTGCCTCATGTGTTTCAGTCAACTGCTGTGTGGTGCCTCTCAGAGGACATTATGCTAGGCTCCTGTCTGGAAGAATAACAGAGTACCATTAATAGTGTCAGGGATTGGTACTTGGCCATGCAATGGTTCTCAAGATGGGCTGTTATTGGTTGGTCATTCCCCCAAATGTTGATCCATATTTTCTCCTGCATTTCTTGTAAACAAGACAGTATTGTGGGTGGGCCGTTGTCCTCATTCTTCCACTGGGAGTCCTGCCTGGCTACAGGGGGTTTTATATTTCAAGTTTCAGGTTTCACATTCACACTGTTAATAGTCTCATCTAAGGTCACCCCCATAGACTCCTCAGAGCCTCCATAATCCCGGATCTTCTGACACTTCTTGGAGATCCCTCTCCCCTCTGTGCTCAAACTGCAGATTTCCATTTAGTCTTCTGACCCTCTTCCTCTCTCTCCTATCCCCTACTTGATCCTAAATCCCTGTTCTACTTCACATCTCCTCTCCCACCCGGTAGACTCCCTCCTATGACTTTTGTATTCCCCCCTTCTAAGAGAGATTAAAGCATCCTCTCTCAAGCCTTCCTTCTTATTTAGCTTCTTTGGGTCTATAGAGTATATCATGAATATCCTGTACTTTATGGCTAATATCCACTTATGAGTGCATACCATGCATATCCTTTGGGGTCTAGTTTACTTCATTCAGGATAATATTTTCTAGTTCTATCCATTTGCCTTCAAAATTAATGAATTGAATCAAAGACCCAGAAATAAATCCAAATACCTATAGACACTTGATTTTTGACAAAGAACCCAAAAATTAAACAATAGAAAAAAGAAAGCATCTTCAGCAAATGGAGGTTGTCTAACTGGTGCATACATTTACAAGAATGCAAGTAAATTTATGTTTAGGACCCTGCATAAACTCAACTTCCACTGGATCTAAGACCTCCTCATAAAGCAGGATATACTAAATCTAATAGAACATAGAGTGGGAAATAGCCTTGAACTATTGGTACAAGCAACAATTTCCTGAAAAGAACACCAATGGCTCAGGTGCTAAGATCAAGATTTAATAAACGGACTTCATGAAATCCAAAAGCTTCTGTTAGGCAAAGGACATACTCAATAATACAAAAAGGCAACCTGCCGACTGGGGAAAGATCTTCACTAACCTTATATCCCACAGAGGGCTAATAGACAAACTACACTAAGAACTCAGGATATTAGACACCAAAACCCCACCCAATTAAAAAATGTGGTACAGAGCTAAACAGAAACTCCTCTAAAGAAGAATCTCAAATGGACAGGAAGAAACGTTGAACATTCTAGTTAGGGAGATGTTAATCCAAAGGACCATGAGATTCCATCGTACACCGGTCAGAATGACTAAGATCTGAGACTCAAGTCACATGATACGCTGGCAATCATGTGGGGCAAAGGAAACACTATTTCATTGCTGCTGGAAAAAACGGCTTTTACCACCACTCTGGAAATCAATTAGGTGGTTTTGCAAAAAAATGGAAATAGTTCTACCTGATGACCCAGCTGTATGTATGTTCATGGTCAGATACTCAAAGAATGTTGCACACTGGTTCTTCTATATTCATAGAAGCTTTATTCATAATAGCCAGAATCTAGAAAAAAAAAAACAACAAACAGATGTCCCTCAACTGAAGAATGAATACAGTAACATGGTTCATTTATACAAGTGAATATTATGCAGCTGTTAAAAATTCTTTATTATAAATTTCAGGTTGAAAATAATCTTAGAATTCTGAATGGCTTCACAAGATTCAATAAACTCTTAGAAGAGATATTTATGACTCCGACTTCTAAAACTGTAACAGAATACAACTGTTGTTTTAACTTATTTCATGTGTAATAAATTGCATCAGTAGAAATAGGAAAATACACTTGCTTTTAATGGCTTCCTAGTTAATTGGGAAAATTATTTTGGATTATTTGTACTGTTCAATTTTTCTTTTTATCATTATTTGTAATTTTATAAAATACATTTGTCAAGGTTGGACATCCAGTGTAGGGGATTTTGGGGGGGGCAGTAATGGGGGTAGATGGGGAGGAAAACACCTATATAAAAGAGGAGGGGGAGGGGTTAGGAGGCTGCTGAATAGGAAACCAGGAAAGGGAGTAACATTTGAAATGTAAATGAGAAATACCCAATTTAATAAAAATGGAAGAAAGGAAAAATATAGAAGCAGAAAAAAAAAGAAAATGTGGTACATTTTCACAATGGAATACTATTCAGCTATTAAAAAAAGGTATCATGCAATTTGAAGACAAATGGATGAAAATAGAAAATATCATTCTGAGAGAGGTAAGCTGAAAAGACATGCATGGAATTTACTGATTTATAAGTAGATATCTATAAAGTACATGATAACCATGTTACAATCCACAGAAGTTAAGTAAGATGGAAGGCCCAAGGGAGGATGCTTGAATTCCTTTCAGAAGAGGAAATAAAATAGACATTGGAGGAGGCGGGAGGTAGGGAAGAGGGTGGGAGAGGAGGTGGGGAGGGAAAAGTTGTTGGAGATCATCTTTGTTTTATTTACTGTTCAGTGATATAGTTTTTACTCTGCTCTGATCTACTAATACATCTATAATTAAAATTCGCAGCTAAATAGAAAAAAATAAAAAATAAAATAAAATAGATTTGCAAGTTTGGAATTTATTATGTAATTCTACCTTTATTTTTTTGAAGCTGAGGTTGATTTTTATATTACTAGTTGTGTTCCTGATATTTTCCCCCAGATATAATTTCAAAAATAGTTTCTTCCTTTTGAAAATTCTAAGCTTTTTATATAGAATACAGTAGTCTATTTTATACCTAATTTTGATGCATTTCCAGAATAGTACCTCTCTTGGTCTTCGGTCCCTGGCCTTATAAAATGATCTATTTACATTGCTGAAACACATAATATTACAGGTTTAAAAGCTCCACACTTTGTCTCTACATTTGTGACTTTTCCCTATATTCTTAAAGTTTAACCTCATATATTAAGTTATTAAGTTATCATTGTGAATGTCAAAACTAAGAAAGAGGCTCCACATAACACCTTCTGTGTCCCTTCAGCACTTTTCCATCATTTGATAGTGTGCCCTACAAACTCAAGTTGCCTTACTTTCCACTGACACTGATGCTGATCTCTTAAACAGAGTAACACCATGAGTCTGCTCTCATTTCTCTTTTTCTCACTATTGCCGATTGGATACTGGCATATTAACTAAAGATTTTCCTACCTATGAATGCTTTAATTACTCGTGGCTGAGAAAGTTGCGTGTTTGTTAAGGAGAGCTTGTAGTATGCATCTGCATGACTGGACTGTCAGGAGATTTGAAAATAAGAATCTAGTAAAATAGAAGACACAGAAAGGAATATAATATGTAACTAATTCTCGTCATCTCTCTCCTTTTTAACTTCTCTCTTCTCTCTTTGCTGACAATCTGCATGGTACCTTTTCATCATTCCAGATCTTAGATGAGTAAAGAGAATACTATGATATTCTTTTCATTATAAATCAATGTAGATATTATAGAAAAGCATTAATCAGAGCCTGATCATACAAGCTTATAGACAATCAGTTAATTTAGAACATTTTAAATTATTACATAAATACACACTTTATTAATTTTGAATTATAGTTAGTCCAGTAAGCAATAATTGTCATCATCAAATCCTACCACTTTGAGCACAGACAGCTGCACAGAAAAGGAGGCAGAAAGAATGTAAGAGCCAGAGAGAGTGGAAGACCCGGCAGGAAGAGTTCCTTTAAAACAACATGAAACTTAGCTGAACAAACCATTCTCAGCTGAGGATTATCAAATGGCCAAAAAGCACCTAAAGAAATGTTCAACATCCTTAGTCATCAGGGAAATGCAAATCAAAGCAACCCTGAGATTCTACCTCACAGCAGTCAGAATGGCTAAGATAAAAAACTCAGGCGACAGCAGATGCTGACAGGATGTGGAGAAAGAGGAACGCTCCTCCATTGCTGGTGGGACTGCAAATTGGTACAACCACTCTGGAAATCAGTCTTCAGGATCCTCAGAAAATTGGACCTTGCGCTACCTGAGGACCCAGCTATACCTCTCGTGGGCATATACCCAAAAGATGCTCTAACATACAACAAAGACAAATGCTCTACTATGTTCATAACAGCCTTATTTATAATAACCAGAAGCTGGAAAGAACCCAGATGCCCTTCAACAGAGGAATGGATTCGAAAAATGTGGTACATCTACACGATGGAGTACTACTCAGCTATCAAAAACAATGACTTTATGAAATTCATAGACAAATGGAATGAACTAGAAAATATCATCCTGAATGAGCTAACCCAATTACAGAAAAACACATTGGGAATGCACTCATTGATAAGTGAATATTAGCCCAAAAGCTCTAATTATCGAAGATGCAATCCACAGACCACAGGAAGCTCAAGAAGAAGGATGACCAAAATATAGATGCTCACTCTCCTTCTTAATAGGGGAAAAAATATCCATAGGACAGGATATGGAAGCAAAACTTAGAGCAGCGACTGAAGGAATGGCCATTCAGAGCCTGCCCCATATATATATTTGATGAAGCTAAAATATGCATGCTGAAAGGAACCAGATGTAGATCTCTCCTGAGAGACACATCCAGAGCATGTTCAATTCAGAAGTCAATGCTAGCAGCAAACCACCGAACTGAGAACAGCACCCCCTTGGGGGGAATTAGAGGAAGGATTGAAAGAGTTGAAGGAGCTTGCAACCCCGTAAGAACAACTATGCCTAACAACCAGTGCTTCCAGGGACTAAACCCAACCCACCCCCCAACCAGGGCTGCAACTGCATATGTAGCAGAGAATAGCCTTGTCAGGGCACCAGTGTAAGGGGAAGCCCTTGGTCCTGACAAAGTTAGACCCCCCAGTGCAGGGGACTATGGGGGGCAGTAAGGGGATAGATGGTGGGGAATATCCGTATAGGAGTATGGGGAACTTATGGACACGAAACCGGGAAAGGGAACAAGATTTGAAGTGTAAGTAAACAAATATATCAAAAAAAAAAAAAAAAAAAGCCCATAGGAGCTCACAGAGAGTGAAGTAGCTCCCATAGGGATTGCTTGAGTCTGCACTGGGTCTTCCTGATTCCAGTTAGCTGTTTTGATTTGTCTTTTTGAACACCAATGTGTTAGTTTTTCTTTTATCTTCTTTAATTGCATTGTGTCATATTTAAAAAAATGACTGAATGAATGAATGAATGACATATAATCTAGTCACCAGTTTAAAGGTTAATATCTAAACTGTTATTTACTCCTGCTGAGATGCAGAAAATCAGATTTCTCTGGTGGAGTAACACTTGGCATATCAACTTCTCCATGGCAGCATTCATGTTCCAGAATAGTTGAACAACATAAAATGGACCCAATTTTTTTTTTGCGTGTTTATTTTCTTGCATGCTTTTATTTGGCTAGAGCATAATTTTTGTTTGGTTATGTTTTGCTTTGCTTTGCTTCGTTTAGTTTTAAAGAAGATAAAAGAAAAACTAACACATTGGTGTTCAAAAAGACAAATCAATACAAGGGATCACCAGAATTCAAAGACCTACTCACTTGCGCACTCAGGAATTCTATAAAAACACCTAACTGGCGTGTGCCATATGGGTGCTGGGATTGAACCTAACCCCGAAAGAGCAGCTAGCCATGGATCTTCACTACTGAGCAGCTTTCTAGCTCTAAATTTTAGAAATTCTGAATTTTTTAGCCCGTGTTTGAAAGGTATAGTGTCCCCAAGAGAGTGAGTTTTATGTTGGGATCCACTTGGTGTCCTAGCTTAATACCGGCCATGTATGCTTTTAATATTTGGAGCCAGAATGAGCACACAACTTATGTGATCTAAACTACCAGTTATATACTTCATTGTGCTCAAGTACTCTGTAGAGAATGAAGAGAACTTAAATGTTCTCCCTCCCTCTCTCTCTCTCTCTCTCTCTCTCTCTCTCTCTCTCTCTCTCTCTCTCTCTCTCTCTCTCTCTCACACACACACACACACACACACACACACATTAGTGCATAAACTGCTGAATCTACCTGTCAATTGTTTCTATGTTTCCAGGGCTGACAATGGACAAACCATTGTTGCACTCCTTCCTGGGGAAGATCATCCCTGCTGTTCCCAGCTTCCTCATTTACCTTCATTTCTTAATGTAACATTTAGATCTTTTGTGGGCTTCTCCTATCCACGTTAGCATGTGTATTGGTGTTCTTCTTGTTCAGCTCACATTTAGGCAGTCAAAAGAGAGATTTTATGGATTCACTTCTGATATTACTAGGAGACACAATCTGACAGAAAAATCCATGATGGCCTAGGATTTGGATACTTCAAATCTGACCTACTGTAAAACATTTCCTTCATAAAAGCTGTGCCTCCTAAACATTCCTCAATAAACATTCTTTTTCCATTCAAACTCTACGAAGATGGTTGAGAAAATAAGTAGGTATATTTCTTAATACAGAATTCATTTTATTCTCTATCAGCAGCAGTTGAACACTTGGCTAACAGTGTCATGAAAAGATGAGAGCATAAAATCTATGGAATTGAATTCTAGATTAGCAAAGTAATAATCTGTGTACTTTGTGTATGGTTTGGTATTGTCTTAAATTTTATGATGAGTCTTCCAACTTTTTCCTTAGTTAAGAGTTTTATTGCCCTTGGGCTATTTTTCACTTTTCCAATTTGCCATGAAAAATTTCTGACTTACTTATTTCAGCCCAAAGTTCTGAAAACCTTGACAGATTTTGCTGACATTTGGGGATTCAGTCCAAATTCACACCAAGTCAAATGTAAGAACTGCAAATCTACACAAACTGGAAGAGCAATGTAATAGTTCATGGGCACTACGCAATTCTAACACAGAAAAGAAAGTATTATGAATCTCTTTAAATAAATTAAAAGGTTTTGAGCTAATGTAAACAAAAAATAATACCATTCTGATTTTTATGGCAAGAATATTTAAACTTTACAATAAATAACAATATTGTTTCACTGTATTCTATTGTGATATAATCTAGAAATATCAATAAATTAAATTCAAGAATAGTTATCTATGCCAGATGGATTTCTCCATGTTACATGAGTTGTGTAAGTGTTGGACTGAACAATGGGTTCTCACTATTAGCTTGTGGAGAGCAAGCCTTTGCATTAGCATCCACCTGAGATTTGAGGATATTTCCACGGAACTACTTCAGCCAACGAATTCACTGAATTCTAAATAGTACTGTCACTGAGCTGCCCCTAACTATAAGAGATGGCCAGTTGAAGCTTATTTTCCATTAGTAGGAGTACTCAAGAGGATAACCTTCATAGATTACAAGAAGTTTCTGATGCACTTGGTTTGCACACAATACTATAAAGCTCTGGAAATTCCAGCTGTCTTACCCAGTACTCTCTTCCCTCCACACCCTCTCCTTCCCAATCTGAAACTCTTCTCTCATAACTATTTCTCCCTACTAGAGAGAATCATGTGTTCCCCTAACTCCTTCTTATTTATCTCAATGGGTCTTTAAATTGCAGCCTGCTTTCATTTCCTTAATGTCAAATATTCCACACTTAAGGGGATACATACAATATTTGACTTTCTGGGCCTGGGTTACCTTACTCAGGATAATTTTTACTTGATCGATCCATTAACCTGCATGTTGTATTTTTGTTTGTTCATTTGTTTTATAACACTGAATAATACTCTATTCTGTAAATATACTACCTTTGGCCATCTAGGTTGTTTCCAGCTTCTATGTTTAGCTATTAAGAATATAGCTACAACCATATCAATAAAGCTGAAATGAACATGAACAAGCCAGACTTTTTGCATTCCAATGAAGCATGCTATGGGTATATGCTCAAAAGTTGTTTAGCTGTATCTTGAAATAGATTGATTTCCAACGTTCAGAAGAACCTCCATATTGATTTCCATAGTATCTGTACAGGTTTGGACTTCCACCACTAATAGATGAGTGTTACCCTTGCCCCAAACCTTTGACAGCATGAGCTGTGACTTGTGTAATGAAATCTCAAAGTGACTATGATTTTCATCTCCTTAATAGCTAAAGATTTTGAACACTTCTTTAATATACATACATAGATATATGACATTAGATGTATAGTAGCAGCTTGTATTGCAAGTGCTAATCATGTTTCTCTCAAAATTGTTTGCACAAGAGGGTCTGCATGTAGCTTCTGGAAAGCTTCCTGCAGTGGTTTCTGATTCGTACATAAGGAGGCCATTAGTCAATAGCTGGGGTGGGGGGAATTCAAAGGCAGGATTTTAGGATTTCCCAGGCTTAGGAGCAGATCAGGAAGAGAGGAAGAAGGAAATCAGTAATGTTTTAGGAGAATGTAGAGAGAGAGAGAGAGAGAGGGGATATAGGGGATGTGATGTTTGGGTTAGGAAGCAAGCACAGTGCCCTAGGCTCTAGGCCTTGACAGTACAGTTGAGAGGGCACTACAAATGGATTTGGAGAGGCCAAGATAGAAGAAAACAGTATTATCTCAGAGTTAGAGATGGAAGGTGGGTTCTGGTAGCATAGAGGCTAGGAAGTAACCCAACTCTTATGCTACTTAAGGTATATTTTAGAATCATCAAGTTATAGTTCTGACAAGATTCATCATTGGGGACACTGAAATGGCCTGCTGTTTCACTTCTTTACCTAATTTTGCCTCACCGGATGATGTCTCCAAAGACTTGCTTTCAGAATATCTACAAGATTGCCTACTGATCCCCACCGAACTTGGTTCATCCAGCTTTTTAACAGTTCCAGAAAGGATTTTAGTGAAATCCTGAATTACTTAATATATAGAAACTGGATAACAAATACTAAAACTAGCATTCTTAAAGTCTAACTAATTTTTCTAATTTCCCCAACTCTCTCCATCCCTTTATAAATAAATAAAAGTAAATTCTTTACCTCAATTCAATATGAAAAAAATATAGACTGTCATTATCCCAATTCCCTGGGTTTCAGTGTCTGGTTATGGCTATTTTATTTATTATTGATATTTTGTCATTTAGAGAGATAATTTAGAAATGCTCATAAATTCGGACAAATAAAAAACTAAATAGAAAACTTAAACTTGGAAATTTCTATATTTCCTTTTCTCTTCTCTATTCTTTCTTTCTTAGGAAAATGGAAAGGAATTAAAAAGAAAAAACAACACTGAATAATATTATAATATTTAGCTATATGGGGATAGATTACTAAATTTAATGTTGAACAAAGGATTTTATAGCCATAATCTTATATTCATAGAAATCTTTCTATTTTGATGGAGAATTATAGTTATATTTTCTTACATTGATACAGAATTTATACAGTGATATAAGTTTAGAGTTTTCATTGAGATAAATCTTGATATATTGATACAAAATACAAAATTAATTTTGTTACTCTTAGATAGGCATTTTACCTATTTAATTCATTTAAAACTAGAAGGCTTAAGACCCAGTCCTCCTAATAACTACTATTACAAACTGTTTAGAAAAATTAAGTAATACACGTTAATGGTTAGATATTAAACTCATGGTCATATTAAATTCTGATTTAATTACAATAAAATGTTTTTAAGATTATTCAAATAGTAATAGTTAAAAGTGATCAATTTAATAATTCAATGATATATATATATGTATATATATATGTGTATATATATATATATATATATATAGAGAGAGAGAGAGAACTGACTTGAAAAACATCAAATAACCAAAAATATGACATTAAAATCATTTCATTTTTAATAGATCTTTGGTCTAGAGATATATCTGCTCCTGACAGTAGCCTGGGCCACTTCAAGAAGATATTGAGTGTCATTACCTCCAATTGGATTTGCTTCAATTGTGGGAAGCTAGCCACTAGGTAGGATATACCCTACTTTCATTTATAGACAAAATACTGTCCAAAAAAGGGCAAATGGATGTGGGATGATCAACTGCCAAACCTCTATCAAGTCAGGGTAAGCTAGTCCTAAATAATTCCTGCTTCCTTTAAGGTCTGTTAGACGGCTCTGTGCCAGGAGGATGAAAACAAATGCTCCAACAGCATAAGGAATACCGGGGACTGCCCAAGCAGTAAACTGTCTCTACAACTTACATGTGTTTTGGAAGCTTTGACTTTGGACTTCCTACAAATTCTGGAAATATGTAATTCCTTCTCATATCTCTGACATGATTAAAGACTAGTTATAGTCTCATAATCAAACTTAAGTTGCTTAACATTAAGGAAAATGTTCTAGATTTTAAAGGATGTCTTCCAGGTGGTAATGCAAGTTAAACATCAAACATAATTAAGGTACAAAATTATAAATACTGTAAGTTAGGATAAATGATGGAATATTTTTATCAAGTTGTCACATACGATGTATTGAATGTTATAAATGTATATCATACCTTACAATTTACATAATTGTTATAATTATGTTCAGTGAATATCTGAGAGAAAAGACTGTTTTGAATTGGACATAAAGGAGGAAATGTAGTTGCTTGCATTACAAATGCTAATTATATTTCCTAAAAAAAATAATGTTAGCAGGAGAGGATCTGCATGTAGCTTCTGGGAACCTGTCCCCTGTTTGTTCTGATTGGTTAATAAAGATGCCAGCTAATAGCTGGGGAAGATAGACAGTGGCAGGGTTTTAGGATTTCCTGAGCTTGGGACAGGGAGGAGAGGAAGAGAGAGAGATTGAAGATGCTTTAGGAGACTGTAAAGAGAGGGGAGACACAAGCCATGATGGGTTGGAGAAGCAAGGAGAGCACTCTGGACTCTGGCCCAAAAAAGCATGGCCCAGAAAGAAGGTGTCATAAATCAGTTAGGAGCAGCAAAGTGGAAGATAGTAGTTAGTATGTAGTTACTTAGAATTATCAGGGGGAGATAGATTCTAGCAGTATAGAGTAGAGAGACGCCCAAGTACTGTCCTGCTTAAGACATTAAAATATAAAGGCTGTGTGTATGTCTTTCCTTCAGGAACTTAAACTTTTGAGGCCAAAAGCAATACCATGACAGGATTAATTAATAAATATTACTACTCCTCCTACAACAACAACAACTACTACTACTACTACTACTACTACTACTACTACTACTACTCTCTCTCTCTCTCTCTCTCTCTCTCTCTCTCTCTCTCTCTCTCACACACACACACACATACACACACACACAAATATATACACATACACACAGAGACACATGCCTCATGTTGAATCTATCAATTTACTCTAATAATTTTCACTGCTCTCTTAGGATAACATTCAAAAAAATTTTAAGGATATTAAAATGAGTTTACCTTTAGCAACCTTCTCATAACCTAATATTATAAAGAATTATTTTGAACTCTTAGTTCACACACATTGACAACTGTCCCTAACTCTCCTGTTAAGTAGCTCCATTTCGTGTGTGAGAATTTAGTTCTATTTGGGATACCAAAATAGGAAATAATCAAATCACAGGACTGGAATAATTACATATTATCTTTTATGTATGTGGTTTTCTGAGCATTTGTCAAGTATTATGTTTTGCTGACTCAGTTAAAAAAGCTATCTACTTTTGAAAATGGAAAAAGCAACATTTTCAATGGGCATTTTACAATATTTAAAAGCTGTGAATTCTGTGACCATAAACATTAAAAACAACCAATTAAAAAATAAAATTAAAAACAACAAAACTCTAATGATTTAGGCGATGTTAGTAACATTTTAAAACCCATAAATCAAAATAAGGTGACACAGTGAGTAGAGGTGATCAAAGAAAGTAACATTTCAATATTATATGTAGAATTTCAATGTGTCCTGCAAACAAAACATCATCAAAGTATGTTGAATATATTTTTATGAAAAGTGTGGAGAATTTTTAGACATTCATTTTCGATAAATCTTTTATACATATTTTCTACTGAAGCTGCATAGTAGCATTACCAGAAAGTATTTACTTCCTCACATTAGCAAACTTAGGAACCAACAGACATTGTGTACTATTGAAACCTGGAGTGTCTTTGAGAAACAAGCACATAGAATTCAAGATATAATAGATGCTTTGAAGATAAGTTGAAAATCCCATTGAAAGTTAGAACTTCTAATTATAATGCTATAATATAAATACACCTCTCTGAGAGAAAGAGAGAGAAGGAGAGAGAGGGAGACAGAGAGAGAGAGAGAGAGAGAGAGAGAGAGAGAGAGAGAGAGAGAGAGCTAGAATTGAGGAAGGTATTAAAGGAAAAGATAATGAATGTTCATGGATTGATAAATTTAATAATGCAAAATAAGCATGATACCAAAAGCAATTTGGATCCAATGATATGCCAACAAAAACAATCCTGCAATATTGTTCAGTGAAACCAGGGGAGAAACACATAGAATTCATAGATAAAGATAGCCAAAACAAACCTAAGGGAAAGGATCTTAAGACACCAAAATAATCATAGAACACTTGTAGAGTTCAAAAAAGTTATAAAATGAACCAGATTGTCCTCATCCTCAAGCATATGAAATCAGTAAACAGCTTCCTAATATATGAGATTCTAGAGGAACTGAATGCAAATTGATTACTGGGTTACAGAAATGTATCTTTGATCAGTTGCCCCTCATAAAAGATGACTTCCTATTGTCATCAACCTTTGGTATCATCTATCCTTCTGTGCCTAATCCCACATTGGCTCACTGGTTCTCTAAGCTAGACTTACATAGATTTGTTTCTTTGTTTTGTGGATGATACCCTATCTGAAATTTTTCCAGGTGTCTCTATAAAAAGTCATGCATAAAAATTATACATCTGTCTTTAGAAATCCCATCATTAATACTTAAATTTTCCCTGTCATTCCAAAGTTGACCTCTCAGTTTCTTTTTAAAATCTATGCTCTGCATATTTATTAACTATTTCTTCATAGCTACCTTTTTTCTTTTTTACTTATTTTACTTCCTGTGGTTCCTCCTATGTTATAGACAGCATTAGGCTTGTGGTATCAATAAGTGGCACTAACATGTCAGTAATATTCAATTGTTCTTGGATATTCAGGATTATGTAAATCATGCCTACTACTGATGATCTAGCTAGATTCCCAAAGGCAGAAAATTGATAGACCTTACAAAAGAATCTACCACTGCCCTTTCACTAGACCAGCATAATTTCTTAGTACATTCTAAATCTTATCCTCACACTCACAGATTGAATGTGGCTACCACCCTTCAATAAAAAAGATCTTTCCAGAAAAAAAGGAGTCTATTCTAGATTCCATGACTGGACACAAAGCATAGATAGTAGAGATTTCTGCCCCAACAGATACACCTATATAATAGCTGCTGCACTTATAGCTCAGGGAACATGATTGAAAGGGAGGTGGAAAGATTTTAAACGTTCGAGCCATACGAAGTCTATTGTGAAACATACTATCCTGGAGATTGATGCATAAACAGGAACAGAAAAATAGGGATATCAGAGGATAGGTTAACATAGAAAGGAAAATATTGCATGGCACCCCTCCCTTAGACAAAGAATTATTAGCAACTACTGGGATAATAAGTTCATTCATACTGAGTGCTCAGCACTTGAACTTTATACACAGAAACAATGAAAATAGACTCGGCACACCGAGTTTACCTATTTGTGCAAACACATCTATATAAATATACATATACATGTAAATACAGTAATCAAATACTACATCCTCTTCAGAGTACAAGAGTATAGCATGGCCTGGAGGGAGGGTCCCTGGGAAGACCTGGAGGGAGGAAAGAATGGGGGGAAATGCTCTAACTCTATTTTGATTAAAAAAATCTCTAAAAACGGGGTTGGGAATTTAGCTCAGTGGTAGAGCGCTTGCCTAGGAAGCTCAAGGCCCTTGGTTCGATCCCCAGCTCCGAAAAAAAGAACCAAAAAAAAAAAAACTCTAAAAACAAAAAGAAATTGTTTTTGAGTTAATAATTACATATTATCTGTTATCATATTGGAGCTTGGAATCCTCAGAGTAGATTTTGTCACTTTCATCCCTCTCAAATCTCCCAGACTAAGCTCTATCTTAATGCCTTTTACAGGAAGATCATCATTGTATGTTTTTAGATGAAACTCATCCATAGCAATTCAGAAGACACTAAGAAAATAATAATCTCTGATTGTTTATCCATCATAATCTACTTTCATTATGAACATGTTACAACATCTATGGTGACACATTGATACATCTTTTTGAAGTCCAAATAGCTTACAGTATCTACTAACAAGAATGTCTGCCTTGTGCTTAGTCTATGGGCCTTTGATTATGATTAAATTGATAAACATAAAAGAAATAACAAAAACAAAACTAAAACTAAAATAAACAAATAAAAATTGGGCTCAAGAATAAAGTTTTTGGTGCTCTAGCAATGGTCAAAGAGACACCTTGCTGGGTTGCTGTTTTTATATTAGTCAGGACAGAACATACGGCAGTTCTTTGTTCTTTCAGCTAGATGCCTGGCTTGGTGCCAGAGATGTTTTATGCCTAGGACACATAAAAATAAAATAAAATCAAAGTTAGGCAGTGCATCATGGAAGGAGGAAGTAAGAGACCTGCACAATATCCTCTGGTGCACTGCACAGAAAGGCCATAGACACTTACTTTGTTGACATGCTACATAACATGGATGGAGGATGTCACCCAGGGCTCTGCTAACCATATAGTCAGACTACAGTTGGATCCACCAAAACATGTGAGAATGTGGTGGTCACATGGGGGAGTAAGAGAAGCGCGGCAACTTAAGCATTATGAGAAGGGATGGAACAGGACTCAAGGATAGAGAGGAGTAGCCTGCTGTGAGTAGCCAGTCGTGCCACCTGGGGCCATGGTGCAGTCACAGCTGTACCTGCCTGTGGCCGCCATGACTAAGTGCCTGGGGTTGGTGTCAATATCTGTGACACATAATACCACAAGAGAATATGGGATGTCCTTGGTCTGGGCAACACATCCAGTAAGGGACAGGGTGGTTCTCTGGAGAATTGGTCCCATTTACTACCACTGGCAGCACTCAAAAGAGTGTGTCCTGAGTCTTGCCTAGGTAGCAAAGTCAAGTTATATCTGATGGCAGGAGTATGGCTAGGCCAGCCAAGAAGGCATGAGTGTGGAAGAGCTGACAGCACTCATCTGCTGTGAGGTGGCCCTGTGGAAGAGGTGAAGTTCCCCTTGTCATGTCCAGAAGAAGCGAAAGCTGCCTACAGGGTTCTGAGCTAGAGAGCTGTACCTGCCCACTGTCAGCTGCAATTCCTGGGAGAGCACATTCTGTAACTTGCCTGGGGAGCACAGGAGATCAAAGGGTTCAGGTGAACAAGTTGCCAGAATGAAAGCTTGGGAGAGCTGTATCTGCCACTCATTTGCTGTTGGATGGCTTTGGTGTGAGGTTGAATCCCTACCTTTCCCCCACCCTCACCCCCTTACACAGTCATCAGAGCTGGCCTTGTCACTTACTGGCATCAGAAGCCAGGAGATGATTCCTGTATCTCTCCTAGGTAGAACAATATAAGTTCTGATCTAACAGGTGTGGATGAGCCAAGTTTGTGGAGAGTAAGGGAGAGCTGGCTCTCCCACTTGTCTGCCTTATTATAGTGTAGGTGTAAGGGGTGATTCACCCCCATTCCCCCTGGTCACCTGCTACAGTTGGAAGAGCTGACCCTAGCCTCCTGAGAGTAGGTGAACTGGTGCTGTGCCTCACTGAATACAGCACTTGGCCTTTCAGCTCCCCTAGGCAGCAGAGTAGAACTGATCCAGGTGGAGGTGGCACAGGCGAGCTGGCCCCAGGGTGAGACTCCAAGAGACCTCCACCAAACTTTTGAAGTGATGTGGTGTGGGAGTGGGAGTGATGCCATCCCTTGCCCCCCTAACATCCTGTGGTCGTGGAGAGCTAGCCCTGAGGGCCTGTAAACTGGAGAGCTAGCCTATCTAATTGGTGATAACATAGGAAAGCAGGCCTGCACCTTACTTGGATAATACAGTGAAGCTGGCCCTGCCAGGGAAGGCACAGGTGATCCAACCTGAGGGAGTAAAAACAGAGGGCTGGCTCAGCCCCTCAGAGACTGCAGCCTTTTGAAGACTGGGCCCTGGTCCTTGACAGGGAAGCAACAGTGGAACTGATTCTTGAGGTCTGGGTGTGAGTGAGCCACCCTGAGGGCATGAAAAGAGAGTTGACTCTACCTCTTTCCAATGGTAACATCGAGTGGCCTAGCTAGATCATTGCTGGAGTGTTTGCTCTGGTGATGTGGGGTCAGGATAGCTGTTATGCTGACAACTCGGCTACTGCCCACGTGTAAATGCAAGGCTCTGAGATGGCCCACCCCAAAGCTATATCACCTGTGAGCAGTTGGGATTTGTGAAAGGGCCAGTTCTGTGATTCCGAAGTCCCAGGATCTCTGTAACACAGGATAACAACAGAATAACTGGGAGGAGTCTTGATGATGTCAGAGAAGCTGGAACCAAACAAGTGACTCATTGCAATGAATATTTACAAGTGAAAATGTGTAGACAATGGGATAAACTGTGGGACACACTGTGACACTACTGCTTCTGTGATGAGATGTTTGTGTGTGTGTGTGTGCGTGTGTGTGTGCGCGCGCGCGCGTGTGCATATGTGTATTTTATTGGGGGGTGGAGACTGCAAGGGGGCAAAGGGTGGATCTGAAGGTAGGGGGAGGTAAATGGTACTGGGGTGTATGACATGAAACTCACAAAGAATAAAAAGTAAAAAAAAAAAAAAACACCCTTTGTTTTTTTTTTTTTTTTTTTTTTGTTTTTTTTTTTTTTTTTTGAAGAGTATTTGAAATCAGTCAACCCAGGTGCTAAGTTTGAGAGACCTTCTACTATTATTTTTTTTTTCTAAGTGTTTGTTAGTTTGGGAAATCTGATAAGAAGTTTCTGCTTTCAGGCCAAGTCACTCAAAGGACAGCCATTCAGAGTCGAAACGTTAAAAATAAGCTGATCATGCCCTTGGCTTCTAAACCTTAACAGGAAATTGGATTCTCAGCTGTGTCATTGAACTTAGTTCCTGACAAGGACTTCTTGTGTGTTCATTCTTTGTGGTTCAGAAAAAGTCTCATTTTGGTATAGGAAAAAAAATAAGAAATGTAAAAAAAAAAAGAAATATCAACCATTCAATAAAAGTCAAGAACAGAAGGATAATAGCTTAAGTTTAAGAGAAGTAATCTTAATACTAATATTAATCTGTATTAAATATAAATGTGCTTTAACTCATGCTAAACTTTATTGTAGGATATTTGCAAAAATTAAATATGTTTATATAACTCTTTTTCAAATACCTTATAACTTCGTGAATAATGTTTGTTTTTATGTGTTTAACTGTGATTGATATAAACATCACGTGGATTGTAAATAATACAGGTATTTCAATCACATATTTTATTAAATTTATTTTTTATTTGCCTTTCAGTTGCTACCACTTAGTTGTACATGAAGAATATATTTCCTTTTCTCATTTTATTTAAAATTGAGTCCTTCTTATCATGATTATAATTTCCCCTCCACTTCTCCTTCGGGTTTTTGCACCCATCTGTCCTATCCAGATCCACCCCCTTTCTTTTACTCACTATAAAAGAGCAGACTTCTAAAAGATAACAGAATATTATGAAATAGAGCATAATAAGATTTAAAAAAAGCTAGATTTTCAGAAAATTTATTGTGTCCAGCTTGAGAACACTAGCTGAAGAAGAGATGAGGTGTTATATATTTCTTTGGTTATTATAGTGTTTAAATGAACATGCCCCCACGTTTGTGTAAGCCAGTGCACATCAATGTGGCCTGGGTTTTCTCTTCCTGCTACTAGAAACTGCCATGACTAGAGTCAGGTTTCCATGTTTTTATAGTTAATATCTTCAACAACTATGTCATCGTGCTAGCCCAAGATATTAGTTTTTCTTAAATGTTTCTCTATTTTGCAGCATTATTATTTAGTAAGAACTATAAATCTTCTCAGCCTCTATTATTTTACATTAATTTGCCTTTATAGGAGTTATTTTTTGGCTATTTGGTACCCATAATTCAAGACAAATCATTTCATACTTTGAATACTATAAAACCTATTTATGATTAATTCAAAGTTTATGTTAAGATTTTAATATGGTTAGATTAATAATAGCATGTTACATGCTCCTGTAACATGCTTCACCAAGTCATAGATGAAACAGATTTTGGGATGAGCCAACTCAATGCTCTGGATTTGGACATGCATGGCAGGTGAGTTGCTTGGCCTAATCAGCACCTACACCATCAGGGGAGCTTCCCAGCACTGTAATTGTTAGCTCACCCCATGCTTCAGCCAGCAAAGGGCAGAGTCACCTCTCCTGCTTTTATTCCCTGGGAGCTGACTCACTTGCCTGTAGTGGGTTGGACTGACGCTGTTTGTGCTGTCCTGCTAATTTGACCCCTCTCCAAACAGGTTGCCAGAGATGAGAGAGTCCACACTACAGAGGGTAGGTAAGAGTCTCTGCCCCTGATTAATTATTATTGGCAAATAAAGATACAAACAGCCAAAGCTGGGTGGTAGAAATGTAGGTTGGGTTTATATTTCTCAGACTTTGGACTTCCAAACCCAACTCATCCCTTCAATTCTTGAGTTTTGACTGATTTGAGACTCTATGGATTTTGTTCATGCTGTCAGTCTCTGAGAGTTCATCATTGCATACGTATAGTAATGACTGAAAAATGTTATTTTCTTGATGTCATTCACTCCCTCTGAGCTTTACAGTATTTCTCCCCTCTCTTCTGCACAGAGCAAGTCTTGTGGTGTGGTATTATAGAAATATCCCACTTAGGACAAATATTCCAAAACCTCCTATTCTCTATATATTGACTAGTTGCATGTTTCTGTGTTATAAACCATCTATTATAAGTGGAAGCATCTTGAGAAGGATTAAGAGAAACATTGATGTATACACATATATACTAACATGCCATTAGAAGTTATTTTATTGATTTTTTTATTTGTCAGAAAATGTTGCAATAGGTTTTCCCACAAAGAACATCCTCAGATTTCGGCTTTAACAGCAGTGTCAGGGTTAACTTTTATCGCATTGTGCAGACCTTAAATCTAATAAAAAATAGTTGATTACTTTCATAATATGCATAATGTTATTGTATCAGTGGAAATATAGCTGGTGGATAACTAATTTCCTCTGTTAACATGCATAGCATGATCCAGCACCATGAATGCTAGCTATCTGAGGTAAAACTTGAGGTTGAATGACAGCTATATTTCTCTCTCTGCTGTGTCATAAATATTTGGCATCATTAGCAATAAATCTCATCTTCAAGTTGTGGAAGTTAAACTCTAGTATTAGTAATAGCCTGTCATGTTTGAAAGAGTCATAATATATGTATATCTGTTTGTAAACATGTATATACATATATGTATGTGTCTATATCTGTGTATGTACATATGTATGCATGTATATATGTATGTATGTATGTATGTATGTATATGTATGTACAAATTCTACTCTTCGCAAACTAGAGTACACCTGCACAATGTATCAAATATAGAAAATTTAAGCTGGTACCTAATTAGACCTCTTACTCCTACAGACTAATGCTATTGGTACTAAAACGTATTGACCACACTATAAAAGGAAAAAAAATGTGAATACCTACCTAGCCACAGAGCTTTTGATCTACAATGATAACTTGCCTACGAGATATGCTAGTGTAGTTGTGCTACAAAACTTGAAGGAGCAACCAGCAAATGACTGAAAAGACTAAGGCTTACTCCATGAGATGGAGTCTATCTCTGGTACTGTTCTGATGATCAAGAACCTGAGATCAGATTGATCAATGAAGCATGAACAAACCAATTACCATTTTTCTACTAAAGAAATATTAAATGACTCCTAATAAGATTCTGCTATTTATATATCTGTGTCATGTACAGTCATCATGAGAGAAGCTTCCTCTTATAATAGATAGGCACAAATATGGGAACCCAGAGCCAGATTATGTGTGAGAGAGTGAGAACCCTTGAACTTCCCAGTTCTAAATGAGATATTGCCATAGAATCCATGCCCTCAGGGCTCTGATCACTCTGTAAGAGGAGGAACAATATTGTAAGAGTCAAGGGCATGGAAGGAATAGAGAAAACCAAGGGAACATGGTCTTCTAAACACAGCAGAATCCATGCAGAAAGGTCAACATCCAGCACAGGGCTTAGACAGGTTTATAGGAGATAGGTTCCCAGTATTGAGAGATGTGGGCACCAACTACCACCCCTAATCTAGAAACTGTCTCTAATTAATAACCACTTACAAAAAGAATTGTTTTTTTTTTTCAGTTGAATCCCACTCGGGATACAAACCATTCTTAAGGGTGGACCCACGTCTCATTGCCTCGCACTAAATAGTCAAAGCAAACCAAACTCAGTGACATTTTCAAGGTTCTTTTTCTCAGAGTATATCATTATGGAATTTGTTTATTATTTCTTTGTTTTGCATACATGTCCTTTGCTTATCTTTTAGAATATCTGGTTGTGCTTTTGAGATTCCTATGCCTGTGAACGTATACATCTCATTATCTACATTTATTTCTTGTGCTTCTTCTGACCTTTTGCCTTATTTTAGATTATTTTTTCTCTTATTTTATTTTACTTTATTTTATTATTCTTTAGAACCTACAGTGCAAAGTGAGATAGAAAGGGTGTGGATATGTAGAGATGAGGAAGTGTGAGGATCTCAGAGGAGTTTGGGGTTAGGAAACTAAAATTAGGAGCCACACGAGTCAAGAACACCATGAAACCAAGGACTATAAAAACCAAGTCTCCAAGGGGCTTACAAAGACTGAAGTTACAGTCAAGAAGGTGGAATGGGTATGTGCTATCTCCTCTACATATGTCATAGTTTTGTAGCTTAGTATTCTGGTGGGACTTCTAACCTTGGGGATGGGAGTTTTTCTACCTCTCACAGACACCTTTTCTCTTACTAGGTTGGCTTGCCTAGCTTTGATATGAGAGTATGTGTCTAATCATATTGCATCTTCTTATACCTTCTTCAGTTGATATCCCTGGGAGGATTGTTATTTTCTGAAGGGAAACAAAGGAGGAATGGGTCTTGGGAACAGGTGAGGAGTATCTGTGTAGGAGCAGAGAAAGAGAAAAATTGAGGTTGGGTGTATTATGGATGAGAAGAGTTAAAAACAAAATAGAAAATCAGCTGAGGAAAAACTTCCTATAAATGATGTACATACCCAACATTATATGTATCTCAAATTATTTCAATCATTCTTTATTTTTGATATTTTACTGCTATAAATCCAAAAGTATATACTATACAAAAGCAATCTATTTTCAATAAAAATACCTAAACAAAATATTATATGTTAAGTATACAGTATACATTCATGAAATGGTACTATTCCAGTTCTTTATTTTGTTGATACTTTGACAAAGAAATAAAACTCCAATTTGTTTAATTCTTTGGGTTGTGGCATGACCCAGTATCTTTAAGTAATTTATGCAAGATTTGGAAAGTTAGAATACTCATAACAGACTTAATAATTAAATATGGATGGCATTTATATTGTATGTGGTTGTTTACATTTTAATAAATAATGTAAGCAACGGGAAATATTTATAATCTAAAAAGGAGACAGGTTTTTCCCCACAAGATACCTGTGACCTTTTGTATCAAAAATCCTTCGTTGTATTAATGAAATGTCAGTGTGATGATGACAGTTAAAAGGACTGTCCCCGGATAGATAGTTCAGTAGGAAATAGTGTTTTCTGTTCCTGTGTGAGGGTGTCACATCAAACACCCAGTTTCCATGTGAAAAAACTGACCTGAACAATTGTGCTTGAAACAGTCGTGTTACGACTGGAGGCATGGGAGGATGGCTATAGTAAGTCCATCTTCAGCATAGCTCCACATTCAGGATGAGAATCTGCCACAAGGGAATAAGGCAGACTGTAATACATTAGGACACACAATGTCCTCCTTGGGTCCGCTCACTCTTCTTCATGTGCACACCCCTCAGTGAATAAAAGCAGAATGTCAGAATCACAATCATGACTAAATCATTTCAATGCCCTTTTTCAAACCACCAATTTTGAGATACTTTTCACTTTTATCAGAACTAATTGAGAAATTTTTTAGAAATTAGAATATAACCATTTTAGTGACATACTTCTTTGTGTTCTGCTGTCATGGTGAATTTTTCCAGTCAGAATTACATTTCATTCACATGAGGGTTTAGCCATATGTGTAATAAAATAGGCATATGAATCAAATAGTCATACAATAAGTCGTAATAAAATTCATTTTACATAGTCCTTTGGTTCATATACATTATCATTATAAAAGAAGAATGAATAGTTGTCTGCTAATAAGAAGTGCTAATTTACCTTTACATAAAAATTACATCTTGGCTGTCTAGATGTTACTGTAGAACATAGCAGAATTTCGTGGTTTGGGGTTGATTAGCATTTTTATAATGACAAATACAGTAGTGTCCTAATTTTGAATTATGCATGTATTTTACTTTCTGTAATATTACCATTTTAGAATGTTTTCTTTATAATTTTCCAGACTATTGCTAAATTATTCTCTCTCTCTCTCTCTCTCTCTCTCTCTCTCTCTCTCTCTCTCTCTCTCTCTCTCTCTCTCACAAAATATAAATTAAACATATATAAAGAAATGGTATTACTGGAAGCCCCTAATTTTATGTAAGTTTAATAAGTAACATTTCCTACAGATCCATATTTTTTACTCTGCCTTAAAATGGAGATCTCCATTATACTAACAGTATATAACAAACAAAATTAGAATTCTAATATAAAACAGAATTATATATTGTCTTCATTTCAAATTTGTGCTAATTTCTTCTCAGGTGCAGTTTTCAGAATATAAATGAATAGTAAATATTTTAGTAAGTTTAACCGTTACCTCAAATGCCTTGACTGCTTAAAGGCACAAAATTTTAGTAAATTATGAATTTCCTAATCACTCAGAAAGAGCTTAAAAATTAATACACTAATAACAAAATAATTAATGTATCATTTGAAACTCACATTTTAAGATCATCTATTCTGATTATGAGTTTCTTTTTTCTCACCCAGATTTATTAACCATTTTGTTTTCTTTTTTCTTTAGCCTAAATTTACACTTAGTATATGAAATTATTGTTTTGCAATTGTTTTTCTATAGTGTAACTGGAAATATTTTTAAATTAATTTGCTTATCTGCTCTTTACAATATATATTTTATTTTGTTTTATTAAAATCTGAAGTTTTATGAAGGTCGGGCAATTTCCTCTGAATCCTCAGTGTTCTTTTCTCATTTTGATATTACGTATGCTCAGAAAATTGAAACAATTAAAGTACTTAAGATCTTGATTTTCAAAACTGAAGAAAAGTTAAATCTGAGTAGTGACATAGTATATTTTATTTATGGTCCACCAAACCCAGTCTTTGGTGGCCTTTCTAGTTCTCTGATTTGAGGTGTTCAGGAAGAGGGAACAATGAATAAGCAAGATGGAACAAATTAAAAGCCGCGGTTTTGAAAATCCTTTTGTACATCTAGGCTTCCTCTGTTTGAATCCTAATAACCTTCTAATGGGGCTTCTTCTTCCTTCTTGTTTACACACTGGCAGTCCTGACTCTGGCAAAAACAGACTAATACTTAGGTTTAAAAAAAAATTCCCCCTCTGGACAGTACTGTCTCCACTTTAGGAGACTGAGTATGCAATCAAAATGAGTGAATGCCAGATGACACAGCATTTTAAACTTAATCATCCTCCCTCCCTTCCTCCCCTCTCCCACCTACCCCTCCTCTTTTCCTTCTTTCTACAGACTGTGTATCATAAAATTGTATGTGCTAAATCTTGCATCCTAACTATGCATCAATGGGACCTTCATTGTCCTTTTCTTTTCTTTTTTATTAGATATATTACTTTACTTGCATTTCAAGTGTTATTCCCTTTCCTGGTTTCCTGCCCATAAGCCCCATCCCCTCTTCCTCTCCCCCTCCCCCATACGGGTAATCCCCCCATCCATCCCCCTTACGGTCCCCCCATATTCCCTTCTCCTTGGGGTCTAAACTTGGCAGTACCACGGGCTTCCCCTTTCACTGGTGCCCCAACAAGATTATTCTCTGCTACTTAGTATCAGTAGCAGTAGTAGTAATAGTAGTAGTAGTAGTAGTAGTAGTAGTAGTAGTAGTAGTAGTAGTAGTAGTAGTAGTAGTAGTAGTAGTAGTAGTAGTAGTAGTAGTAGTAGTAATTATCACAGCAATGGGTAAATCATGGTCATGAAGCTGGCCCATGCATTCTTGGCAGAATCGGACACATTTCTATGTAGTTCTTCTCTTAGTAGAAGGTTGTTATGATTTTGCAACAAAACTATCAAGGAAAACCTTAAATGCATTTGAAGATAAAGATGATTAAGTGACCTCTCAAGTGAGAAGTTATGAATTTCTCACCGTTCCTGAATGACTCCACTTTTTGCAGTTAAGAAAGAATAAGTAAGAATATTCAAGCATACAATGGCCAGATGAAAAAAAAGTAGTTCTGTGATCTGCAATGTGTACAGCAAGAGGACTGAACAAAACCAGGCAATATGGTATCTACACTCCCAGCAGAAAAGCCTTCAGTGTTCTTACTATAATAACCAAGAGTTAGATCTTATAAAAAAATCCATTTTTAAATTTTATCCATTGGTTTATATTTATTGCATGTAAAATGACTTCAACTCTATGGTATCGACTCTATCCTGTCCTCTTTAATTTGTATTCAAGCTAAGAGAGAGCTGAAAACCAGTCACCAGGAGCACCGTGTTCAAGCTAAGAGATAAATAAAATCTAACCTGATACTTTACATGTGGATATCCAGTTTCTCTAAACGATTTGTTGAACAGGCTCTCATTTTCACAATGTATGTTTTGGGCATTTTGCAAAAACTAAGTTGCTGCAGCTGTAGGAGTTTGTGTTTGGGGCCTCTCTTCTGATACAATGATCTTTATGGTTTGTTTTAGTGCTAGTACCATTACATTGATTCTGCCAGTTTTAGCAGTATAATTGAAATTGAGTACTCTGTTACCTAGATATTTTTAATCAGGAATATTTAATCCAGTGTCTTAATTTTGATTTTGTATTAATTTAATATAATTTTTCTCTTTCTGAGAAATTGAATTGTATTGTATTACATTAGAAGGTTACTTTCTCCACTAAGAATATTAGGACATCACTGTGCTCCTGGTCAAATGGGTTAGTAACTTTCATTTATTATCTAACGATGTAAGTAGACTACTCTTAACCATTATATAAAGTCTTTCTATATTTCTCTGGGACACAACTAGCTGTCACTTAGTAAAAGTGTAAATTTTTAAAACTCTCGATCAAAACCTATAGAATGATTGCTTCATTTTTTTATTAGTAGTGATATTAAATTCTGATAATCCACTTCACATTCTATGTATAACATGGAGTAAAATGTTCCTACCTAAAAGGAACATATGGACAAAAATTGGGGCAGAGATTGAAGAAAAGGTGATGGAGTGATCAACCCCATTTAGGATCCATCCCAAGGGCCGGCACCAAGCGCTGACACTATTTCTGATGACATGTGTACTTGTAGACAGAAGTTAGCATGCCTGTCCTCTCAGAGGCAATGCCAGCAGATGACTGGTACAGATGCAGGAACTTATAGGCAAATGTTGGACTGAAGTTGGAAAACTATATGAAAGAGAGAGGGGAAAGATTGAAGAACTTAAAGAGGATGGCAACACCATTGAAAGACCAACACTATCAACTAACCTGGACTCCTGTGAGGTTCCAAAGACTAAGCTACCAACCAAAGGGGATACATGGGCAGTTCTGTGGACCCTGATGGATGTGAAACAGAGGCCTGTCTTGTCTGGTCTCAGTGGGAGATGATCCCCCTAATCCTATAAATATTTGATGCACAGGAGAAAGGGAATGCAGGAGGGTTGAGGTGAGGGTGGGATAGTGGATGAGGGGTAGGTAGGTTGGGGGTGAGGTGGAGAACACCCTCTCAGAGGCAAAGGGGACTGGGGATGAAATGAAGAACTCTTGGAGCAGCAATCAGGAACGGGGGCAACCTGTGGAATGTAAATAAATAAAACAATTTTTAAAAAGCAAAATATGGTTGTGTATAAATGATGTAAAATTGTATTTAGCTTGGTTTATGCTAGAATTGAAAAACAGAATATTTTCTTTGTGTAGGTGGGTTTTTTATGTATCATTATGTTGATAATTTATTTACTACATGGAAATAAACACTTATGTGGTGGATAAATAATAGGAGTTGAACAAAATATGGATGTCTGTTTCTTCCTGATCAGTACAAAACATGACTAATTGGGGCTTTGGCATCTTGGAAATAAAAATCGCATGCTATCAAAGTTTACATTGAACTGGCAGAAATGCTGCTGTATGTCTTAAACAACTAGATTATATAGCAAAAACCTTCTGCAATATGTATGCATATAAAAATAAATGCATATATACATGTGATATATACATACATATATTCATTGTAAATATATACACATAATAGTAAGCACACACGTACATACATATGCTCACACAAACACCCCACAATTCTAACCCAATCAAATAAACCAACAGAAGAGTTTCTCTGAAAAGAGAATGCCAAATTCTCAGAAATAACCTCATAGAATCATGTGACATAAGATGTCTTCTCTCCATTCATTTGAAATTTAACATAAACTGTAGAATCAATATTCTGTTTCTGAAGTTAAAAATAAATTTCCTGTTTTAGAAGTATTGTTACACTGTCATTCCCTCATTTAAGCCTTACATACCTTCAACACTAGGTCACCCCTGTTTGTTTCTGACATTTTGTTTTTGATATGGAACGTGCTAAAATAAAGGGAGCTTGGAAATATCAAAACAGTACTTCAGACCATAGTGCACTGATCTCTGACTTCTAAAACAAAATTCTGTTTGCTTTCTTATTCTAGTGAGAATTTTATTTGGAATAATAGAAAATTTAGATAACTATAGTCTTGAGTATATAAGTTAACAAAATAATATCTATATGCAAGTGTATTATCTATATAAATCTACTTGGATTTAAAAAAAATGTTGAACTCAATTTAATACCCTTTGCAGCTAGATACTGAGATTTATGTAACATTTTTCAGAAATAACTTTTATGTATTACAAAGCCTTTTCTAAAAGTAAAAAAAATAATAGATTTTTCCACATCCTTGAACAATACTTCACCCCATGGAAAGCAAAGATGTCTGTGCTTATTGAACTTAATCCACTGAGCAATCTTCCCACAGATCTTGTCATTTGTACTTGAGTAATACATTAAACTTTAGAATAAGCTACAAGGACACAAAGTTTTCTAATTCTTTTTTCAGTTACTTATGAATATAAACTCCGTTCAATCTAAACTTACATTTCTTGTTGCCTGTGTTTTTATAATTAGTAAAACACCCAAATACTGCACTTAAGATTCAAAAATTACAAATAAGTTTTAAAGTCAATAATTATCTTCAATTTTAATACTATACATTAAAACACTTAATATTTGGTAATAAAGTTCATTGGAAAGTGAATGTTTTCAAATCATTGCTGCACACATTATCATCCTTTGTGTTATCAGTTGCAGCAGAGGCATGCTCATTTATGAATAGAGAAAACTGTAATCTCATCTTAATTATTTTTCCTCATTTCAAATTCTAAATGAAAATTGGAAGTGAGAATATTCTTGCTTTGTGTACACTCACATTAATCACTAAAAATAGTTTTTTTTAAGCCATGGCAAAAAAGTAAAAAATTGTGTAATACAGACTATACTAATTCTGGATTCTCAGACTGATGCTAACTTTAATATTATTCAGATGGATGATTATACAATTCTCAGATTTATTCTCCTCATATCGTGTTCTGTAATTGAAATACAAACTGAATTCAAAATTAAATACTTTCAACATACAAGTCAAAGATACTGCATAGAAACTACTCAGCTTTATGTATTAATCAGTAATTGAATGAATGTTAAAACGATTTTTGGTAAAGATAATGTCTGAATTTGTTAGAATTCAGAGCTTAATATGAAGAATGAAAAGCTTATGTTAGAAATATGGCTCACTGGTTAAAGCACCTGTTTCCAAACAGGACAATCTAAGGACCTAGGTCATGGAATGTGACAATGTACAAGTTGTCCTCCAACTTCCATATAAATTTTGCTCATCCCCATTTAAACAATCAAACAAAAAAAAAAACAAATCAATCAATAAATAATAAATGCTACAAAACATGTTTTAAAAAACACTGGAGATAAATACATTGCTACAAGGATTTTTTTTTTCTATTTTTCGGAGCTGGGGACCGAACCCAGGGCCTTGCGTTTGCTAGGCAAGCGCTCTACCACTGAGCTAAATCCCAACCACTACAAGGATTTTCTAAATGTAAATACGTTTGTCACTGAGTAAAGCAGTCAAGCACAATCATCAGTTTATTGAAATCATAAAACATAGTCACCACTTATCAGAGCCCTCACATCCTGAACTTGACTGTGATAATATTGTGATATCTCTAACCCAGATTCATAGATTTAGATATCGATTTCAATGAAGTTTTAATCCTCACTCTCTCTTCCCTAATTCTAAGTAGAATGTGTATGGGACCACGTTTCATGGGTTTCCTTATCCTGATTTTGGAAAGATTGAAACCATCAAGCTGATTAGAATAACAGCCTTGTTTCAGCCTTCTGTAATTTTGCCCAAGCACATCTGGGCCATTTTTTTCTGGATACACAAAAATTTTAATCTCTGTGATTAGAATATTACATTGCTTTCCCTTCAAGAATGTATTAGTTACAAAATTAATGAATTTTGGAAACATGAACAAATCTTCTTGCTAACTGTAATAATATGATTTGAATAGATTATATAAACCAAAACAAATAACCATGATTGGATCTAAAGTTGAAGGCACTCTTTTCTATGAAGGTGAAACATTTTCTTCTATTTTGATACAGGAGGTCTATAAACCACAGGAAGCTTAGTAAAGATGCAAGATTCATGAGACAAATGATGTAACAAAAGCAGTGAGCAGTTGCTTAGGGAAAGTACACTTTCATAAAGCTCCAATAAGTTGTACAGGGAATTCATGATGCAGCTCTCTTGAGTCATTACCTATGCTAGGAAGGGTTTTGAGGGCTACAGTGTTGAGTCATCACCTATGCTAAGAAGGGTTTTGAGGCTACAGTGTTGAGTCATCCATTTAATTATAAGTAACTTCACTTCTGCACCTGTAACTCCAATAGGCTCATTTGTTCTTTAAGCTAGACTTGGATAAAACCATTTCCTTGGTCTATCACTGGTGCCTTAACTGGAATGGAGGGCTAATTTTTCTCTCCCAAAGGAAAGGTCATGCATTTGGTTTCTCATAAAGGAGGTGGGGGGCATCTACAATGCAAGTTTATTTCCATTGAGTACTACATTAACAGCACAGAAAAACAAGGTGAAATCATCCCTCTAAAATTAGATCTGGGAAAAGGAAATGACATATTTCCTGCTGAGAGGAGAAAACTCTTCATAAATCTACAGAATTAAGTTATACTGAACCCATCAGACAGCATAGCTTTATGTAAACCTAATTTTTCAGACAAGGTAATCTCATATTTCCCATTCACAAAGGAGACTACAAGTGAAAAAGTAGGAAAATGTAAACACCTTCAAAAAATTTTTCTAGAAGCTAAATGTATATATCACATTATATTAGACTAGGCAAGATACCTAGTTATAAGAGGATTTATACCCACTCAGAACAATCTCACAAGATATATGGACACTTTTGAGATAATAAGAATATTCTAAAATTGTATTCCTTTTCTGAGAGGAGTAATAAAATTTAGTATGCCAACTAAAGAGTCGGTTTCACTGTCATATTCATACATACATATTTTATTTTATCAACTTTTTATTTCTCTTATCTTTTGTCTTCCCTGGTTGTTGGTCATTACTAATGCCAAATATCTCCCCATTCTATTTTATATTCTTTTCCCTCTCCTTTAGGTCCATTTTAAAGAATTATTCTTTGCTTTTCATAAACCTTTATACATTCTTTTCCTGCATTTCCTGCATGTGCATGCCTACACACACACACACACACACACACACACACACACACACACACACACACACACACACACACAGAGTGAGAGAGAGAGAGAATTAATATCCCACATATAAAAGAAAATATATTATCTTTCTGTTTCTGTTTCCAGTTTATTTCACTCACCCTAAAGATTGATAGTTCCATGACATTTCCTGCAGAGAAAATTCAATTAATTCAGTGCACCTATGAATGAATATGCATATATATGAATAAGTAGTCACTTGACCATAACCCTAGATGAGGAGCTACAGACAATTATTGATGACCGAGAATGTGAGGGAGTAGTCTTCTTCTGCAGGGAATGGCTTCTCATTGGTAATCCAGTAGTAAGTGATCACCCTTGAAACAAAATACTATATATACATGTAACTTTATATATAAAAATATAATAAGATATATTGATTTAAGGGTTGTTATATGGGAGGAGTTGGAGGGAGAAATGGGAAAGAAAATTATGCAATGATAGTTTGACTTCAAAAACTAAACCTATATTAAATCAAAGATCTATTAGCATGAGTAAAGATAATATTCTAGGTAGATAAAAATGGGATCTTTCATTTCTAAGGACTGATTTTCAATGAGAAAGAAAGCAGTGAAAGTAGTACAGACTGTTACTATAATACAAATATGAAATATACTTTTGTCAAATCTAATGAGGTTGGGAAACTACAGAAACAGGAAGGAGGAAAAGGGAAATTAAAAACTGAATATATATGTATTTGCTCTAGTTGCCAAGTTCATATATCTGCCAGTGGCGTGTGAGTGTATGTATGTAGTAATAATCAAAGGCTACCTTTAGGATAGATTAAAATAGTGGCAAATAAGGAAGAATCAAAAGACTTCATGGTTTAGATGATTTAATTACTTCTAAATGGCTGTATACTAATAGAATTTTATGGGAAAATAAAATATTATAAAGTGTCAAGGATGATGGTTTGTGGTATTTGAAAATACTTGCACTAAGAGCATAAATGTCAGATAAGATATGCTCAGTATAAAGCCACATACCATTGATAATGTCTCTTAATAAAATATTAGATATTCATGTTCACAAAACACAGTGGAGCCATAATTTAGCAAGAAAAAACACAGGTATAGGGAAAGGCCCAAACCTAAAATATAGGTAAGTATTAATTAACATTTTGTTACCTTGGTATCCATTTATCAGCTTTCTCTTGTCATAGCAAGTATTCTCTATTGTTTTCTTGAAGTTTTTTTTTCTTTCTTTTTTTTTGTTGTTGTTGTTATTGTATCCGACTAAAATGTGGCAGCTATTGATAACAAAACATAAGCCACTTGTGAGGACATGTTATAAATATCTAAATGTAGTTGAAGCTGTACAGACAATGTGACCTCACGTTTCCATTCCTATTAGGAAGTAACCCCAATCGATTGCTAAATAGCAAGTGAAGACTCAAGTCTATTAAAATTGAAGATAAAATATAATAATGATTTCTCTAGTAGATGTCATAAATAATATTTTATTTCCTATTTTTCTAAGAAGTATCACAATTTTAAACTCACTAATAAGAAAAGTAAACACACACACACACATACACAGAGAGAGAGAGAGAGAGAGAGAGAGAGAGAGAGAGAGAGAGAGAGAGAGAGAGATACACAGAGCCAAAGGCAGTCAAATATGACGGAATATCAATGACAAACTGAAATGATTTAAGTGTATAAATGATATTAAACTATACTCCTAATGTCTGACTTTCTGTGAATAATATTTCCAACCCAACTTGTTGTTTTAATCCATTCAAAAACAAAGGGCTTTTGACAAAGCTTTTGCAGGTGCGAGTGAGAGTCATAAGGGATTGCTTCAAGTATATTGAGTAGTAAGGTCAGTGTTTTCTCATGAGAGCTCTGTGCTTTGGAGTACAGCTGTAACAAGAGGACAAGATTCCAGGGTCACTCAATTTGAAGGGATTAACATGTTGGATCTATATTTATTGGCCTCAGGTTAATTCCTTAAACAACCAGATGTCTAGTTCAACATTTCGTGTCATTTGGGAAAAACTGTGGATTAATCAAAGAAGTCAAGTGTCACTTTCAAACAAAACAGAAATTCAAAGTTGATTTTGCACCAAATGATAAATTTGCAGATACATACTTGTTGGTTCATAATAAAAAGAAGACAGAAGAGGTAGAATAGACGGAAGCAAAGAGAACAGCTCCTTAGACATCCAATATGTAGACCGATAAACTGAGAAGATCTACAAAATCCATCTTCCCTCTGGTTTACTCTCTGGGGAGTTCTCTTGTTTTGATGTTTTAATTCCTTCAATATTCTAAAATAGAACATATGATATAAAATGTTAGTTTTTTCTTACTAACAAATATTAAAACATTTCCTTTAAAGATATAATTCTTGGTTTACAGGGGACAAGGGGGGGCTTAAAATGAAAAGCTGTTTTATTTTCTTAACATTTTCTAAATTTATTAAAATTCTCAAACCACAAATGACCATGTTAGGTGATATAATTTAGTCTCAAACACAAAATAGATGGTTTCTCTAACAACAGTTTCTTAGATTTTATACAGATTTAAAAAGTGTGTGTGTGCATGTATGTGTCCACATGTACACATGCATGTGCACATATGTGCTCACAACAAAAATGGAAGCAAAATTATGCAAGGATTTTATTAAAACTTAGGGAACTTATTGAACAGGGAGGAATATATAAATTGATACTTCTCAGAAAATGCTCTTCATAATATACTATGAATACATACAATGATTTTAGTAAATGTTGTATTACTGTTACAAATTTAAAATTAATTTTCTATTTACAAATTACCAACTACATTTCTTTGCTCTTACCAAGCTTAACTATTTTCACTTTCTTTTTATGAGTATTGGCAAATAGGTGGGCAGTTCCACTGTCAAATATATTTCCATTGTTCCATCTGTTGATGCTCTTCTTGAATAAAACATAGCATTATCTGAGAATGTTTTTCTTTCCAGAAATTTGTTTATTTATATTCTTATGTGTTTTATCTCCCTTAGACATAAAAATTTAAATGTCATCTATATCTGTGTTGGATTTCTTAAATCCCTGAAGAAGAAAAATCTCATTCTATGGGTAAAGCAGTTCATTATCTTATCGAAGGACACCTTAAATCTTCAATTTTAGGCAACAATGTCAAATTATACTATATAATATCCACATGCATATTTTGGTGTGCACTTAAGTTTGCAAATTATAGTAGCAATGGGATATTTATACCCGGTAAGTAGAACTAAAGTATAGACTATTTACATTAGTAACCACCAAGAAGAAAAGAAATAAGGCAACTTCTCCCTTAACATCTGTGGGACAGTACACTGCTTCTCTCTTTCACAGGCCTATCTTCCACCTGCATTTCTGTCTTAATGATGTCTTTATATTTTGCCTAATTTTTGAGTTACTTCTGTTTATGTTTTGTTTACTTGCTTGTTTTGTTTTAGTTTTACAAATTTCATACATTCTTGTATAACTGGTTTTGATAATATATGTTCCCTGGATATATTTACTTTGTAGCTTGTGGATTTTATTTTCATTCACTGTTCCTTTGCCAAACACTTGTTAATTTTAATAGTAGTATTTATTGTTTATTTAATTTTAATATGCAATATTTCTTTAAAATTAAAATCAACAATAGATAATTTTAATAGTCCTAAATAATCAAATTCTTATTTTTAAAATTTTAAAATTTTGTATTGCATTTTACAACTCAAAACAAAGAGTATCTTAAGTATCCACTAATTATGTGATACCTCTGATCTGCTTTAATCTTTTTGTTGTTTGTGTGAATTAAAGTCATAATAGCTGCCGTTGTTATTTTGTATGAGTTTTCAATTGTGTTAAAACTATTTGTGGAAAAGTTGTCAAAGATCCATTTATTACTTGAATGGGTCAATTTATTTCTGTTTATTCTGGATTTTGTTGTTTTTGTTGTTGTTTTTGTTGTTGTTGTTGTTGTTGTTGTTAATATCTGTATTTACCAAAACAGATGAAGGCCAACTTGATGTCTGACTTAAGTTTCAAATTAATATAGTTATAATCCTGAAAATCTATTTTTCAGTAAAATATTGTGACCATTTGAACAAAAGAAATTGTATTACTATCAAATGGGATATTAATTTCAGACAGGCACAACAGTTAAGAGCACTCACTTCTCTTCCAGACTTGTACTCTGGTCCCTGGACCAACATGACAAATTACATCCTTCTACAACTTCAGTTCAAGAGGACTCAACTGTCACATCTTGTATCTGGGTCTCTGTATTCCAGTGGATCACTAACACGCATGCAGGCAAAACACTCATGCACATAAATATTAAAACTCAGTTTTCAATTTCTTTAATTATTGATTTGCAATTTCAGTTGAGTCCTTAATATAGTCATCACTACTATTTTTCTTTCATTAATGCAAATAATAATTGAAATCAAAGATTATTTTTATGATAAATACTTTAAAAATACAAACACTCCTCATAAAATATGGTAGAATTGAGAAAGTGGAGAAATAGACTTTGAAATTCTATTGTTCGGAATATTCTTAACTATATTGTGTTCTGTTGTTTAATTTACCAGTCACCATGTTCACCAGTTAAATTTATTTATTTCAGTAGTAACATGTACTGATAAAAAGCAACTTAGTGAAAATTGGGTTTATCTTAATTTATTGTATCTGTGTCCTTCAAGGCAGAGAAGATACAGCAACAGACAAGGAAGGCATGCTTACAGGCACAGACAAAATAGGAAATGAGATAAGGCTCTAGATTGTGAAAGCCCAGACAAAGAAATGCAATTCCACCAGCAAGACACCATCTTATAAATGTTCCATAACCTGCCTGAAAAGTTCCACTAGCATGGGATCAATTATTCAAATTGAGTCCCCTGGAACATAGCTCACTCAAATCACCACGCTATATAAGAATTCCCTAGAATGAACTTTCATAGAAAATAAGTGTAAATACACGTTTGAAATGTTCTACCTAAATAAAATTTTAAACGGAAGAAGTTTGTATATTTTTTATTAAGATTTATTTATTTTAGGCATATGAGTACACTCTTGCTGTCTTCAGACACACCAGACGAGCACATCACATCCCATTACAGATGGTTGTGAGCCACCATGTGGTTGGTGGGAATTGAACCCAGGACCTCTGAGAAAGCAGTCAGCGCTCTTAAACAGTGAGCCATCTCTCCAGCTCTTGTTATATTTCTTAACACTCTTTATATTCTTAAATACAGAAGTGCTTAAAGCAGTTGATAGTTTATCTGCTCTAAACTCCTCAGTGGTGGAATATGCACACTTCTCACTCCAGCCCAATGTGCTGGATTCACTAATGAAAGACACACACACACTCATTAATATGCTTTAAACAGCACAGTGTTTGGGAATTTCCAAACCTTCCTGCAGCCAGCAAACTCTCCCCTCTGTTATTCCTGTATTATTACTTTCTAAATCTCTGCTACTCCCGACCCAATTTAGAGTGGACCCTGGGGCCACTCTATCCTGATTCCTACATATTGCATTCTTTTCTCCTGCAGTTTTCAGGCTTGCTCATTCTTCTTTCCCCATTATGGAGATTCTAAGAAACTCCTCCTCCCTCATGCTCCCTGGCCCAGGAAATCTAAAGTACCACCTCAGTCTTCCTGACCAGCCATTGGCAGCATAATCAATTAAAGAAAAGTGGACAGGGAACTTCAGCCTCTGACAGACAGAAGTGCTATTCCCATGTAATTTTGGGAGCCAAATTAACACAAATAGCATTGGAACCAATCCACAACAAATATTAGTAACTATCATCAGAGATAGCCTCATACATGGAAAAGGCTTAATAGATAATATCTTAGTTTTCCTTCCAGACCTTTCCACCTGTTTTAGCTACTAATGTGGGCAAATACATGACTGGATTTCAAAAGCATAAATATTTGTTTGTGTACATACATAAATAATATATGTTTAAACATAATGTATTAAAGACTTTATTCTAATTTAGTACTATCCATGTATATTCAGTGTGAAATAAACATGTGTGCTGAACCAATGTATCATATTAAATTGAGGAATATAAATTTCAATTTGTATAATTCAGAAGACATGATAAAAACGCTAGAGTATAAAAATTGACCTCATATAATAAATAAGAATAACATGACATTTTCCTATTTATATTTTTCTGTTGTAATATCATCTTCCTTCAAAATTATAAAAAGTTCCATAGCTCCTTTATTAATTGCCAACATAAAATTAAACACCAATGTTTTTAACCTCTGACAACAGTTCACTACATAGTGAATAAACTTTAGTCTATGCTATAGATAATTTTCATCCTTAAATACAAAATAAAACCAGTCTTCCAGTGGTAGCAATAGTTTTGGAAAATTGTAATAAAATCATTTTATTGTAATATCTGTTCAACATGAAAAGGTGTCCACATAGGACTAATTTGATGGTTTTGAAGTACCTTTACATAGTGAGAACTCTAAGTCATATGCAGATTAATGATCTATACAGTATCATAAAACAAATTGTGCTTGGAATTGAATTTACAGTAAAACTAAGGAAAGAAATCACATTGCATTTGTTCTGTTTTAGGTTAAATGTAGTAGGATAAGTGTAAACTATAAAGTTTATTTCTATTCTTGCAACAAATACAAAAGAAGAGAGTCACACAAACATAATCCCACAAAAATCATATTCCTTAATACCTCTGAAAATGACTGGACTCAATTCTCCAATAAAAAGATATAGATTACCACACTGGATATATAAAGAGAACCAAACATTTTGCTGCATATAGGAAACACATCACATTGAAAAAAGACAGACAGAAACTAACTCAGAGTAAAACGTTGGAAAACAATTTTCCATGCAAATGGTCCCACAAAATAAGCAGGAGTAGTCATTCTAATATTGAATAAAATTGACATGCAATCAAAAGTTACCAAAAAGGATAAGGAAGGACACTTCATATTCAAAAGAAAAGGTCCACCAAGATGAACTCTCAATCTTGAATATCTATGCTCCAAATACAAGGGCATCTACATTCATAAAAGAAACATTATTAAATTCCAAGCACACATTGCATTTCATACAATAATAGTGGGAGATTTCAACACCCCACTCTCCTCAATAGACAGATTGTAGAAACAGAAACTAAACAGAGACATAGAGAAACTAACAGAAGTTATGAACCAAATGGATTTAAAGATATTTATAGAATTTTTATCCTAAAACAAAAGTATATACCTTCTTCTCAGCACCTCATGGTACCTTCTACAAAACTGACCATTAACCAGACGCAAAACTGGCCTAAACAAATTCAAGAAGATTGAAATAATCCCACACATCCTTTCAGATCATCATGGACTAATTCTGGTCTTCAAAAACAATAATAACAACTGAAAGCCCATATACACATGGAAGTTGGACAAAGCTCTACTCAATGAAAACTTGATCAAGATAGAAATAAAAAGAGAAGCTAAAGACTTTTTAGAATTTAATGTAAGTGACAAAACATATTCAACTTTATAGGACACAATGAAAGCAGTGCTAAGACAAAAACTCATAGCTCTGAGTGCCTCCAAAAAGAAACTGGAGAGAACATACATTAGCAGCTTGGCAGCACACCTAAAAGCTCCCGAACTAAAAGAACAAAATACACCACAGAGGAGTAGACTACAGGAAATGATCAAAATCTGGGCTGAAATTAACCAAGTAGAAACCAAAAGAACAATACAAAAAATCAACACAACCAAGAGCTGATTCATTGAGAAAATATAGATGAATCCTTAGACATACTAACCAGAGCTCACAGAGAAGATATCCACATTAATAAAATCAGAAAGGAAAAGGGAGACATAACAACAAAATCTGAGTAAATTAAAAAGTGTCATGAGATCCTACTACAAAAGCCTATATTTAACAAAACTGGAAAATCTGAATGAAATGGACAATTTTCTACACAAATACCAGGTACCAAGTGTAAATCAGGATCAGATAAACCATCGAAACAGTCCCATAACTCCCAAAGAAATAGAAACAGTATATTAAAAGTGTCACAACCAAAAATAATGCCCAGGACCAAATGGGTTTAGTGCAGAAATCTATCAGACCTTCATAGAAAACCTAATACCAATACTGGCCAAATTTTCCACAAAATACAAACAGAAGTAGCACTTTCCAATTCCTTCTATAAAGCCACAATTATGATTATACCTAAACCACACAAAGACCCAACAAAAAGAGAACTTCAGACCAATTTCCCTTATGAATATTAATGCAAAAATACTCAATAAAATTCTTGCAAACTGAATCCAAGAATATATCAAAATGATTATCCATCATGATCAAGTAGGCTTCATCCCAGGGATGCAGCGATACTTTGATATATGGAAATCTATCAAAGTAATCCACTATGAAAACAATCTCAAGGAAAAAACTACATGATAATTTCATTACATGCTGAGAAAGCATTTGACAAAATTCAACAACCCTTCATGATAAAATCTTGGAAAGATCAGGAATTCAAGGCCATTATATAAACATAATAAAAGCAATATACAGCAAACCATTAGCCAACATCAAACTAAATGGAGAGAAACTAGAAGCAATCACATTAAAATTAGGGACTAGACAAGGCTGCCCACTCTCTCGCTACTTACTCAGTATAGTACTTGAAGTCCTAGCCAAAGCAATCAGACAACAAAAGGAGGTAAAAGGGGTGCAACTTATATAGGAAGAAGTAGTGAAAATATCACTATTTGAAGATTATATATTAACCTACTTGAGTGGCCCTAAAAGTTCTACCAGAGAACTACTATCCCTGATAAACAACTTTAGCAAAGTGGCTGGGAATAATATTAACCCAAACAAATCGATACCCTTCCTCTACTCAAAGGATAAACAAGGTGAGAACGAAATTAGCTAAATGACACCCTTCACAATAATCCCAAATAACATAAAATACTTTGGTGTGACTCTAAACAAGCAAATGAAAAACTTGTATGACAAGACCTTCAAGTCTTTGAAGAAAGAAATTGAAGAATATTGCAGAAAATTGAAAGATCTCCCTTGATCATGGAATGGCAAGATTAATATTGTAATAGTTCCCATCTTAACAAAAGCAATATACATATTTAATGCAATCCCCATCAAAATTCCAACTCAATTCTTTATAGAGTTAGAAAGAGCAATTTGCAAATTCATTTGGAATAACAAAAAATCCAAGGATGGTAAAAACTATTCTCAACAATCAAAGATCATCGGGGGAAATCACTATCCCTGACCTCAAACTGTATTACGGTGCAAAAGTGATAAAAACAAAAACAAAAAACAAACAAATTGTATGGTATAGACGTAGATCAATGGAATTGAATTGAAGACCCAGAAATGAAACCACACACCTATGGTCACGTGATCTTTGACAAAGATGCTAAAAACATACAGTGTAAAAAGTAGAGCATTTTCAACAAATTGTGCTGGTCCAACTGTAGGTCCGCATTTAGAAGAATCCGAATTGATCCATTCTTATTGCCCTGTATAAAGCTCCAAGTGAATCAAAGACCTCCACAGAATACCAGATATATTCAAACTGACAGAAGAATAATTGGGGAAGAGTCTCAAATACCTAGGCACTGGGGGAGATTTCCTGAACAGAACAACAATGACTTATGCTCTAAAATCAACAATCAACAAATGGGACCTCATAAAACTGCAAAGCTTCTGTAAGGCAAAGAACACTGTCATTAGGACAAACCGGCAACCAACAGATTGGGAAAGGATTTTTACCATCCCTACATCAGATAGAGAGCTATTCTAAAATATACAAAGAACTCAAGAAGTTAGATTCCAGAGAGTCAAATAACCCTATTGAAAAATGAGGTAAAAAGATAAACAAAGAATCCTCAACTGAGGAAAATCAAATGGCTGAGAAGTATCTAAGGAAATGTTAGACATCCTTATGAAAGTGCAAATCAAAACAGCCCTGAGATTTTACCTCACACCAGTCAGAATGTTTGAGATGAAAATACTCAGCTGACAGCAGATGTAGAGAAAGACAGGATGTAGAGAAAGAGGAACATTGTTCCATTGTTGGTGGGTTTGCAAACTGGTACAACCATTCTGTAAATCAGTCTAAGGTTCTTCAGAAAATTGAACACAGTACTACCTGAAGATCCATCTATACCACTCTTGGGCATATACCCAAAAGATGCTCCAACATGAAACAAGGACATATGCTCTACTATGTTCTTAGCAGTCTTATTAATATTAGCCAGAATCTGGAAAGAATCTAGATGCCCTCAACAGAGCAATGGATACAGAAAATGTGGTACATTTACACAATAGAGTACAACCTCGCTATTAAAAACAATGACTTCATGATAGTCATAGGCAAATGGATAGAACTAAAAAATATCATCCTAAGTGATGTAACACAACCCACCCCCAAAAAACACACATGGTTTGCATTCACTGATAAGTGGATATTAGCCCAAAAGCTCTGATTGCCCAAGATACAATCCACAGACCACATGAGGCTCAAGAAGAAGGTCAACCAAACTATGGATGCTTCAATCCTTCTTAGAAGGGGGAACAAAAATATTCATAAGAAAACATACAGAGACAAAGTTTGGAGCAGAGATTAAAGGAATGGCCATTCAGAGACTGCTTTACCTGGGAATGCAGCCCATATACATACAGCCACCAAACCCACTGAACTGAGTACAGGGTCCCCATTGGAGGAGTTAGAGAAAGGATTGAAGGAGCTGAAGGGGTTTTCAACCCCATCATAATAACAATACCAATCATCCAGAGCTTCCACCCACTAAACCACTACCCAAAATGTACACACGGACAGACCCATGAGTCCAGCTTCATATGCAGCAGACGATGGCCTTGGTTGACACCAAAGGAAGGAGCAGCCCTTGGTCTTCCCAAGGCTGGACCGCCTAGTGTAGTGGAAAGTCAGGGCAGGGAGGCGAGGAGGGTTGAGTGGTTGGTGAGGAGGAAGTCCCTTATAGAAGAAGGGGCAGGGGGAATGGGATAGGGGGTTTATGAATTGAAAACCGGGAAAGGGGATACCAATTGAAATATAAATTAAAAATATCCAATAAAAAAGGAAAAAAGAACCCTTTAAATCTATCAATTCAAATGACAAAAATTCAAACATTTTTAATAAATAAAATTTTGCTTTAAAATTATTCATACATTTTGTTAAACACTAATATAAGAATGTTCTTGCAATCTCTTTATTTATGCATACCTATCCAAGTTTCCCAGACTGCACCCTCAAAAGAATATTTGAATGTTAATATAGAAGTTGATTAAAACCTAAAATCTGCTTATACTGTACTATTTTATATTTATACTTAAAAATAAATTCAGTCATATTAAAAAGTAATTGCTTGTCACTCTTAATTCCTCTTTCCAAAAGTCTATATGTATACATGAAAATTTACACATGTGACACTGTATTGCACTTTAAAGAGCCTAACAAATGTTTTCAGTATCAACATCAGTTTTATAAAAATACAGATGTTACTAGAGCATTTCCTTTCTATGCCAGTGTTTTCCTTGAAAATTCACCCTTTAGTTTAGATAGCTATATTTTTCATGGCACTACCTAAATTAAAAATCATTAAATTTTATTAATGTGGAATACTCTTAAAGTATAAGAAAATAATAAAGGTTTGTTTTCAAATGGCTTGCTCTAAAATTCTCATTCCGAGACACATTATTTCTAATTTAGCACACTATAATCAGAAGATATAATATCATTTTGAATAATTCTTTGACTAATAAATCTGTTCTTTATAAATACATTTTAATTTTAATCAATTTAATTTTAAACCATTACTATTTTTCATATTTATTACAGTTCTTCATTTTATAATGAAAAGTAACTTTTATCATTTCACTGTACAAAATGTGTAGGTAAAGGGTTGAATATTTCAGCTTTATAATTATATTTGATAATTTGTTGTTTTCCAATACTATACTTTTATTTACCAATCAACAGATAAAAATGTTATGCTTCAATTAATAACTATTTTCTTTTGTACCGTTGCCTAAATATACTGTCTTTAAAGTAATGATTCCTTAAGTACTTATTTTAAAGTATTCAGAAAGCCCCTAATATACTCAAAATCTAGATGTTATACAGAAAAACGTCATGGTAATACTTGACAATGTTCACAAGTTTCTTTGCTGAGTTACTGTCATTGTGACTAATTAATTTCAAGTAGTGGCATACATGCTGAGCACTGAAGCAAGAGGTTAAGATGCAGCACCCCCTCCTTCTCCTGTGCCCTGGGAATGCCTGTGACAGAGCACTCTGAGAAATACCTTGTTTCTTTCAGCACCAAAATTACACACTCTTTTACCGAAATCCACTTTGCTACATTATAAACACCATCTCTGTGACCTATGACCACTGTCATGGGTATGTACCATTTTTTTTCTTAAGATGGGCATTTAATGAATTGGAAACCATAACACTTAAATATGTATGACAGCTTCTAAATGAGCTCAATTTCTGAAAGTAAGATTCTAAGTTTGAAATTAAAATGTTATGTTTGAAATGGTTCAATGGGCCATTCCTAAATGGCTTTTAGAAGATATATGAAAAGGGATGTAGCAGGTAACAGAGAATATTTAAACAGTAAGTAAGGATTAATTATCCAAATGTTGTTTGATTGAAAAAAATTAAGGAAATGGCTAATTGTGTTGCCTCTTAACAATAAAGTAGTAACCTTTTTTTAAATTAATTTTTAAAATTGTGTCGTTAATATCTAATTAAATACATAATGAAATTTGGTGAAGCATGAAGAGGTTGCAAAACTCGGTGCCTTTTATGCATAATCTGAAAAAACAGAGGAACAACTGACACTGGGAAATGATTTAATAGAAACATTATCCCCATTGGGAACTTGTCAGTTACTTTTGGACAAATGAGTAGCCAGATATAATTTTATGTTCATCAGGGTTAGCATTGCTTCTTGCTTATAAGGAACACTGTAACAGTTTAACTATTTGTTTAAGAATAAATTTAACTGTTTGGTTAACAGCTTATCTATTTGACTAACTATTTAACTAAAGATTAGAATGTCAGATTATTCTTAAGAAATGGGAACACGGGTTTCTGATTAAGAGTTGATTCCTGATGTAATTTTCTGAGTTATTATCTAAAGGGTAATAAGTAAGGATACCACATGATCTGCATAATTATTCCATGGCAATACATTCTGAGTTTAAAAAAAAAAAAAAAAAAAAAAACAAAAAAACAAAAAAAAAACTCCATAATTTAAACGACTTGCTCCATCACTATGCTGAAGCTATTATAGCCATCTTTGTTCTGGAGTTTTGATGAGTAAGCCTCAATACATATTCCATGTATACCAAACTGGTTTCAAAGTAATTTTTTTGGCTGGAGCTAGAGATTACAAATAATTAGTAACTAATGAATAGACAATATTGCTTACAGTGGAAACTCAGATTCTTCCAGTTCTCAAAAAACTTATGATTTAAACTCACCTGGGAAATTACATTTCCTGTAATAGGAATCTCCGAGCTTATATTCAGAATGAGTTCATGTTCTGGGCAACATTCTCTGTCGGTTCACAGTATTTCCTGGCACTGCGTTTGGTGGGGGAGAGATTTCCTGTCATCCTGATAGTAACTTTGAGCTATAAGAAATTGTATTTTATGCTTTTCCTAGGGCCATATACTAGAAATGCAAGGCCTTAGGGCTATGAGCATTCTCTCTTCCTTCAATTGCCTTTCTGCCTTATGAACTACTCTCTACTTATATGCCTCTGTTCTGTGTCTGATGTTGAAGTGGATCTTTGAATCCATTTTTGTTTAATTTGTGTTTTATTTTTATTTTCTTTTTGGTTTATTTTGCTCTGATTTGGTTTGCTTTGGTTTTAAATAGGTTTCACTGTAATTCCCGGGCTGTCCTTGAACTCTGGGTTCTATTATTTCATCCCTCCCAGGCTGGGAGTGTATGTCATTATTCCCTTCATCCCAAATTCTACCATGCCTGGTTTAATAGATACTCTTCTCAACACTAAGAGGTCTTCTAATTTTTTTTTGACAATAATGTGTTGGTATTCCTCATAAAGTGCATCACAGTTTTTTGATGTCAATAAAAATCACTTTTAAATTTTATATCAAATTATATTGATTTCTTCCACATTTTAAGGGGGATTGCCCACTTTGATTATGTTTTCCATTTGGTATATGATGAATGTTTCATTTTATTTCAATTTTATTTATTTACCCACAATTTGTACTTTTTTTTATACAGAGAGTCACTACAATACCTCTTTCACGTTTTATGCATTTAAAATTTTTACTATCTAAAGTATTTTGAAAACTTTAATTTCCAGGAACCAATTCCTTATATAAAGGGAGCTGAATTAGTTAATTTTTTTATTGCTCTGAAAAAAAGAAGCACCGTGAATGTAAGCAAACTATGGAGGAAAGGGTTCATCTTCACCTCTCAGGTTAAACATAATCATGCAGGGAAGTCAAGGTAGGAACAAAATGGAGGAACCTAGAGGAAGGAACTGATGAAGAAACCATGGAGAAGTCGGTTTACTGGCTTGCTTTTCATGGCTTGTGAGCCTGCTTTCTTATATATCCCAGAAAAGCATGCTCCAAAATAGGCTAATCTCTCATTTTAATGTGGATCATAGAAGTGCAGGCCGACAGGAACCAGATGTAGATCTCTCCTGAGAGACAAAGTCAGAATACATAGGCGAATGCCAGCAGCAAACCACTGAACTGAAAACAGGACACCCATTGAAGGAATCAGAGAAAGGACTGGAAGAGCTTGAAGGGGCTCGAGACCCCATATGAACAACAATACCAAGCAACCAGAGCTTCCAGGGACTAAGCCACTACCTAAAGACTATACATGGACTGACCCTGGGCTCCAACCTCATAGGTAGCAATGAATATCCTAGTAAGAGCACCAGTGGAAGGGGAAGCCCTTGGTCCTGCCAAGACTGAACCCCCAGTGAAGGTGATTGTTGGGGGGAGGGTGGTAATGGGGGGAGGGTGGGGAGGGGAACACCCATATAAAACGGGAGGGGGAAGGGTTAGGGGGATGTTGGTCAGGAAATCGGGAAGGGTAATAACAATTGAAATGTAAATAAGAAATACTCAAGTTAATAAAGATGGAAATAAGTAAATAAATAAATAAATAAATAAATAAATAAATAAATAAATAAATAAATAAAGTGGATCATAGCCATTCTCACAGTCCAGTCTGGTGAAGATATTTTATCATTTGAGGTTATTTCCTCTAAAATGATTCTAGCTTATATCAATTGACAAAAAGCTACACAGTACAGAAGTCAATCAAATTTAGTTACCTGTCGGTTTGCTGTGCGCGAATGCTATCTTTTAAACTATTTGGAGATAGATTGCAATTTCATTACATAGACAGTCATATTTTTAAAATTATTCCCATTCTGCTACATTTCGTCCTTTTCAGTAGTTCCTATGCTAGGATTCCAGCTTGATATTGAGAAAGCCTACCGAGGAAAGGATGTCGATTCCTTGTCTGTAGTCTCGGGAGGAAATTATGAACCTTATTATAAACGAAGTAATTGTTAAGTTTTTTTTTTTTTGTTCTGTTTTTCGGAGCTGGGGACCGAACCCAGGGCCTTGTGCTTCCTAAGTAAGCGCTCTACCCCTGAGCTAAATCCCCAGCCCCAATTGTTAAGTTTTTAACGATGGCCTCTATCATGTTGATGAACAACCTTCTGTAAGTTTTGAACCAAATTGGTTTGATTTTTGAATTTCTGAAAGTAAAACTTTCTATGAATGATGATAAGATTATGTAAGATTTGTTGTAATCAGACTGTTATAGTCACTTGGTTGTTTTGTTATTGTTTGGTGGTGTTTTCTAGTTTTTATTTTTGTTGTTTTTTTTTTTGTGCGTGGTTTTTTTTTTTGTTTTGTTTTTGTTTTTTTTGACTGAAAGTATAACTTTTAACAAGCCTTAGTAATCTGTAATAAATTTGTTCATGGCAGCATACATTTTTTGTAAACCTTTTCAAATCGATTTATTCTGGTCTACATCATTATTTAAATTGATTTTTATAACGCTTTTGTGATGATAATAGTTCAAAAACATTTTAAAATAACCTTACTTTATATATATACATTACAGAATATATTGTGAATGTTGTGTATAGATAGGTGCATTTTTAGAAAACTGAAAGCATGTTAGTCTGAGGCTTTCTTGTCCATGAAAAATATTAATTATTAGCCATCATTTGGACAGATAAAGGAACTAGTTGAGAAATCTGTTTAATTATCTTGTGATTTTTGATAAGTTTTCTTAGAAGAAGTCTACCACATTTTTTTCTAAAGTTACAGTATTGAATGTAAGTATTCCTTCATTTCCATTTTTGTGTTAGTGAACAAAATAGTGTTGATTACATTTTTATTTTTAGTGCCTTGTCTTTCACTAACATAGCCAGAATTCATCAGTTATACGGAAATTGTCTAGCTTATCCTACAATACATTCTGAGTTTTAAAATAATATGTGTTGTATTTTATATTTTATTTAGTTTTAATGGTATGCTGTATTTTTAATTTAATTACATTTAACTTGAACATATATAAGAACCTTATTATATTTGATTTAAGATTGAAATATTTGTTTCATTTTCATATGGCTTATAATATTTTATGATGATTTTTAAATGTGAAAAAATTTAAATTCCTAAACAAAACTGGATAATAACTTTTACATTAGTAAGTATGTGCTAGTTTATTAACAATTATTTGAAGATAAATAAAATTCTGGGTTTTCTATTGCTACACACTTAAATCTTCTACCTTGGTTGACTGTATTTTTGATATAGCCATGATTAGTTTATTTAAATTATTTTTAATATATTTGCACGAATAATTAAATTTCATTTTCTTTTTTTTTTTCTTTTCTATTTTTCGGAGCTGGGGACCGAACCCAGGGCCTTGAGCTTGCTAGGCAAGCGCTCTACCACTGAGCTAAATCCCCAACCCCTAAATTTCATTTTCTATCATTCTCTTTCTCTCTCTTCTATGTTTAAAACTCATTTGTTAGTATTATCTTTGAGTTTTCCTTCTTGTTTTATATATAAATTTTGTTGAAAACAAATCTGAAGGGCCCATTACAAACTACCTTTTGATCAGGCTCCATTTTATGATTAACTTGCCCTCTGAATGATCTTTGGTACTGAAAAACCCCAACTTGTTCCAGGAGCCATGTCACTCTCTTGACAATCATAGTTCCCCTGGGCAAATAGCCAGTCTACTCCTAGCTACAAGCAATCAGTTCTTAAGGGGAAAGCACCTAATGTCTAAAGTATATTGATTAAGCTAGCAACTTTTGTTCATACCAAGCTGAAATTATGACTAACCAATGGACATTCTTCAAGCAGATATCTTCCAACCATGATACCCTCCTTCCATGATAATTAGGCAAGGTTAGTACCAATTCAGCACCTTCCATACCTTTTACTGTGCAGGAGAAATTGGAGGGTCTGAGATAAAGCTTGAATAAAGACTCTTTGCTTTTTCATATGAGTTGGTCTCCTAGTAATCTCTGGTGGTCTCTAGGGACCTCACAATCTGTGCATAATATTTAGGAGCTCCTCAAGCCCGCACCAGGATCCCTGACTTGTTGAGTTAAGACCCATCGGTAAGTGTGCTTTGGATAAAGTTGATCTGAATATCTGGCCATTTCTGTTTTAATAACTATACAGATAAGCTTGTATATTAGCATTAACATATGTGACCCAAGCATCCTAGTAGACACCCAAGGGGCCAGGAAAGTCTCCCTAGTTTTGTTGAAGAGACATACCAGGTTGCACCCACCATGTGAGAATTAGCTGTTGTCTCACTTTCACTTTTGATAAATATAGACTTCATCAAAGAATTCAGCTCACTGGTAAAGAAATCTCCATATGGCTGTCAAAATTCTTCTCATCTTGGGCAGAAACAGGGAGAATGGGAACTAGTAGTTCATTGAATCCTCTTTTACATAAAATTAACACCAGGAGCTGTAGGAGCAACAGGAAGACCCTGCTGCCTTGGTGGTGGCTGCTTCAACATAAATGTGATAGACAGCAAATGCAGTCAGAAAAGCAACTTCCACATGAGGGACAAGCTGAAGCCTGCCAGAGAGCCTAAAAGTTGGTGACACAGACAATGACAGCCACTTGGGAACTGCCACTTGGAGGACAAGCTTGCTTGGTTACAATGGGACACAGGTGGAGCATGTAAACAGTGTTCTCCAAAAATTAATTTAAGAGCTTGCTGCATTTTCACACCTGTTCTCCAGTCTGAACTGTTGATTTATTGCCTTCTTACGCACTGTCCATACTGTCCATAAGGTGGATGCCCAACTGGATGGAGGACTCAGGCAACAAGAGGCCACCTCAGCACAGGCTAGACAATAGACAATGCCACAGGAAACTAAGAAGTGATTCTTTTTTTTTTTTTGAATGCATAATGTGTCTTTACTGGTCTTTTAAGAAGTACATTTTACAATATTGCCTACTATCTTACCAAAACTTAAAATACCAAGTAACTGCGTAGTGGAAAATGCCACAATTGGACATGTCAGAAAAAAAATCAAACAAATGTTAAAAAAGAAAAGTATTGTGTTATAACAAACAACTGGATTTGTAATTCAAAGTTGCTATAGATACATAACTAAAGGTCTTGAACATACTTTTTTCTCTTCAGCTATTATTTATTTTGTGTTTGACCATAGTAACCTGACTCTGCTTGTATGATTCAGAACAAACTATAATTTATATACAAATATTTATTTCCAAGTATTTTTCTGAATTTTTAAATAATTATCTTTAATCTACTTTTTTTTAATCTTTTTTTTTATTACTTACATCCCCTTCCCCCCTCCCCTTCCTTATGGGTGTTCCCCTCCCTCCCTCCCCCCATTGCCACCCTCCCCCCAACAGTCTAGTTCACTGGGGGTTCAGTCTTAGCAGGACCCAGGGCTTCCCCTTCCACTGGTGCTCTTACTAGGATATTCATTGCTACCTATGAGGTCAGAGTCCAGGGTTAGTCCATGTATATATAGTCTTTAGGTAGTGGCTTAGTCCCTGGAAGCTCTGGTTGCTTGGCATTGTTTTACATATGGGGTCTTGAGCCCCTTCAAGCTCTTCCAGTTCTTTCTCTGTTTCCTTCAACGGGGGTCCTATTCTCAGTTCAGTGGTTTGCTGCTGGCATTCGCCTCTGTATTTGCTGTATTCTGGCTGTGTCTCTCAGGAGAGATCTACATCCGGCGCCTGTCGGTCTGCACTTCTTTGCTTCATCCATCTTGTCTAATTGGGTGGCTGTATATATATGGGCCACATGTGGGGCAGGCTCTGAATGGGTGTCCCTTCAGTCTCTGTTTTAATCTTTGCCTCTCTCTTCCCTGCCAAGGGTATTCTTGTTCCCCTTTTAAAGAAGGAGTGAAGCATTCACATTTTGGTCATCCGTCTTGAGTTTCATTTGTTCTAGGCATCTAGGTAATTCAAGCATTTGGGCTAATACCCTTATCAATGAGTGCATACCATGTATGTCTTTCTGTGATTAGGTTAGCTCACTCAGGATGATATTTTCCAGTTCCAACCATTTGCCTCGAATTTCATAAAGTCGTTTTGATAGCTGAGTAATATTCCATTGTGTGATGTACCACATTTTCTGTATCCATTCCTCTGTTGAAGGGCATCTGGGTTAGAAGTGATTCTAATAGAATCACTCCCCATATCAAAGGCTTAGAGACTTAAAGATTCTTCTAACCTATAAATCCCCATGGAACACCTGGTTCCTGGCAGTTTAGCAGCCCAACTCCAATGCTTAAAGGAGCCTTCCTTTACAGGTCTATAGGAAGTCAATAAATAAGCCATGGACATACACACATTCCCTAGATGTCTAGTCCGTAAAGTGTTAAGTTCTCTGGAATCATCCAAGGTTGGGTACACTATATTGGGCTTTATTTTTGTTTATAAATCATTCCATTCATTTACATCTCAAATGATATCCCACTTCCTGCTTACCCCTCTACCTATCCCATATCTGCCCTCGCCATCCCCTTTGCCTGTATAAGAGTGCTTCCCCATCCACACACACTTTTCTGCCCCACTGCTTCAGCATCCCCCTATGCTGGGACATCAAACCTCTCCAGGACCACGGAACTCCCCTCCCACTACTGTCAAGCAAGGTCATCCTCTGCTACATATGTATCTAGAGCCATGAATCTCAACAGGCACACTCCTTGGTTGATGTTCTAGATTATGGAAGAAATGGGATGTCAGGCCAGCCTCTGTTGTTCTTCCAATGAGGTTGCAATCCCCTCTGCTCCTCCAGTTCTTCTGATATTGGGCTTTAAGGATCCTGTCTCCAATCGACCCCTAGTACCTAAGACCCAGCTGTTATTTGCCTTTAAATGGCGCGATCCTCATGAAGGATTCAAAGGACAACTTACTTGAACCTGGCTTCCCCAGAGAGACAAGGATTTACCCACTATCTTTGATGAGGACCTTCATGAGGACCTGGGTGATTACTGATGGGAATGGCTCCAAACCATCTTCTTGCACTATGTAGATTACCAATTGGTGGCTGCAGAAACCCTGCAAGAATGCCAGCAAAGCACAGAAGATGATCTGGTGTTTAACACATCAGCCAAAAAGTCCCAGATGTGTCAGCATAAGATACTTGGGCTACATTCTGAAGTGGGGCCAACACTGGCTGTCAGAGGCCCAAAGGAGATTATTCTGAAAATCTCAACTCCAACCTCCAGACAGGAGGTTCAGGAGTTCCTCAGGAGGTCAACGGGTTTCTGCTAAATATAGATTCCCAACTTTTCAGAACTGGTTAAGCCCCTCTATGAAGTCATGGAAGAAAAAGAGCCTTTTAAATGAACTGAGTCTCATGAGGATTCTTTGAACCGTCTTTGGTGATAGCCTCCCTCTGTTAGGGTTGGTTATCTAACACTATGTGGATGAGAGCAAAGGCATAGACAAAGGAGTCTTAACTCAGTTGTTAGACCCATGGAACATACTTGTAGCCTATCTGTTCAAGAAATTAAAACCAGTAGCATCAGGATGGCCTCCATGCTGTGGATCATAGTAGCTACTGATCTGCTAGTCAAGGAGGCACACAAGTTACCACTGGGACAAGAACTATATACCACTCCAATGCCATCCCAGGGGTCCTTAAGCAACCCCCTATTTGCTGGCTAAGCAAAACCTGCGTGATTGAATATCAGAGTTTACTGCTCAACCTCCCCTCCCCCTGTGTACCTGATTCCTGCCAAGTACTTCCCTAAACCCAGTTTCCTTGCTTCCGAACCTAGATCTCAAGCCACCTCTCCACAACTGTGCCAGGTTCCTGAGCTAAATACACAGGCTCAGAAAAGATGTCTCCGACAATCTGATAAAAGATAATGAGATAACATGGTACACTAATGGTAGCAGCGACATGCATATGGACACGGGTATGTGGGTGTTGTGGTGGTGTCTGATATTGGTTCTATATGGACCTCAGTCCTACCCTCCAACACTTCAGCCCAATGAACAGAGTTGATTGCCCTGACAAGGGCCCTCAACTTGGGTGAAGATAAGCTGTTAATACTTACACTGATAGCAGATATACTTTTGGCAAAGAGCATGTTCACGGGGTCATCTACCAAGAGAGGGTACTGCTTATGGCAGAAGGAAAGACTATCAAAAATAAGCAAGAACTTTTAGACTTATTGCAAGCCCTCTAGTTACCCAAGAAAAGCTGGCAACTACTCATTGCCTTGGCCTCCAAAACACAACTACGGAGGAGGCCAAAAGCAATTAGAAGGCAGATGCAGCAGCAAAGGCTGCCGACTTTAACCATCTGCCAACCCTGGTCTTTTGACAGCCATATTGTGGGCCACCAATTCTACCAGAAGAGAATCATAAATATTCTAAAGAGGACATTGCTTACACGAAAAGCAAACTGCCTATGTTTCACAAGACTGGAGATTGGAGGTTCACTGGAGATGGTGAACTGACCCTCCCTAAGGAGCTCCTAAGGAAATTGCTCCAACATATCCACCAGACTACTCTCACCTGGATATGAGGAAAACGAGATCTTACTCAACATGGAACTTTAAGATTATTCACCTAAACTCTTTAGTGGAACAAATTGACTCCAAATGCCTCATCTGCAAAGCCACCAATGTGGACCATGAACACAAAGAAAGAGGCTCTCAATAGAGAGGCACCAGACAAGATGCCCATTAGGAAGTGCACTTTACTGAGGTAAAACCAGACCAATAAGGATAGGGATATTTATTAATATTTTTAAATATATTCTCAGGTTGGACTGAGGCTTTCTACCACTAAACATGAGATGGCACAGTCACCAAAAACATATTGAAAGATAATTTTCTCAGGTATTAAAGGCAAACTCTCTTCAGTTTTCATAATGAACCACCTTTCACCAATCAGATAACAAAGGAGATGACCAAAGCCATAGGGGTAGATCTGAAATTGTGTTGTTCTTACAAGCCGCAAAGCTCAAGACAGCTAGAAGGATAAATGGAACTCTAAAAGATGCTCTTACTAAATTAACCATGAAGACTGACTGGGACTAGGTAGTTCTCCTCCCCTTCATGTATAGGGTCCTAAACACTTCTCATACATGGGATTAATCTCTTTTGAGATTATGTATGGAAGACCTCCACAAATACCTCCTAATTTAGGAGCTGAAGCCCTTATTGAAATTGCTGACAAATGTGTTCTTACTCTTCTTGAGACTTTTTCCCATAGCCAAAAGGAACTTTGATACAAACTAAAAGCAATTTACAAGGCTTCTCCTCCACCTATGCTGCACAATTACTGGCTGGATGGCTGGGTGCTCATTAAGAGACATCAAAAGTAATCCATGGAGCCACATTGGAAGGGACCGTAGTGAATTGTGCTGACTATTCCCACCACTCTCAAAATGGACAGGATTACAATTTGGATTCATTATATACACCCCATATAAGCTTGCCCGGCTGATCTTCACCCAGATGCAGAAAGCATAATATCCAAATGGCAGGCCCTCAAGGACAAAGACAATCCTTTAAAACTCAAGTTGCAACAGCTATAATTTTTATGGCCTTACTTTTAAACTACTTGCACTTTCTTCAAAAGCAACCCCCACTACCCGCACAATTTGACTTGGGTCCTTAGTGATGCTTCCATGGAAGATGGGATCAAATATCAGCAGGAAATTGCTCTCATAGGTACTTTGTTACCCAATTTAACTTTTGCCTTGCAGGATCTATAGTCAATCAACTGGGTTGGCAAACTTACAAGAGAACATTACTTTCATGTCTGCCCAGGGCACAAATATGTGGACAAACCTGAAGAAAAAAATGTGGGGGTACTTGCTACTATTTCTGTAGCTCATGGGACTGTGTGAGCACCAGGGATATTTGGTGGGTAGCACCTAAGAAAGATAACCTCATTCTGATTAGCTAACCTAAACAGGAGATTGAAACAGATCCTTCTATGGGCAGGGTTGTGGAAAGCCATGTAATTCTAAACTCTTTCGTTTCAGTTCACACAGAAAGCTAGGACTGCTTCAGGATGGGAGATAGATATAGTGGCCATTCGTTGTTGTCAACTTGACTATATCTGGAATGAACTACAATCCAGAATTGGAAAGCTCCCCTTTGATCCTGATTTTGAGACTGGGAGATACAAGTTTCTGACGTGGATCTTGGTATGGAGATCTTCAAACAAAGTGGCTATGAATCCCAGGAGATCTCTGAGTTCAAGTTTACCTGATACAAAGCAAGTCCCAGACCCATGTGTGGTGGTAAACACTTTCTGCTGGAGACTTACATAAGGACGTTGGGAGAAGGAAGAGTCTCTCTCTCTTTTTTGCCTGCCTACTTGCCTTCTGTGTCTGAACAACTGCTTGATCCTTTGATTTCCATTCACAGCCACTGATGACCATCGTTGGGGAGATGGACTACAGACTGTAAGTCATCAACATTTTCTCTTATACACACTACCCATAAGTTATGTGACTCTAGAAAACCCTGACTAAGACAATAGGAAACACTTTCTGTCTTAAAATGTATGACAGTTGTGGAGGGCCTAATCCACGGGTACTTTTTACTATCTGTCTTGTCAAAGAACCATGGGTTCCCACCATACATTTCAGGCCAAATCCAGTGTTGGCTCCATTGTGAACCCCAACAATCTATGCTCTGAAGTATGACATTTCTATATGGCCTACTCTGAACCCCAATAACATTATGCCCCTTGAAGTCTGGATATAGAAGACTTCCAGATTGATGAGGAACCTAGTCCTCTTCACCTATTAAATGTCACCTATGAAGTCCTACATGTCACCTGTAATGAAATAACTTCTGATTGCTCTGTTTGTCTAAATGTTAAACTTCCTTACTATGATAACACCACTTATAATGCCTCAGGCACTGAATCTGCAGAAGCAAGCAGTTATAGATGGCAATAAACTGGGTGTAGTCCAATTACCTTGTAATTAGTTAAAGCACAAGGCTTATGTATAGGCCAGAAAATATAAGAATATTCTTGCCTCTGTATTCACACCATTCCTTGTGATTATGAATGGGCACTACTTAAACTTACCAGAGGATGCCTGGTGGACCTGCTTAACTTGCCTAACCCCATAATTCAAATGGAAGCACTTTATGTCCTGTTAACTTCTGTTTTGGGTTCTGTTGTTTCCCAGGATGACTTACCATTCAGGAGAAGATGTTCTCAACCACCATACTCTAGGCTCTTATAAGAGATTTAAGAAAGAACCCATTATAGCCATTGTTTTGTCTATCCTCCTAGGCATTGGTACAGTTGGAGCTATAAGATCAGGATCCAGAACCTTAGTATTAAAGGGGAACAAATACCACTCCTCGAGAGAAGAAATGCATGTGGAAAACCAAAGATGAGAAAAAACTATGACAACTCCAGAACAATCTGTTTCCTCCCTAGCTCAAATGGTTTTGCAATATTGAAGGGGCTTCAATTTACCGTTCCTGTGGCAAGGAGGGCTATGTGGGTGCCTTGGAGAAAAATATTGTATGTATGTTGACTACATTGGAGTTGATAGAAATACATGTCTGAATTAAGAAAAAAATTGCAAGATAGGCAGTTGGAGTAAGAAAAATCTCAAGTATGGCATGAAAGTGTGTTCAATGATTTCCTGTGGTAAACTACCCTCACATTCTCTTTGGCTGCCCCCTTCATTATATTGCTCCTATTACTCACTTTTGGGCCTTGCATCCATAATAGACTGGTTAACCTTGTAAAAGACTTTGTTAATGGAGTGCAGGTGTCAGTTCTTAAGTCTCAATATTAACCATTAGAATTTGAGACCATAGATACTGAGAATCCATTATCGGATTCTCTTAGGTACTTCAGAAGGGGGGAATGCATGCAGGGTCTAGCTTAACATTATAAACTGCATTTTTGTTTTCAGATTTTATTTTATGATTAGTTTGACCTCTAAACGAACTTCTTACTAGAAAAACCTCAACTTGTTCCAGAGGCCATGTCACTCTATTAACTATCACAAATCTCCTGGGAAAAGAGGTGACTGTACTCCTAGCAATAACCATCAGTTCTTCAGGGGAAAAACCCTGATGTCTAAAGTTGATTGATTAAGTATGTAAGACATTCTTACGTGTGTGTGTGTGTGTGTGTGTGTATGTTTAGTAGTGATAATATTTTTCATTAATAAATGTACTCACTTTATAACCCAGTATCTGCCATTGCATTCCAATATCCCTTCATTCAAGACCTCCCTCATTCTATCCTTTAAAAGAGAAGAGAAAGCCCTGTTCTTGGTGTCACCACCCCTATCTCAACCTTCAAGTCACTGAGGTACCAGGCACATGTTCTCCCACTGAGGTCAGTTACCACAGTACATTTAGGGATTCAGCATATACAGGCATACAGGTAACATTCTCAGGGACAGCTCCTGCTCCTGTTATCAGGGGATCTCTCTACCCCTACTGATCTCCCTTGTCTCCTATATATGATCTCCACATCACCACCAACCCTGCCCTGTTCCTTTCCATTATCCCTTCCTACCTAGTTCATTCATCCCGTGATCTTCACATATGTATTTTCTTTCTCCTTCTGAGATTCATCCATACTTCCTTGGTCCCTCATTGTTATTTGGCTTGTTTGGGTCTCTTGATTATAGCATGGTTATCCTGCATTTTATGTATAACAGGATATTTTCTAGTTCCATCAATTTGCCTTCAAGGTGCATAATGTCCTTGTTTTAAATCCTTGCATAGTATTCCATTGTAGAAATGAACCACGTATTTTTATCCATTCTTCAGGTGATGAGCATCTAGTTTGTTTCCAGTTTCTGGCTATTACAAATAAAACTCCTATGAACATAGCGATGGAGAATCTTTTGGGTATAAGACTAGGGGTGGCATAACTGGTTCTTGAGATAGAAATATTCCAAATCATCTGAGAAACTGACAAATTGATGTCCATAATTACTTAAATATATCAGAATAGTCTTAAACATTCCAGAATATTAACGACTATATCTAGTATATACACTTAAGAAGATCGGCTGATGGCATATTTAAATAACAAGGGCATGTGACAACGTCCTAATATCTCCTGAATATTGTACATACAAAACTGATGTTATTGTGAAAAATGTTAGTGTTTGGCATCTTATGATTGTAAAACTTCAATTATTCTTGAAATATATTCACAAAATAAAATGTTCAACAAAGAGAAACTATTTGGTTATTTCATATTTGGCCTGTGTTATCCAAGGGTGAGGGAAATCTTTAAAATATTCTTGAAGCATAGTCTTAGAAATGTTTGATAGAAGTCATCAAGATGGTTATAATTTATTTATGAACCAAAGCAAGCAAACAGGATGAAGTTTCATTTGACACATTTTTTATCAATTTGAATTGAAATAATGAGAAATCAAATATAGCAGACTTTTTCCTTTCCTTTTAAAATGTAAAAGTAGAATAGTAAACTAAGGAAAAAAACAATACATAATATATAGTGTATATGTTTCTCATAATAAAGTTATGTAAGGTAGTTGTGTGCTTTCAAAAGTTGGATCAAATGGCAGAAGAACCTAACCCTTTTTCCAGGTGGCATGCAGAAAATTTTATGCACAGAAGCTACATTGCATAAACATAAATCTTGGGAGAAAAGGAAAAATTTTATAGATATTTTAAATTCAGAGTCTTTCTGGAGAGAAGCATTAGTGAGTACAAAATAACAAACATTGTTTTTTAATTTGTAAAATGTAATACTCTAAAAGGTATCTAACTCTATTTATAATTTATAACCTGGTATCTTTTAAAAAATTTTCAGTGCTTTAAGATCTACATATATGAGTAGTATCTATAACTAAATCATGCAAAGATGAGTGTAGCAGACTTGGTTGAATAAACTTTGTGATAGCTTGAGCTCTTTCTCCAAACATTACTTTGATTGGGTTTTGTAAACATCTCCCTATATCTTAGTCTCATGCTGGTTATTATTGCTTCAATGTGAATAATCTTCTCTCTTTTTTTTTAACAATAAACAATATTTCAAGACTAAAAATATTGGATACAATCAAGATGACTAATTATCTTTGAGAAGTAAACTTGTATAAAAATAGTGAAAAGTATAAAATATAAAAGACCTCATAGATCTGAGAATATTTTCAAATATGTTGCAACACTAGTGTTGAAAAATATTGATTATATTTCAAAAAGCAAACATTTATTAATAGGATGTTTTGATGGATCTATCTTTATCTTTTCTTCTCTCCCCAGAAAGATCACTGTGAAGTTTTTCTGCTCATTAATTATTAAGTGTTTTCCTTATTCATATCATTTTTCTTTAAAAGACATAAAATTGAGGCTGCAGATATTTGTCAAAGGTCAGGAGCACTTCATTCTCTTACAGAACACACTTGTGGTGGCTCATAATACTTGGAATTGACATCTCAGGCACCCACAAGAACCTTTCTTCCTCTAGGCAATGCATGCAACCTGTACATGTAAACAGAACACTGACCCACATGAAATGATAAAAACTAGCGCTAAAAACTATATAAAATCTATAAACATATTATTGATGCATAAAATGCAAGTTCATGATAAAGTAATTATAACGTTATACTTAATAATTCATAATGATGCAAAGTTATGTGTAAATTGGCAGTTGTAGACACAATAATGCTTACTAAATTATTAATATAATTAATTATGCTCTTAAATACATGCATAGCATCAATATAAGTTTTAACAACCATAAACAGCATCTGTACTCCCATACATGTATCTATGTCTATTTATATAAATATGTACCTATATATATATATGTCTCTCTATATATAATATATTCATTTGTTATATTTGTTGATAAACAAGAAGCTATGTCTTGTTTTCACACAGTTAAATAGTCTTAATCCCAACCTATAATAAAATTAAATATTTAATCACCTTTAAATTAATCCCTAATAGTAGTATGCTACAAACAAATACAATTTTATGAAATGTAAAAAGACAAAATCACTTTGTCAGAAATCATCAGTTTAATAATTAGAAAAGTGGCAATATATTTAATGAAATTAGAATAACCCAAGGTTTTCCACTATCTGCTTGCTTGTGGCCCAAAAGATTGTGTGTTTCTGAATGACAAAGTAATAAGTAGCTATTTTAAAAGTACTATCATTGAATTTCCATTTTATTTTTATATAAATTATGTGATAATTTTTAAGAAACATTTTGTGGTAAGCACTTGAATTCTATTAATTTATAACAGGCCAAATAAAACCAATTTTAATACTATCTTTAAATTTTTCGAGTTATAAATATATTGTAATTTTAGTAATATTAAAATTACAATTAAATGTACTATCTTCTTTATTTTGAACTGTACTAATATCTAAAAATGTCCTCTTTCAAATCATAGTGACATATCTGTACTTAGGTTTGGTCTGTAGCAATGTACTTACTCAGGAGTAATAGAAGCAATGTGGTTTCACATAAGAAATGTCTGATTTCAAATTTTTAGCTTATTCTGTATCTGAGAAGGTCTAGATTTAGTCACTATTATAATAACATACAGAAAATGAATATTAATTTTTCCCACAGTCTCTACACATTTATTTTAATATAGTTTTAATTTCTATTATGCTATTATAACAAGATATTGCAATGTCTGCTTATGTGACCTCTTTTTTTTTGTTTGTTTGTTTTAATTTTTTTATTTTTATTTTTATTAACTTGAGTATTTCTTATTTACATTTCGAGTGTTATTCCCTTTCCCAGTTTCCGGGCAAATATCCCCCTAATCCCTCCCCCTCCCCTTCTTTATGGGTGTTCCCTCCCCATCCTCCCCCATTGCCGCCCTCCCCCAACAATCACGTTCACTGGGGGTTCAGTCTTAGCAGGACCAAGGGCTTCCCCCTTACACTGGTGATCTTACTAGGATATTCAATGCTACCTATGAGGTCAGAGTCCAGGGTCAGTCCATGTATAGTCTTTAGGTAGTGGCTTAGTCCCTGGAAGCTCTGGTTGCTTGGCATTGTTATTCATATGGGGTCTCTAGCCCCTTCAAGCTCTTCCAGTTCTTTCTCTGATTCCTTCAACGGGGGTCTTGTTCTCAGTTCAGTGGTTTGCTACTGGCATTCGCCTCTGTATTTGCTGTATTCTGGCTGTGTCTCTCAGGAGAGATCTACATCCGGCTCCTGTCTGCCTGCACTTCTTTGCTTCATCCATCTTGTCTAATTGGATGGCTGTATATGTATGGACCACATGTGGGGCAGGCTCTGAATGGGTGTTCCTTCTGTGTCTGTTTTAATCTTTGCCTCTCTCTTCCCTCCCAAGGGTATTCTTGTTCCCCTTTTAAAAAGGAGTGAAGCATTCACATTTTGATCATCCGTCTTGAATTTCATGTGTTCTAGGCATCTAGGGTAATTCAAGCATTTGGGCTAATAGCCACTTATCAATGAGTGCATACCATGTGTGTTTTTCTGTGATTGGGTTACCTCACTCAGGATGATATTTTCCAGTTCCAACCATTTGCCTACGAATTTCATAAAGTCATTATTTTCGATAGCTGAGTAATATTCCATTGTGTAGATGTACCACATTTTCTGTATCCATTCCTCTGTTGAAGGGCATCTGGGTTCTTTCCAGCTTCTGGCTATTATAAATAAGGCTGCTATAAACATAGTGGAGCACGTGTCTTTTTTATATGTTGGGGCATCTTTATGTGACCTCTTATTGAGTGGCTTTGCTGAATCCAGAGATTTATCAATTCTTGAACTATTTTAAATGTCACTGTGTTGTTTACTTTAATATTCATTAAAATGTGATGAAAATAGAAGGTCATTTGATGACACCCTTATTCCAGTTTCCTCACATGGTTAGCATCTCATTATTTATGCAATCATTTTGATGTCTTGCACCACTAATGATTCTTTGATATTAAGGATAACAGAATACCAACACAATGAGAAACTAGAGAGTTAAGGATGTACCCCAGTCTTGGGTTCACACAAAGATGTCCTTAAGAATGACATAGGCCTGGGGTTTTCCTACCATCTTCCTATTGAAAATTCTAGCTTATATCTTCCAATTCTAGTGTTCCAGGGTAAGGTACATGTTGTGCCTCTATTAGGAAAGTTAGAAGTTTTCATAGAGGTATTCAATCTCTATTATTACAGGTTTTGATAAATTTCAGATGTTGAAATTAGGAACTTTCTGCATCATTCATATAAGAGACTAAAATTTATATAGTAAGGTATGTGTGCTAACTGAGGATAAGTTCACACCTGTTATTTTATGTTGCTACAAATATTGATGAATACATTGATATTAGGTAAGCTAAGACATTTTGATTCCATTGTGATATCTCCATATCTATTTTTTTTTAAAAAAATCGTCTTGCTAGTTAGGCTCAGAAAGAAAAACCCAATAACACATTTTGCAGATAGATCAAAGATGACAATTTTTTTTTTCACTAGCAAACTGGTGAAATAGAAGTTCAATGGGCAGCAATATGAGAAGACAACTGAAAAAGTAAAGTATAACTATTTGGGACTTCCTTTATCAAATTGAAACCACTTGGCAAAAAGAAAACAATACAGGTCAATAACACAAGCATTTTATTCATTTATGTTTTCAGAAAACAGCAGAGCCATATACTTATCTCAGCACAATGTAGACTTGAAGAGAGCTAAACATACACCTGCCTAGGCCTATGGCTTCTGCACATTCTTTAAATGAGCTTTTAGGTGTCACATGTACGAGGAAAATAATTTGCGAAGTATGCATGGTTTATTCTATATCATTATGAAAATTGTAGTAGATAATTCCAATTATTTACTGAACTATTGAGTGATTAATAAAGCTTATTCTCCAAGTGAGTAATATGAAGCAAAATGCTTATTATATATCCTGCTATGTAGAAATATAAAAGTACAGTGGTTGTTTTTAATATTTGTCAGTGCCCTTCTAAAAAACAGAATTTCCCTTGTGGAAAGAAAAGGTTTCAGCACGTTATTATTTTTATGTTTTCTCACTAAAAATAATATGCAATTCATATAGGTGAACACTGGGAATATTTAATGGTTTATAAAAGACATTTTGATTTATTAGTCATAAAATAAAAATTAAAAGTTAGACTAAAAATTTAGGATATGTCAGACACTAAACTAGGACTTGTATGTTTTATTTCATTCAGTAAGTTCAAGAACTTTTCAGTTACAGTTTTATCTTATTATAAATGGGTAAATTATACCAAAGCTAAAATAATGTAATATAACAAACTGGAAATAGAATTCAAGACTTGGTTATTTTTTTACTTCTGTTTTCTTGCTAGAAAAGAAACTATTTCTTGCCTGACTTAACACTCTCATCAAGCATTTGCAAGTCCTAAGGTTCAAGCCCCATCACATGATTTTAAAATAGTGAATTATGTTTGTAAATGGACACATGGTTATGTATATTTATGAACAGAGACATAGATATCCTTGGTAAATACATAAAAATAGTAGTGTTACTTAGAAATCAAAGGTGTATTCTTTGTGTCTGAAAATCTACATCAGACATTACAGTATCCCTCTTCATAAGCTTTCATAGTTCTGGAAAGTAATGTGAATATTACAGAAAAGTAATCATCAACCTTCTCCATCTGTGAATCCTGTCAACTACAATAGCAACCCACGTGTGTAACCAACATCTATATAACCCAACATCTATATCATGAGAAGTAACCAACCAATTTCTGATTGGAATTAAACCCTGCCTATCACCTTTATCAAGAATAAGAACCAGTTTTCACAGAGCTCAAGGACAGTAAGGTAGAACTTACCATTACTAGTCTGCTGGATGGCCATACTAATAAACTTACTCTCAATGAATTATTTATGTAATATAACTCTCTCAGTCACTATCAGAGAAGATTCGTTATGCAGTTAATGACAATAAATACAGACACCCAGGGCTGTGCAAGGTGTGGAAAATTAGAAACTGTGCGAGGTTCAGATTTAAATGCTAAATCTATATACTCCCCTTCCAGGAATATTTGAGGAAGTGAAAACAGAGAGATTCTAAGATGCTGAAGCACCAAGTAACTAAGAGAAAATATTTTTTCCAATTACAATTGAGCAGTTACACATATGAACTCATAATTGTTCTGGAGACATGCACAATATCTGCAAAAGCTCTAATCAGAGAACACTCTAGTATGGAGGAGGGAAATGGGAATGGATTTCAACCTAGAGTAGTAGCTCTGGGTACCAGCAGCTGAGAGAGACAGTGATTGGTACACATTCATATAGATAGAGGGTGGATAGAATGATGGATAGCTGGCTAGGAAGCTACCTAGATGGTAAAGTGGATTGTTGTGACTACCATTTATAGTTTATATAATGAGTTAGTGATTAAGCTCTGAAACATGTAATTTCTTTTGTTATTTATTCTACTGGGATGTCTAAACAACAACATTCTCTTAATTCTAGCATGTTAGTACTTTCCTATTGTACAAGTTCTTAGCCATGGGTCAGTGGTTTGGGTAGTGGTTTAGTCTCTGGAAGATCTGGTTGGTTCCACTCCATAGCAGAGTATGGCCTTGTTGGGCACCAAAGGAAGGAGAAGCCCTTGGTCCTGCCAAGGTTGGACCCCCAGTGTAAGGAAATGTTGGGGGTGGGAATAGGGGGTGGATGGGGAAGGAAACACCCTTATAGAAGAAGGGGAGGGGATAGGGAGCTTATGGACAAAAATTCAGGAAAGGGAATAACATTTGAAATGTAAATAAAGAAATATCCAATAAAAAAAATTTTTAAAAAGTTCTTAGAAAGAGGCTGGATCAGAAGTGCTGGAAGATTAGAAGGAACAAAATAATGATACTTATCTCAATACATACAAAAAACTGAGAGATTGACTTCAGATGTTAGACATGGATTATGAAAAAAAAGAATGCAAAGCTTTCTCACCTACTTTTAAAATGGTATGGATTTTTGTTGTAGATATGAATAAGTACATAAACTATATTTACTATATAAAGCATAAATTTGAATAGGGAGCCACACATCCAAGATATATAGGTAGCACAGACTGTAAGTGATTTATTGAAATAACTATAATATGAATATTGGTAACTTATTTTCTTTAGGAGTGCTGTTTTGTTTGTTTGACTTTTGTTGTATTTCAACCTACCAAAACCATAGTCATCAGAGAAGAGGGGACATCCATTAAAAACTGCTCCCATCACACCGAGGTGTCGAGACTGAAGTCTGTGAAGCATTTTGTTGGTTAGTGTTTGACGTGGAGAAGTTCAGCCCATTGTGGGTAGTACCATCTTGGGCTTGTGGTCCTGTGTTCTGTATGAAAGCAGGCTGAGTAAGCTATGATGAACAAGCCATAATCAGCACTCATTTGTGGTCTCCGCATTAGCTCATGCTCAAAGACCTCTGCTGTTTGAGCTGTCCTGAAATCCTTCAGCAGTGGACTACAGGTCTGGAAGGATAAGCCAAATAATTAACTTCCTCCATAACTTGGTTTTACTTATGGTATTTAATTATAGCAATGGTTGATGTAAATGAGTAAGGCAGTCAGACCTGGGAATTAACAGTTTACATGTGAATTTTTGTCAGGAGAGATGGAAAAGAAATGATAAGAGCTGGATTAATCTAATCTAATAATCTTTGAAGACTTATTAGGAAGCCTTGATAATTCGAAAGCTAATCAAAGCATAATTTAAAATATCAAAACAAAATAAAAATAACCAATGAAAACAAAACCAAAAACAAAACCAGGGATGTGAACAGCAATTTCCTGCACAAGTGAACTGTTCTGCTCCCATAAAATATAGATATTACAGGAAAACCCTAGTGTTAGGAATAACTTACCTCCTAATATGTTCTTATTCAGAGAAGCACTGGAGGCACCACAAACAAGATGGACTTGCTTCCAGTGCTTCTGGTTGCCTAACAAAGATATCGAGTAAGACCTTATTGCTCCAGACAACATACGCTTCAGTTATAGGACATAACAAAGTCTATCTTGAACATATCAGGGAATCTCTCCCTGCCGGCTAACTTCCATATTCCTGAAAATGCTATCCAATGTGTTGGAGGAGAAAAGACATCAGTGAGCAAATCCATGTTCAACCCTGCATGTGGCAAAAGACACCTTGCCAGATACAATATGTGCTTGTGCAAAATAGGTAAGACTATCATGGCAATCGATCTCCATCTTGTTTAGATTTCAAGATTGCTTCATATGAGGAAACCCAAGCTGGGCACAGCAAACATTGTTAAAATACTCTGTAAGAAAATTCATAGGCCCGATGGGAGAATTTTTAATAGTGTTTTGTAAATGATCATATTGCTAAATGACCTTGTAAATATTTTTTATTGATTTCTCAAGAGTTATGCTGATATCAAGCTTAATCAAACATGCTTGTTATTGCATAGATTTGTGGTTAACTCTGAGTCTCATCACTCTTTAAATTACCGTTAGACAATTTTGGGTGCATGTATGAACTCACACAGGAACTCACAGCAGCTGAACTGAGCAACCCAGTCTTTCACAAGGTCTAGGGAGTTACATTGTCAGACAGAGGTTTGAAAGGGGCTCCTGATGCTCCAACACTTCCTTTGGAATTACTGACAACTGACGGCTGATGAATGAGGAAGTCCTTCATTTTCAAAGGTCAAAATGTCCATTAATAGGTTTCGCATAATTTGGTGAGTGCTCCTGCACAGCGCATATTGGTGACAATAATTTTATTCAGTGGATTATAATAATAATTTTAAACAGACATTAAGTTTAGAGGAAACTGACAGATATCTGGAAGAGTACAGAGATAGAGAGGGAGAAGTGGACATATTGACTACATGTATGACACTAAATAAGTGATATCTATTATTTAAAATGTAATATGATATAGCTCTTTTTCCTAATGTTATAGTAAAGACAATGACAGAAGCAATTTTATGAAGAAAGAGCTTATTTAAGATTATAAGTAACAGTGGATCATCAAGGGAGGCCAGAATAGAATAGGAAGGAAGGAACCTGGAGGCAGAACTGCTTACTGGCTTGCTACCCTGACAGCTGCTCTATTTCTTTTATATGCCTAGGCATACCTGATTAGAGCTGGCATTCGCCACAGTAGGCTTTTCCTGCCTATATCAAGTGACACACAAGAAATTGCACTCAAAAAGTGCCAACAGGCAATAGGATGCAGCAAAGTCCTCAGCTGACAGTCCCTCTTCCCACACAGGGAAAAAGCTATGTCAAGCTGACCAAACCAAATCAGTGCAGTGTTTATTTAAATTTCTACCATGGTTGCAGGGTGTATAAAATGACTTGAAGAAGTCCAAATTCACTTATTGCCCATAGACAAAAAATAGCACCCTAGACTATTATAGCCAGATGTATGAAAGGACAAAATAATTACTATGTATTTATTTATTTCTTGAAGCAAAAAAAAAAAAAAAAAAACAACAAAAAATGAAAAGCAAACAAACTTTTCCCTATACTCCTTGATTCTTATGTTTGGTCTGATAATTCTTTATTTTTAAACTATAACCCTACAATAATATGAGGTGGTTTGTCAGATTAGGAATTTTCCTAGTAAATGGAAAGAAAGTTTGATCCAATAATGCACAGTGATATTTATTAAAAGAAAAAAGAACTTCGAGATGAGTACAGATATTCATTAAAAGTTGATACATATATTTTCTTGTTATATTCACAGTATAATAAGCCCACTGTGAGAAAAGCAAGAAATAAATCTGTCGCCTCTGTCTCCATCCTGAAGAAAGGAGCGACACCACGATGTTATTCTCAAAGCAGTTTATTCAGGAACCTTTCTTTCTGCATGCAAGCAGCAATCTCCCTTTTCTTCCCTTCCTCCTCCCCACCCCTTATATCCTCCCTCAACTCTGCCTCCTCAGTCCATACTGCAAAATCTCAGTTCATAGGCCCATGTCACATGGCCTGATCTTGCGTCATGGTGCGCCTGCGCAGCTCTCACAATGGGCGTGACTAGTTTCAGGTGTGTGAGGAAGTCAGGTGCTAGTCATGAGACTTAGCTGCAGTCCCGGGCACCATTTTGGGACTGCCGCCACACCCGCTCCCCACATCCTTTGTGACTGTATAGCTCAGAATGGCTCCCTACATAAATCCCTTTATAGTTTAGTCCATTTTGGACTTTATATTCCATATAGTTTATTTTGTATAGAAAATCACAGAATCAGTAACAAAACCAGAGTGACTTGTGCTTTCTTTTTTTTTTCTTTTATTAGATTTTTTTTATTTACATTTTAAATGTTACCCCTTTCCCAGTTTCCTCTCCAGAAACCTTTTCCCAACCCCAGTCACCCTGCTTCTATGAGGGTGCTCCCTCAATAACCCACCCACTCCCTCCCACCTCCATGCCCTGACATTCCCTTGACGGGACCAAGGGCCTCTCTTCCCATTGATGTCCGGCAATCTCTAGGTGACCTTTCCTTTAGAGTTGGGCTTTCTGTTCACACTTTTCTAGAGAGTAACACCAGCCTGATCAGTATTCAATAGTAAAGGAAAAACAAGTATTGTAGTTCCGGGATAAGCAAATCTTTGCATGTTTTAATATGTCTATGAACTAAAGGCATTAGTCACTAAATCTAATTTGTAGCAGGACCGAGGTGTTTAATAAAATCCAGGCACACTGTGCATTGTATGATGAGAGAATACATGTAGTATTTGTTATCCAGGCTGCCACTAGTTCCACACTACTGTATTGATGCTTTCTCAGAAATCCTTTAAACACATTTGTGAGAGAAAAACCTAAAAATAAAAAGATAAATAGTTAATAAGCAAAAATCCAAAGAAAGATTGAGTTTGAAATATAACTAAGTAGTCACTATGCCCTGTGAATACCTGGGGCACAAAATATAACTTGGAATGCACGCATATACTACATATAAAAATATAGGTAACAATTTAAGCTATCTTATACATGTTCTTAATTATGGATTGATATTTGCTGTTGATGCTTAACTTTGGATTAAATAGTTATCCTGAAACATCCATAGAGATATAGAACCTAAACCTGTGTGTATTTCATGCATAGAAAAACAATGGATAAAATAATAAAATAATTAATTTACAAGCATATTCTCATGGTGAGATATTCTAACATTGATATTATTTCAATTCAATATATAAAAGTAAAGAAGCAGTCTTTCTCATTAAATAAAAGAAAAAAAATGGAAATGAGAGAGAGGGGAGACAGAAAGGAAAAAGAAGAAAGAAAAGAAAGAAGAAAAAAGAAAGAAAGAAAGAAAGAAAGAAAGAAGAAAGGAAGGGAAGGAGGGTAGGGGAGGGAGGGGAGGGAGGAAGGGAAGGGAAGGAAGGAAGGAAGGAAGGAAAGAAATAAAGAAAAAGAATATGGAGGTGAGGAGGTAAAGATAGGAGGAGGCAAATAGAGGGAAGGAAGGCCTTTGGCATCCTACAAATTTTCTGGAGCAGCACTAGAAACATGAGACTTATTGGATTAGGTTTAACACAGGCTTTAGGTATACGCAATGATTGGCAGGAATCCTCAGGTCATGAGCACAGCAAATAAGTCTAAAAACACTTAGAAGCATGGTTTGAATGACTCCACTCCTTATAACTGAATTTACAGTAAAGAGGCTATGATATCCTATGCAATTCTTTTATGAAATACTATCTTTAACCACAGTGTGGAGTGCAAGAAAAAATCTAGATTGGGTTTAAATATCGAAGGATAAAAAAATCTATCTTCTCTGAAAGCTACAGAAAACCTCCTTTAAAAGTGAGGGGGTAAACCCAAATGTTACAAGGATGTTAGGTCACACCAAGAGGTGGGCAATTATGAATGAGATCATTCAATTCTTTGATAATGTATAAACAGACCCCTACATTTGACCACCATCACCGCCGCCACCACCACCACCACCAACAACAAAAATATTATGTGAGACTTACAGCTAAGATATCCTCACTTTGTCAAAACCCACATGCTTGATATTTTCATTAAAAAACATGAAATATGTATTGATTTATGATTGTCTTTGTTTAATTACTGTAAAAGTCACAAACCTACTATCATATAGAAGCAAGGAATTTTACGTAACCTAAATGTGCTTTGTTAGCCCATTGTCACTCATATTGGATTTCAAAATAAGCTGTTTAAGCTGAAAAAATTAACACACCAAAATAAATAAATAAATAAATAAATAAATAAATAAATAAATAAATAAGGTTTTCTATTCTGAAAAACATCATGTAAAGGGGAAGAAATGGTATAATTCTGGGAACTATAGTTAATTTCCTCATTTAGATTTCTCAACTTTTTCAGATATATTGGGAAGTACACTATTAAAGGTGAATCTGTGCTTGGGAAATAAATCTTAAAAATAATGGGGGGGGAGGGTAAAATATGGAGATACTTCTGACAGCTGTAAGACGCTAGAGGAGGTAATGGTTGGCCCCTTTAACTCATCATGGCTTTTCCATGGTAACATTTCAAGGTAGTTAGAAAACCTTAGTAATACTTTTATAAACCTTTTCACACAAATTTCACCTCATTAACAAACACAATTCCCACTTATTCATTGCCACTCAGAGTTTAAAGCAAGACCAGAAATGAATGGCCTACCAGACTTTCATAGACAATAGCTAAGCCTAAAATAAAATTATGGAGAATTTACTTGCTTTCCATTCTTTTTACAATGCTTTAGTACTTTCTGTTTGTCAATGTCTTGCTGTTCTTCTGATTTTATAGGTGTAAGGCCTTGGTTTGATTTCTTTAAAAAAAAACCTTGGAGTACTCAGCATGATTCTGAGGCATGGAGCTCTTATCACTGCAAGCAAAACTGTCAGTTCTGAAACACTGCTGAGAAGGAGACTCAGGCTAGAGGAATGCCAACACAGCAGTTCACAGTGAGCAGAGCACGAACTGAGCAAAAACTCATTAATGAGGGATTAAATGTACAAAAATAATACTTTCATTCCTTAACAGTTATTTACATTGAAAAATATAGGATTAAATGTAATCATGTTAGCACAGTTTGAAAATGCTGCAGGGGTGTTCTGTGTTAACTCAGCTAGGGATATTTTATTTGGCTCACTTTTCCTCAACCATATCCAAATTAGATAAGCAAATGAAAAAACATAATTCTAAAATACATGAGCCCATGTGTAGAAATGAGAATATAATAAAATATAAAACAACCTTAAATATTGAACCAAACTTTTAAAATTGAATATTAAATTAAATTTGGTAAGTAATAATTATGTACACAAAAATGATCTTTATACAAAATTAAAACAATTACAAATTGTATTTAAACTTTAATCCTATTTATCTTTTCCATACCACAATAAGTAAAGGAACATGATCATATATATATATATATATATATATATATATATACATATATATATAATAGATGGAATAGATACGATACAGATATATGATATACACATACATATACATATCATAAAATTGGAAAAATCACCTATATACCTATGTTTTCTTTTTAGATCTACAAGTTAGGTAAGTTATCTAAGAGAATGACCAACATTCCACCTAAGGTCTGTGAATCAAATGTTTTGTTGAAATAATTATCTCTAAAAAGCTTGTCATAGGATAGGTTGGAATAAAAAGATAAAAACACAAGGTTGAACACTGTCACCTCTTGTGGTATTTGTACTGATGTAATCTCAAAATAATTTAGCGAAAAACAAAATTTCAAATGCGTAAAATGAAATTAGAACCAAGAGAGGAAAAGAAGAAAATATCATCCTTTGTAGAATTCATCTGTCACTGATATCTCAAAAAAAAAAAAAGCAAATTGACATTGTGTTTCTATACTCTAGACATGAGTCTAAAATTAAATGTCCTCTGACTCTAGTGTATAAAGCCACAGGCACAAACAAATATCCAAAATAGATGATCAATAGCCTTCTTTGGGGACATTTATTCTATTCCAAGAATTGTATGAATAACTTGACAAACTTTATATTCCTGATTTGGTGAGGCACTGTGACACCCTTTGTTTATAGTGGGTTGGAAATAAAAGCCATTTCATATAAACTCTTTCCAATCTATGGCATCAAAGTGTCTCAACTAAGGACTAAAATCCTTGTATACATATTGTAGTTTTTCTCTTTTATAAGCTTTTAATGCATAGTAACTTGGTGATAGATCCATACATTTTTTTAAGTTTTTATTTATTTATTTTTACAGTCCAGATTGTATTCCCTTTCCGATCCATCCCCCTGACAGTTCCACATCCCATACCTCCTCCCCCCCCTCCCCACGTATCCATAAGTATGTCCCCCCACCCCACAGACCTCTAAACTTCTTGGGAACTCCAGTCTCTTGAGGATTAGGTGCATCTTCTCTGACTGAACCCAGACCTAGGAGTCCTCTGCTGTATATGTGTTGGACGCCTCATCTCAGTTGGTATATGATGCCTGGTTGCTGATCCAGAGTATGAGAAATCTCTGGGTTCCTGGTTAATTGAGACTGCTGGTCCTTCTACAGGGTCCTTCTCAGCTTCTTCCAGCTTTTCCCTAACTGAATCAAAGGGGTCAGCAACTTCTGCTCATTGGTTGGGTGCAAATATGTGCATCGGACCCAGCTGCTTGTAGAGTCTTTTGGAGGGCAGTCATGATAGGTCCCTTTTTGTGAATGCCTCATACCCTCAGTAATGATATCTTGTCTTCGGGCCTCCCCTTGAACTGGATCCCACTTTGGGCCTGTCACTGGACCTTCTTTTCCTCAGGCTCTTCTCCATTTTTTCTTACATTTCTCCCAAACAGGAAGATTTTTTTTAATAGTTTGAAAATTGTGCTGTGATAAGCAGTGTTAAGTCCACATTCTTTGGTATTTTTTCAATTATTTCACTCATCCACATGGAATCTCACATCATACACACATACACATACATCATATACATACACATTCACATACAGATATACACACATATACATATAGTGTTTGGGTAGACACTTAAACTAAGGCTGTTTTTAACATATTAATATTATATATGTGAAAATATATTTATGTAGTAATGATGAAGTTAATGGTTGGCTGCAAGAAGCCACTGCTGTATTTGTCAGGCTCTGGCACAGCCTCTCAGTAGACAGCTATATCAGGCTCCTGTCCTCATGCACCTCTTGGCATCCTTAAGTTCTTCTCAGCCATTTGCTATTCCTCAGTTGAGAATTCTCTGCTTAGCTCTGTACCTCATTTTTAATAGGGTTATTTGGTTCTCTGGATTCTAGCTTCTTGATTTCTTTGTAATATTGGATATTAGCCCTCTATCTGATGAAAGTAAAGGTAGTTTCCAATTTCTTTATTGCTGTTTTGTCCTACTGCCAGTGTCCTTCACCTCACAGAAAAAATTTTCAATTTTACGATGTTCCATTTGTTAATTCTTGATCATAGATCATAAGTCATTGAAGTTCTCTTTAGGGAATTTTCCCTTGTGCCTCTGTGTTCAAGCTTCTTTCCCATATCTTTTCTGTTATATTCATCTTATCTGGTTTGATGTGGAGGTCCTTGATCCACTTGGATGTAAGCTTTGTATAGGGCAATAACAATGGATCAATTTGCATTCTTCTACATGCTGACCTTCAGTTGAACCAGCATTTGTTGAAAATGCTATCTTTTTTCCACTGGAGGGTTTTAGATCCTTTGATGGTATGTGGGTTCATTTCTGGGACTTCAATTCTATTCCATTAATCTTCCTGACTGTCTCTATACTAATACCGTGCAGTTTTTATATCTAGTGCTATAAAGTAGAGCTTGAGGTCAGGGATGGTGATTCCCCAGAAGTTCTTATTTTGTTCAGAGTGTTTTTGATATCCTATGTTTTCTGTTATTCCAGATATATTTGTGAATTGCTCTATCTCTATGAATAACTGAGTTGGAATTTTGATGGGGATTTCATTGAAATTTTTCATTGCCATTTTTACAGTGTTAATCCTGCTGATCCATGAGCATGGAGATCTTTCTATCTTCTGAGATCTTCTTCAATTTCTTTCTCCAGACACTTGAAGTTCTTGTCATACAGATATTTTACTTGCTTGATTAGTGTCACAACAATATATTTCTTATTATTTATGACTATTATAAAAGGTGTCATTTCCCTAATTTCTTTTTCAGCCCATTCATTCTTTGAGTAGTCGAAAGCTATTGACTTGTATGAGTTAATTTGCATCCAGCCACTTGTCTATCAACTTCAGGAGTTTTCTTTTGGAATTTTTTTGGTCACTTATGTACCACTTATGATAGGTTACTAACATAGCATCTGCAGATAGTGATATTTTTACTTCCTCCTTTACAATTTGTATTTGTTTGAGTTCCATTTGTTGCCAAAATGCTTTGGCTAGAACTCAAGTACTATATTGAAAAAGTATGGGGAGAGTGGGCAGCCTTGTCTTGTCCCCGATTTTAGTGGATTGCTTTAAGTTTCTCTCCATTTAGTTTGATGTTCTATATTAGCTTACTGCATATTGATTTTATTATATTGAGTAAGGACCTTGAATTCCTATTCTCTAAAATACTTTTAGCATGAAGGGGTGTTGTATTTTGTGAAAGGATGTTTTGGCATCTAACAATCCCATATTTTTTTTCTTTGAGTTTGTTTACATAGTGAATAACATTGATGAATTTTTGTATATTGAACCATCCTTGCATCCCTGGGAGGAAACCTATTTAATCATGTAATATGATCATTCTGATGTATTCTTGGATTCGGTCTGCAAAAATTTTATTGAGTATTTTTGCATCAGTATTCATGAGGGAAATTGGTCTGAGGTTATCTTTCTGATAATGATTTAACTTTGTTAGTTGGTATTTGTCTAGAAAATCATCCATTTCATCTAGATTTTCTAGTTTTGTTCTATGTAGGCATTTGTAGTAGGAACTTTTTTCTTTTTAATTTCTTCGGTTTCTCAGTTTCTTGGAATTTTTTCTCCATATTCATTTCTGCTTATATGGGGGAGCTCCCTCACCCACCCACCCTGTACACCTGCTTTAAATGAACAATCTCACTATGATTTTGGTTCTGTAAAACATAGCCTATTATCTATAGACTGTGCCTGTCTTATTTCCTTTAAGACTTAATATTGTCTTTGCTCAGAAGAACACATGAATATGTTATGAATTTTAGTGTTATTTCTTTATATACAATTTTTGTTCATAAAATATAAGGATATGATTATAGAAAATGTATTAAAATTTCTATAATTTCTTAACATAAATTTATCAAATTATTATTTTTGTGTTGTATTAAGTAACAGTGTTTCAGCTTAAAATTTAAAATATATTTTACACAGAGTTTCAGAAAAATTGTCAATGTAGTTTGGTTTTTGATTCTGGCAATAATGCTTGAAATGTCCTTAAATATACTATATAATTAGGGAAGGAACATTCTCAGCATTGATCATTAGGAAGTTAAAATAATAATCATCACTGAAAAGCTTTGAAGACACTATATCCTGAGGAATAAAATACTAATTAAAGGTTTAAATTTTCACATGAAAGTACATCTATCTCATAACTATTGGACAAATTGCTTTAATCTTAAAAAAATCATAAATATATCAAAGAAGTCATCTGAAACAATTCATTGAGTCATTTTCCTTGATCAACAAATGTTTGGAATGTCTGTTCATTGTACACAGTTACACAATGGAAATTGTGCAAAATTGCCTGGATGAAGGATCAGATTGGAAACAATTTAAAAAGCTACGTTCTAGAGTAGTTTCCAATCATACTAAATAACACTACTTTGCTAAAAGCAACATTTCCTGCTGTTTTCTGAACTGTGAAGGAAAGATACACTAAATTATCAAATGCTACAATTATTTTCCTCTTTAACTTCATACATTACACATGATTTTCTGAAACTCTAACTTCCTTCACGATGGCTCTTTTATTTTCTGAAGGATTCTGATGGGGTCAAATATTAAAAGTGACAGTTTATGGTAAAAAAGATGGGGAATTGCTTTATCAACAGCATGTGTCAGAGCTGAACAGTATGACAGACTATCAGATTACAGGTTTTCACTGTGTAACTGGCAATACCTGTAGACACTGCGAAGAGACAATGCAAGTGGGTGGCTTACATATCAGCAATAGAAATGAATTTCCCGCAGAGTGTTTCTTTATTTTTTCTATATATAGTTTTGATCTTTGACATGTAAATGTTTCTCTTTCATTGCTTCTCTTGTCCATAGTGACAATCTATTCCTCTGGCATGAAACATCAATGATTATGTAGAACCATACATTTATATACTATATACTATATTTATAGCATATGTATTATATACTATAAATATGTGTATATTTAATTTAATAGTATGTAGTATATATAATAATTAAATAATTTAAAACCCCATTTTAGAGCTAAAAATAATTTATTAAAAGTTGCTTGGGCTAGTGAGGGAATTAGGAGGTTTAGGTCATTAAACCTAACAATCTGTTTCATATAGCAAATCCATACTGTGGAAGGAAATAACCAACTGCAGTGAGTTGTGTAAAAAATTCCACTTAAGCAACAAGAAAAGGATAACCAAATAGTTTCTTCTTCTTTGTTATATTTGTTATTTTGATGACACAGGTTAACTAGGGTTTTACAATGACATTTAAAAGCAAAATAGAATTTCATTAACATTATGCTAAAAGTGACTCAAAATAGAAATTAAAGGGCCATAAAATATTTTCATTAGGAACATGATGTAATAATATTTGAAACTATTCTAGCAATCATTGTTTGTATTATGTGCATTAATCACACTGTATATTTACCTTTTCTCTAAATTAACAGTAGAGTATGTCCTTATAATAAAACATTAGTTTAAAAGAATAGGTATAATTTCAAAACTATTATCTTTATAATAGCATATTTTTCAACTTTTTTTGAACTGTCATGTTGCATTTTATTTTTTTAAAATACATTTCTATTGAAGAATGACTTATGTTCTTATGAATTGAAAGATAATTAGTTCATGTGATCCTTGAGTAGTGATCAAATTATTTCATAATGAAGTTAAACTTACGATTTATTCATCTGAACACATTCCTATTCTTCATCAAGCTAATAGATGTGTGATACATTAATTTTAACTACATTCATACTGGTGTGTCATAGAATATTGGAGACTATACTTTTCTACAGTAACATTTTAAAGCTGACTAATACCTACCTAGCCTATGATTCCCTCTTCCTCATACTCTAATGTCCAATGCTCTTTGACTTGTATGATAACATTTTTCAAATTTCCTGTGTGAGACCATCCAGTGTTTTCCCTGTGTACACAAATTATTTAACTAAAGATGATTCTCTCTGTTTTCTACTTTGTGCTGTAAACGACAGGATTCCATTCTGTTCCATAGCTTCACAGAACTGATAGTTTCATTTTGTTATATTACATATATCCATTTGTCTCCTGACAAATACTTAAATTGCTTCTATTTCTCAGATATTGTGGTTAATGGTACAGCTAAAAGGGAGCACAACAGTCTTTCTTACATGATAGATTCATTTTTCCTTGTATTTACAGCATTACCTGGTTGTTATATTCTTAGTTACTTACTTAAGAATGACAAACCCATAAATGTACAAGAAGCATACAAGATGCGAAATATATTGGATCAGAAAAGAAATTCCTCCCTAAAAATAATAATAAAAACAACAAATACACAGAACCAAGAAAGAATATTAAAAGCTCAAAGGGGAAATGGTCAGGTAATATATGAAGGCAGATCTCTGAGAATTACATAGGGCTTCTCAACAGAGATTCAGAAAGCCAGAAGATCTTAAGCAGATGTCATAGATACCCTAAAAGAACATAAATACTGACCCAGGTTACTATACCCAGCAAAATTTTCAATTACCATATATGGAGAGACAAAGATATTCCAGGACAAAACCAAGTTGAAACAATATCAGTCCACTAAACCAGCTCTACAAAGGATAATTGAAGGAAAACCCCAACATGAGGAGGGAAAGTACACCCAAGAAATACCAAGAAATTAATTTTCTCACACCAAACCCAAAATAAAAGAACCACATAAACATGATTTCATCTCTAACACAAAAAGTACAAGAAGCAGCAGTTATTGGTTTTTAACATCTCTCAAAACAATGGACTCAATTCTTTAATAAAAAGACATAGGCTAAAAGACTGGATATGTAAACATGACCTAGCATTTTGCTGCATACAGGAAACACACCTCAGTAACAAAGATAGATACTTCCTAAGAGTAAAAGGAACAAAATTTTCTAAGCAAGTGATCCAAGAAACAAGTTGGACCAGCCATTCTAATATCCAATAAAATAGATTTTCGAACAAAAGTTATGAAAAATATGGGGAAGGACACTTCACATTCAACAAAGGAAAAATCCAATGAGATGAACTCTCAGTTCTCAGCCTTTATGGTCCTACATGCAAGGGCATTCACATTTGTAAAATATGGCAACTAAAGCTCAAAGCACACATGCAACCTCACACAATAATCGTAGGACACTTCAACACCTGACTCTCATGAATGAAAAGATAATGGACACACAAACTAAACAGAGATGCAATGAAGTTATAAACCAAATGGATTTAACAAGTATCTATAGAACATTTCACCCCAAAGTAAAAGGATACACCTACTTATCAGCACCTCACGGTACATTCTCCAAAATACATTATATAATTAGACACAAAGCAAGTTTCAACAGATGCAAAAAGATTGAAGTCACATGCATTCTATCAGATCACCATGGATTAATTTTGGTCTACAATAACAAAAACGACAGAAAACATACATACTCATAAAAGTGTATAACTCTCATTTCAATTATAACTTGATCAGGAAAAAAATAAAGAAAGAAATAAAGGAATAGAAAGCTAGAATATAATGAAAATGGAGGCAAAGGATACCCAAACTTATGGGACACAATAAAATTAGTGATAAAAGATCATAGTACTAAGTGCCTTCATAAGGGAATTGGAGAGATCTACACTACCAACTTAATATTCCCCTGCTAGTTCTAGATCAGAAAGAAGCAAACATATCTAAGAGGAGTAGACTGAAGAATGTAATCAAAATCACAACTTAAATCAATGAATTAGAAACCAAAAGAACAACACAATTAATGAAGTAAACAAAGAGTTGGTTCTTTGAGAACAATAACAAATAGATAAATCAATAGCCATACTAAAGAAGCAAATAAGATAATATTAAAATTAACAAAATCAGAAGGAAAATGGAGACATAAAAATAGAAACTTAGACAATTCAAAACTTAGCAGTTGTTACTACAAAAGCATATAGTCAACAGAACTGGAAAATCTAGATGAAATGAATGATTTTCTAGAAAGAAACCAAGTACCAAAGTTAAATCAGGACCAGATAAGCTATTAACAGTCTATAACCCTCAAGGAAAAAGAGGCAGATATTAAAGACTCCCCCACAAAACGGAGCCCAGGGACAGATTGTTTTAGTGCAGAATTCAATCTGGCCCACAAAGAAGTGGTAATACCAATACTCCTCAAACTAGTCCACAAATTAGAAATAGACAGAACACAACCTAATTCATTCTAGGAAGCCACATTTATGCTGGTAACTAAACCACACAAAGACCCCAAACAGAAAGAATTTCAGCCATGCTTACTCATAAATATGGATACAAAATACTCAATAAAATTTTCAAAAACCAAATCAAGAACATGTCAAGATGATCATTCAGGAAGATTTCAACCTAGGAATGCAGGGATGGTTCAATATACAAAAGTACATCAAAGTAATGCATGATGTAAACAAACTTAAAGAAATAAAATCACATGGTCATCTAATTAGATACTGAAAAGTCTTCAACAAAATTCAAAACCTCTTCATAGTAAAAGTAATGGAAAGATGAGAAATTCAAGGCACATAACTAAATATAATAAACACATATTTCTCCAAAGAAATACAGGGAAACACAAGCTAACAGGTGAAGGAATTGAACAAAACAGTCAAGAATCTAAAAAATGGAAATAGAAACAATAAAATCGCAAAGGGAGACAACCCTAGAGTTAGAAAACCTAGGAAAGAGATCAGGAGTCACAGATAATATTATCACCAACAGAATACAAGAGAAAAAGAGAGAGTATCAAAGGTACAAGATACCATAAAAATGCATTAACACAAGAGTTAAAGAAAATGCAAAATGAAAAAGCTCCTAACCAAAACATCCAGAGAATCCAGGACATAAGAGAAGACCAAACCTATGGATAATTGGTACAGAAGAGAGTGGAGATTCCCGACTCAAAAGGTCAGGAAATATCTTCAACAAAATAATAGAAGAGTGTGTCCTAAAACTAAGCAAAGAGATACCAATAATTATAGAAGAGGCCTACAGAACAAGAGATTGGTCAAGAAAAGAAATTCCTACTGTCACAATATTCAAAACACCAGATGCACAAAACAAAGAAAAAATATTCAAAGCAGTAAGTGAAGAAGCTTAAGTAACATATAAATGCAGACTCTCAGAATAATACCAGACTTCTCAATGGAGATTCTAAAAGCCATAAGATACTAGGCCGAGATCATAGAGACACTAAGAGAACACAAAGGCCCAGGCTACTATACACTGCAAAACACTCAATTACCATTGATAGAGAAACCAAGATATTTTATGAAAAAAATCACATTTACACAATATTTTCTACAAATCCAGGCCTTCAAAGAATAATAGACTAGAAAACTCCAACACAAGGATTGAAACAACACCCAAGAAAAAGCCAGAAATTAATCATCTTTAAACAAAATCAAATAAGATAGTCACACAAACATAATTCTACAACAAAAGTAACAGGAACCAACAATAACTGGTATTTAATATCTTTTCACAACAGTAAACTCAATTCCCCAATAAAAGAGCACAGACTAACAGAATGAATATATAAACAGGACCCAGCTTTTGGCTGCATATAAGAAAAATATATCAGTGACAAAAACAATAACTACCTCAGAGTAAGAGTCTAGAAATTTTTTTCCAAGAACATGTCCCCAAGAAACATTCAAGTATCAAATAAAATTGACTTTAAACCAAAATTTATTTTAAAAAGATAAGAAAGGACACTTCATATTCATCAAAAAAATTTAACAAGGTGAATTCTCAATTCTGAACATCTGTGTTCCAAATGAAAAGGCACCCACATTCATAAAAGAAACTTTACTCAAGCTCAAAGCACATATTACACTTCACACAATAATTGTGGGAAACTTCAACACCTCACTCTCAGCAGAGGACAGATTGTGGAAACAGAAATTAAACAGAGACACCGTGAAACTAACAGAAGTTATGAATGAAATGAATTTAATAGGTATCTATAGAAAATTTCATCCTAAAACAAAAGAATATACATTCGACTCAGCACCTCATGGTACCTTCTCAAACATTGATCATATAATTGGTCACAAAACAGACCTCAACAGATACAATGAGATTAAAATATTACTATGAATCCTATCAGATTACCATGGATTAAGAACCTGGTCTTCAATGACAATAAAACAACCAAAAGCCCTCATACTCATAGAAGCAGAACAACTCTCTACTCAATGAAAACTTAGTCAACGAAGAAATAAAGAAAGAAATTAAATTCATTTTAGAATTTAATGAAAATGAAGGCACAACATATCCCAACTTATGGGGCACAATGAAAGCAGTGCTAAGTGGAAAACTCTTAGTTCTGAGTGCCTAGAAAAAGAAATAGAAGAGAGTATACAGTGGCAGCTTAACAACACATCTGAAACCTCTAGAATAAAAAGAAGCAAATATACCCAAGAGGAGTAGACAGAAAGAAATAATCAAACTCAGTGCTGAAATCATTCAAGTACAAACAAAGAGAACTATAACAAGTATCAACAAAACCAGAAGCTGGTTCTTTAAGAAAATCAACAAGATAAACAAACACTTAGCCAGACTAACCAGAGGGCACATAGACAGTATCCAAATTAGAAAATCAGAAAGGAAAAGGGAGACATAATAACAGAAACTGAGGAAATTCAAAAATCACCAGATCTTAATACAAAAGGTTAAACGCAAAAAAAAATGGAAAATGTGGAGGAAATGCTCAATTTTCTAGACAGATATCATGTACCAAAGTTAAATAAGGATCAGGTAAACCATCTAAACAGTCCCGCAATCACTAAAGAAATAAAAGCAGTCATTAAAATTCTCCCAAACCATAAAAGCCCAAGACCAGATAGTTTTAGTGCACAATCCTGAGACCTTCAAAGAAAACCTAATTCCAAGACTCTGTAAAATATACCAAAAAATAAAAAGAGGAAGAACACTACCTAATACCTTCTACGAACCCACAATGATACTCATAACTAAACCACACAAAGAGACATAAAATACGGAGAACTTCAGAAAAATTTTCTGTATGAATATAGATATAAATTTCTATCAAACCAAATCCAAAAACACATATAAAAGATCATTCACCACTATCAAGTAAGCTGTACCCAAGGGATACAGGGGTGGTTCAATATAAAGAAATGCATTAACATAATCCACTATGTAAACAAACTCAAAGGAAAAGAAATACGTAATCATCTCATTAGATGCTGAAAGGCTTTTGACAAAATTCAAAAGCACTTCATATTACAAATCTTGCCAAGACCAGGAATTCAAGGTCCTTACATAACAATACAGAAAATAAATATGTGGCATACTAGTAGCCAACACCAAACTATACGGAGAGAAAGTTAAACGAATCCCACTAAGATCAAGGAATAGACAAGGCTGACCACTCTCTGCCTACTTAATATAGTTCTCAAAGTCATAGTCAGAGCAATTAGACAACAAAAGGAGGCCAAATGGGTAAAAGTTGGTAAGGAAGAAGTCAATATGTCACTATTTGCAGATGATATGATAGAATACTTAAGTGACCCCAGAAGTTCCACCAGAGAACTCCTACAGCAGATAAACAACATCAGCAAAGTGGCTGAATATATAATTAACTCAAACAAATCAGTAGCCTTCCTCTACTTAATGGATAGCAGGCTGAGAAGGAAATTAGGGAAATGACATCCTTCTCAATCTTGCTATGACTATATTCAAGCAAATGAAAGATATGTATGAAAAGAACTTCAAGTCTCTGAAGAAAGAAATCGAAGATCTGAGAACATGGAAAGATCTCCCATGTTCATGCATTAGCAAGATTAATCTAGTAAAAAAAATGCCTTCTTGCAAAGAGCAATCTACATTCAATGTAATCAGCTTTAAAATTCTAACTCAATTCTTCATAGAGTTAGAAAGAGAAATTTACAAATTAATTTGGAATAACCAAAGACCCAGAATTGAGAAAACTATTCTCAACTATAGAAAGACTACTGAGGACGTCACCATCCCTGACCTGAATCTGTACAACACAGCAATTGTGATAAAAACTGCATGGTATTGGTGCAGAGACAGGCAGGTATATAATGGAGTAGAACTGAAAACCTGGAAATGAACTCACACATCTATGGTCACTTAATCTTTATTCATGGATTTAAAAAAATATTTCTAAAATTATTTTATTTACTTATTATTCCAAAAGTTTCCCCCTTCCATGCCCTCCCTCAGGAATCCTTCAACCCATCTTCCCACCTGCCTTTGAGAGAGTGCCTACTTACCTCTACCTCATTCCCACCTCTTTCCATAAGACTAAGCACATTCTCTGACACTGAGCCTAGACAAGGCAATCCTCTGTTACACAAGTTCCCATACCCAGGAATCAGCCCATGTATGCTCCTTGGTTTTTGGCCTAGTCTACTGGAGCTTTAAGAAGTGCTAGTTACTTGACACTGTTGTTCTTCTCATAGTGTCACAATACCCTTCCCCCCAGGTCCTTCGGTTGTTCCTCCAACTTTTCCATATTGGTCCCTGACCTCCATCCAATGGTTGGCTGAAAGCATTTGCATTTATCTCAGTCAGCTGGTGCGAGAGCCTCTCAGAGGTTCACCCTGCCAGGCTCCTGTCTGACTGCAATACATGGCCTCAGAAACAGTTTCAGGATCTGATGTACTCACATGGGATATATCCCAATTAGACCATGCAATGTGTGGCCTTTCTTTCAGTCTCTGCTTCATTTTTGTCCCCGCATTTCCTTTAAGCAGAAACAATTCTGAGCTAAACTTTTGAAGATGGTTAGGTGGCCCCCTGCTCAACTAAGGTCCATGTCTATCTACTGGAGGTGGACACTTCGGGTTCCATCTTCCCACTGTTGGGCATTTCGGCTAAGGTCATACCCATTGAGCCCTGGGAAGCTCTCACATCTCAGGTCTCTGTGACTTTCTAGAGGTTCCCCCTGTTCTCTCACCCCACACCTCTTCAATTCATTCTCTTGCCTTTCTGAATGTCTGTCCTGTCTCTTCCCACACTTGATTCTGTCCTTTCTTTCCCCTTCCCACCTCCCATCTTCCACCGTGGTTCCTTCCTTCTTCTGCTGCCCATGATTATTCTGCTGCTGTTTCAAGCATGTTTCAGGCATTCACTCCTGGACCCTCCTTCTTATTAAGCTTTTGAAAGTTGCATCATGCTCATGAACCTTCTGGCTAATACACACCATGCATGTCTTTTGGGTCTGGGTTACCTCACTAACGATGACATCAACTAGCTACAACCACTTCCCTGCAAAACTCACACTTGCTGAGTAGTATTCTGTTGTGCAAATGAACCACATCTGTGTCCATTCTATCTGGGTTGTTTCCAGTCTATGGTCGTTATGAACAAGGGTGCTATGAACACAGTGGAGCACATGTCCCTGTAGTATTTCCAGGAGTGGTATAGCTCAGTTCCCAGGTAGAGCTATTTTCAACTCTCTAAAGAAACCACCAGTTTGATTTCCAGAGTTGTCGTACCAATTTACACTCCTACCAGCAATGGAGGAGTGTTCCTCTCTCTCCACATCCTTGCCCATATGTACTGTCACTTCAGTTTTTGCTCTTAGTCATTCTGATTGGTTTAAGGTAGAATCTTAGGGTCATGATTTGCATTTACCTGATTATTAAGGATGTTGAAAAAAATTTTAAGTTCCTCTCAGCCATTCTAGATTCCTCTGTTGAGAATTCTGTTTAGCTCTGTAACCAATATTTTAATTGGGCTATTTGGGTTTTTTGGAGTCTATTTTCTTAAGGTCTTTGTATATTTTGGATATTAGAAAACTATTGAAGATCTTTTCCCATTCTGTAGGTTGTTGTTTTGCCTATGCAATCTCTTTGTTTTGTTAAAATATCTACTTAATATTTTCTTTACAGATGGATTATATATGTTTTCTAATCAATATCTATAATCTACACATAAGTAACATTATTTACTTCTCAAAGCTAAGCAGCTGTCATGAAAAACAGTTTCTCAATTTAATGTGTATGCCTATATTAACAATCATTCATGTGAATCAATCTTGCTTAGATACAAGGGAAAGTAGACCAAAATTTGATCCCTCCTCTGACTCATTTCTTGTCTCCTAGTGGAAGAAAGTCACTTAAATTTTAACAAAGAAGCTAAAATCATCCAATGGAAAAAATCATTTTCAACAAATGGTGCTGATTCAACTTGTGGTCAGCATGTAGAAGAATGTAAATCAATCCACTCTTATCTCCTTTTACAAAGCTCTAGTCTAAGTAGATCAAGGACCTCCACATAAAACCAAATACAGTGAATCAGTAGAAGAGACAGTAAAGAAAAGCCCCCAACACAAGGGCACAGGGTAAAGTTCCCTGAACAGAACACCAATGGCTTATGCTCTAAGATCAACAATCAACAAATAAAATTTCAAAGCTTCTGTAAAGAAAAGGCCACTGTCAATAGGACAATGGCAACCAACAGATTGGGAAAAGATTCTACTTAGAAGGGGGAACAAAGTAATCACAGGAAATAGAGAGGAGAAAGGAACTGAAAGGGAGAGAGGAGGTGGAGGGAAAAAGGGAAACATAATCAGGTATGGGAAGAGACAGGTACGAAGACCAGAGGATTGCGAGAATAAGTAGAAATATGTAGCAGTGGCGGCTGGGCAGCAGATAGGGGTTGCAAACACTTTAGAAAGTCCCAGGTGCCAAGAAAGCAAGGATTTCCCAATACCCAAGGGAGATAATATTAACTGAAATACCCAACAAAGTGGAAATATAACCTGAAGAGTCTACCTCCAGTAGATAGGCATGGCTCCTAGTTGAGGGATGGGGCCACTCACCAATCTCGAAAGTTTTTAACCACAAATTCTTCCTCTCTAAAGGAAACACAGGGACAAAAGTTAAAGCTGAGACTAGAAAAGCCATCGAGAAACTGTCCCACCTAGGGATCCATCCCTCCTGCAGACACCAAAAACCCAGACACTGTTGTTGATGTGAAGAAGTGCTCACAAATAGGAGCCTTAGTATGCCTGTCTTCTGAGAGGCTCAACTAGCATCTAAGACAGACATTGATACTAACAGGCAACCTTCGGACTGAGCCCAGAGACCCCAGTGGAGGAGTTAGGGAAGGACTGAAGGAACTGAAGGAGATTGCAACCCCATAGGAAGAACAACATTAATTAACTGACAACACCACCCTCCTCCCCAGATTTCCCAGAGACCAAACCACCAACCAAAATGTGTACATGGACAGGTCCATGGCTCCAGCTACATATGTAGCAGAGGATTACCTTATCTGGCATCAATGGGACTTGATAGCCCAGTGTAGGGGGATGCTAGAGGGGTGAGCTGCAAGTGGGTGGGGGAGCACTCTCTTAGAGGCAGTGAGGAGGGGGTATGGGTGGGGGTTCGCAGTGGTAAGACCAGAAAGGAGGACTATATTTAAAATGTAAATGAGTAAAATATAAAATTAATAAAAAAGAAATTATAGCATGGGAAAAAAGTTTATTTTGTAATTATATTTAAAATATATATTTAAATCACTTCCATGTATTTTACTAAATATTGAATTTATAATTTGTTTCTTTTCTTTAATTCTTCTCTCATATATTACTTCCCAACTTCTGTTTCTACTCTCTTCTGTGCCCCTAATCATTTCACTCCCACTTCTCTTCTGCCTAGGTCCCACCCACTCTGACTCTGCTCAGAAATTAGCCGGCATCAGGGGTATATCAACCAAACAAGGCCTTAAAGTTACAACAAGAATAGGCACATAACACCACCTCAAGGATGGACATGGCACTTGTTAGAAGAAAATTCCATTCCTTATCTCTTGAGATGGATTTGAGTCAAACTTCAGGTCTACTAAAAGCAATACATCATATTACTTTTAGGTAATTACTATAATGTACATTTGACATAGAAACAGTTTATTTATAGATTTAGGTTCTACTTCTAAGATACTATGTACTTGCAAAATCTCACAATAAAAGAAAAACCTGTCCAAATTAAAAAAAAAATTTGGTTTTAAATTTTTTACATAATGGAAATGCAAGCTGTATTTGAAGACTCAAGTTGAAAAGGTTAATCATGCCCTTTTCTCATTTGCATTTTGTAATTATAAATACCCTTGTAAATTACATGTTTCACTATATTCATTGCATATTTACTCACTATTTAGTAATTTTTATTTTATTGGCTATTTTGTTTATTTACATTTTAAATGTTTATCCCCTTTTCAAGTTAAATTCCCTATCACCTCTTCCCATGTCCCCTGCTTCTATGAGGGTGGTCCCCCTTCCACCCAATCACTTCTGCCTCAGCTCCCAAGCATTCACCTTCGCTGGGTAATCAAGTTTCCACAGGACCAAGAGGCTCCCATCCCATTGATGCCAGATAGGGTAATCCTCTGCTACAAATGCAGCTGGAGCCATAGGTCCCTCCATGTGTACCCTTTTAAGTAATGATTTTTCAGCATAATATACTATGGACAAATGATTTTATAACAATAATAATCTACAGTCAAAGGGTGAAATTAGATGGTTTGAGATGAGAAATCTAATGGAAGACCCTTTATGTCAATAATGTATGGTTACCTCTCATTACATGAGAATATTTTCCTAACTCTCAATGTTAATTTAAACACATAGCATGACTATTTTATGATGAAATCTTTATTAATGACTGATAATATTTTTTCATTATTTTATATGCTACATTGCATATCATATCCATGTCAAAGTATAATTTTGGAATGAGTATAATAAACAATAAACTACAAAAATGAAATTTTTCAATGTATCTTGTAGATCCTCAGCCCTGCTCCTTAGTTTTAAAACCCACTTTGATCCTACTTTCAGATTTAGTTTTTTCTATTTCTATTATTACTAAAATTGTTATTCATTCTACTATATAATTACACTGTTGCCAGGGTAATATTTTTCATACAATTTTTAGATAAAATAATATAAATGATTCAAGAGCTTTTCAAAATGCTTGCCTCTCTCTGGAATGTGTCCATCATCTCTCTATCAAATGGTTTATCTAATGATGTTTCATTTATATATCATTCCATTTATCTAGAAGGAACTATAGACTGTCCAGGCAATGCCAGCATGATACTGGAAGTGTTTATATGGCAGTTGTTAGAATAAATCTAGACTAGTCTAGTATTGAAAATATTTACTTAATTTTGTTCACAGGCATACTTGTCACAGAGGGTTGTATCTATTCTTACATCATTACTAATAGGATTATAAATCAACTCCATGACATCTATCACTTGAAATATTCCCTATCATTTTCCCTTCCAGTTAGATCTTACTTCTAAAATAAATTTAGTCATGTCACATTGCTTCCTAATAACCATAAGAATCTGAAAAGAGTATAACTAACAAGATACACTGACTTCCTTTATAGGTAGAACATGAGTCATTATACACCTTCTGAAATTTAGTCTGTGTCACAGTTGTGTTTTTCAGTATAGTAAATGGTTTTCCCTGCTTAACTGCTGTAGAATCTGAGAGAAGATGCATGATGTTCTTGTAGCAGCATCATTTCTCTTTTGCTTATTGAGACCATGAAGAACCCTTCAGTTGCTTACTGTTCCTTTAATCTCATAACTCATGTGGTATTAAGCACTAAAAGTAAATAAACAGATATTAGAAACAGGAAGAGTTTCTGTTAGAACAACATTAAAAAAGTAACAACAACTACATCAACACCAAAAATAGAAAAAAAATATGTATCAAATGCCTGACTTAAAATGGTCAATTACATTTAGTGATTATATCAATGTATATCACAATAGTATATTTTTGTCAATGGAAAGACTATTCCAGATGCCTAGGCTGATACCTAAGTGTTTTGAGACCTGGGTATACCCTCAAGTGTCGAGAACATGGGGATTTTAAAGGCAGACACTACAACCTGGCATCTCACTTGAGAGCCCTGGGAAGTTTTGCTGTAATAAGCAGTTTAAGGCAATCAGTTTAACAGAAGTGGAGATAACTTAGCTTGGACATCCTGACCTTTGATTCCTAAAATAGGGTTAGGTAATTTTCCAGGGGCTTTTCTATCAAGGATATTAATTTCTACCTAAGCCTGAAATGGTCTCGGGAATAACACAAGCTGGAGGAACCTCTGCACTATCCTGCCATGGAACACTTCGTCACATATTTTCTCGTTAAGTTATCCCTGGTGCTCTTCGATCTGGATGCAACCAATTAAAAATCAAATCATAAGAGTGCTGTAAAATGAGAAAATACAATAAATATTATAGAAAACTATAATTCTGTGACACTGCTATTTGCAGTAAAACATAAACTCTGAATATGTCAAATTAAAATATAGTGCTTACTAGTTAGTATAAAATAAGATAATGAATAGCTTTAAATTTGTATCTTGTAAAAGTTTAGTAGGCATGCAAAATATTTAATTTTTATTATTTTCATATTATACATCATTGTGCATATTTACTCCCCTACCATTTGCACCCTTTCACTCTGCCATTGCCCGTTATCATTCCTTTGTTCTTCCAACTTCTACCTCATCCTCTGAAAGGGTCTTTCTGCTTAATCATTTTATGTATACAGTAGTTTAAATTAATTAATTATGTACATAGTAGAAGCCTCACATCTGGCTGCAGTATATTTAGCACTGGTAGTGTTACGACATTCGCAGAAATGTAATGTTATTGTTTCTTCATTGTAAGACTGAAATAGATTTCAGTAGAGTGAGTGGTTTTTCCTATTTAAGAGCTGTGGAATCTAAAAGAACATGCATCGCATTCTTCTAGCGCCACCATCCTTGTCTCGCTTATGGAGACCAGGGAGGATCCTTCAATTGTTTGCTGTTAAACAACTCACAACATAGTTCAAAGTGAGAATTGAGAATGATGGGGAGATTGGTGTCATGTTAATAAAAACATTCATAAAAGCTTTTGTTACATGTGACATAAATAGAGATGAACTATGTTTACATTTTTCAAAAGATAAACTTTAAAACAAGTAGTTCTATACTTATACTTGTTATCATTTAATTTTCAGATAAAAATCTATGTGAAAGCTATCTTTCTCTTTCTGCTAGTTAACCATTAAGGTTGTGATGCTCTCATGGTCTGGACAGAGTTCTTCTGAATATGCGTGTGAATTTCCCATACTTTAGGAGTGACATGTACCTGATGGCATTAGATGACTTATTTCAGACACATACTACCTTAGCATCCATGTCTGGTAAGAGGAACTGCACATTTCAGAGATGTGGTGATGACTGATAGTCTCCACAAAGCCACAGGCCTTTCCTCTCAGACTTTGTCAGTCTGTTTCATACAATAAAAGTATTTTGTAAACCTGTCTGGCAAAAAATTTGGAGCCTGAGATAACATGTCTCTGGAGTAGAAGGCAATGCTTTATAATAAAGTGACCTTTCAGGTACCTTTAAAGAATCTTTCACTCCCATTCTCCCTCTAGTGTCTGATTACAGTACAATGGATAAATTCTCAAATATGGCTACTCTGAACTGGCTTTCATTCTCAGCTAAGAGAAAAATCCAAGGAATGTCATTTTGTCACCATTGCTCTGAGTAATATAAAATAGCTGTATTTCAGATTACAAATAAACACCTTAACCGAAACATCTGAACTAGAAGATTGCAAGTGTGTTTCACTGTTCCCTTTCATTGGAAGGAAATTGTCATGAATTCTTCTTTCCCTTCTGATTAAAGCCTTCAGTCTTGATAGAAGGATTGACACAGCCAAGATGAAATGAGAGTTTTGACTATTTTATGTGAGATTTTGTACATATCTAGAATATGATAACTTCACAAGAACTTTTGCAAGCTTTTGTTAAGGTTTTGATTATGATAGCTTTTTTTTTTAAAGTTAGTATTTCTATGAAGAAGTGAAGTCTGGAACTTTTATTTTGCCTAATTTCTGACATCACTCAGAAAAATCTTAAATTCAAATTTTAATCCAAAGAACCAATACTATAATATCATATATATAATGACATTTCTAGTAATTTTTATTCAAAGATAGCACATGCTGTCAAGGTGCGGAGAAAGGGAAACACTCCTTCATAGCTGGTGCAATTCCAAACTGGTACAACCAGTTTGGAAATAGTTCTACCTGAAGAAGCAGCTACACAGTTCCTGGGCATATATCTAAAACATACTCCACAGTGACAAGTTCTCCACTATGTTCATAGAAGCCTTATTCCCAATAACCAGAAACTGGAAGCAAACTAGATTTCCCTCAGTCAAAAATGGATATAGAAATTGTGGCTCATTTACATAATGGAATAATATCATTCAGCTCTTGAAAGTAAGGACAACATGAATTTTGCAGGAAAAGGAATGGAACTAGAAAATATCCTGAGTGAGGTAACCCAGACCCAAAAAATGAGTGTATGACAAGACGCTAGTATGGCTGTCCTCTGAGAGGATCTACCAGCAGCTGACTGAGACAGATGCAGAAACACATTCAAGCATTGGACTCAACTGAGATCTGGGACCCCTATGATACAGTTAGGGGAAGAATTGAAGGAACTGAACAGAATGGCAACATCATAGGAAGACCAACAGTGTCAACTAACCTGGAGTTCTGGGAGCTCCCAGAGACTATACCACCACGAAAAATCATACACAGGATGTTTTGAGGCACTCAGCACATATTTCTCAGAGGAATGCCTTTTTGGGGCCCAGTGGAAGAGGATGTGACTAATCATGTAGAGACTTGATACCCCAGGGAAGGGGAATGACTAAGGAACAACTGTCTCAGAGGCAAAGAGGAGGAGGAATAAATGAGGAAAAGAATTCTGCAAGGGAGCAGGAGAGTCAAAGGAGGGAGCTACATTTGAGATGTAAAAGAATAAAATAATTAATCAAGTTAAAAGAATACCTTTAGGGGTTGGGGATTTAGCTCACTGGTAGAGTGCTTGCCTAGGAAGCACAAGGTCCTGGGTTCGGTCCTCAGCTCCGAAAAAAAGAAAAGGGAAAAAAGAAAAAAAAAAGAATACCTTTAAATAATAAGACGTACTGTGTCATGTCATAATTTCTCAATTTATCACATTTATTTGTTATTAAGAATTTCATATATTATATTGACCATATTCACCATCATGGCCATATTCTTCCTAAATCCACTTCAGTTATCCCTTTTTAAAATCCAATGTGTGTTACCCCTATACTCTTGGATATATATTCTTGACAAGGGGTGGTTAAATCAAAAGGGGCTCTAATCTTAACGGAAACTCTCATTCTCCTAGTACCATCCAGCAACTGTCAGATCCTTAGCTGACGGTGATATTTTATGCTCATCTCCTCTCTCCATCCTGGAATATCATTTGAATTGAGGTTGCACATTTCTTCTTCGTTCTCTCTCTCCCTCTCCCTCTCCCTCTTCCTGTCTCTCCCTCTTCCCCTCCCTCTTCCTCTCTCTCCCTCTTCCCCTCCCCCTCTCTCTCTTCTATCTTTATCTCTATCTCTGCTGTCCATATCTCTTATTGAAAATAGATTATTTTCTTATACAAGACATCCTGACCAAACTTTCCCTTCCACCTTCTCCTTTAAGCTCTCCCCTATTTTCCATTTCCTCCAGATCCACTAGCCCTCTGTTTGCTCTTCAGAAAAGAGCAGGCCTCCAAGATATAAAGCCAAGCATGATCTCATTTATTGTGAAGTCTTATGTCCAGTTGAACTGCAATGTCCAGAAAATACTATTTTTCTTTCATCTATCACCTCTGGCTTGTACAAGTTTTTTCCTTCCCTCTTTAAGATCATATCAAAAATTGTAAATATGATATATGTAGTGAATTTTATCACAGCTATGATTTGATCAGTGAGTAACAATAAATGATAACACAGGCATTAGCCATTTATGATGGTGATTAAATTCCTGAAACTTACTGGTTTGTTTTCAAATTCTAGTATACACACGGAGTTTGAATGCAGAGTAAGAATGTATGAAAACTCCCAATGAAAAAAATATTACCAGCCTTCAAATTAGTAATCATATTTTCTCAAAATAGATTAATTTATTTAAGTGGTATTTGTTTTTAGCTATAGGTTTTGGTGATATGATGCACACACTAAAATTTTATATATTCCAATATATTATATCATAAACCAAAGTCAATCTCCAATTAAGAGAGTTACAGACATTTTGGAAAGCTAAATAATATTTCACATGATATGAGAAGTGTCATTTAAAGCTTCATAGAACATAAATTCTAAATGATTCTTTCCTTTGATGCCCCAACTGCTTCCTGTGTCTGAAGCTGCTCCCTGTCAATGCTGATATCTTATATATACCTTATCTTCTCAATAAATTATGTCGTATCACTTTTGCTTTCATTCTAGCCCAAAGATATCACACAAGTTCATGCATCAATTATGGTTTTAAATAACACCTCAAAGATTTTTCTGTAAATTCATGAGGCACATATATTATTTTAAAAATTTTCAACTTCATTATACATATTATATAACATATTTTATTATATTCCATGTAGAGTACATACATTTTCAAATTCTATGTTTTAAAAATGTTCTTGCTTGAGTGTGAGAAGAGATATTGGCTCTTCTTTTCTTCGTAGTAGGCAGGTTCATATTAACTGGTTTAATACAATTCCGTACCACATCTAGCACAGTGCCATTGAAAAATAAATTTTCTTTTCTGACACCTGCTGTGGTGATAATAGGTTTTAGACTGAGGAAATTTAAAATTATTGTCCCATAGCTTTGAATATAATTTTTACCATGTAATCCATTGCATGAGTGCTAAAGTCAGACGGTAAGAACTTTCCCAGTATAGCTGTGAGGTGTGATATTTACTTCTGGGTACAGATTTTGATCAGATGTTGACTTTTAAAATAATTTCAAGTTTATGAACCACTTTATATTCAGAAGCCTTATTTAAATATATGTTTAGTACTTCCAAGATTCTGGGAGGGTACATAAAATACAATATATTTTCCCTAATCTTATACAAAGGAAAACATTAAACAAATCAAAAATCACCAACTTTTTTAGGCAATTTGGAGTCTATGGTTAATCGATGTTCCTAAGAGTGGAGAGTTTTACAACTACACAGAATCCCAGTTTTCCAGGGACAGATGATGCTAATAAAGAAGGTCAGAATGTTTCACACAAACTTCTAGTAGCTTTGAATTGAGTAGCAGAAAGTGAATAACTCCATCCCTCGAGGCACTCTTCCAATTTCAAGCACAGAATTCTGAGAAATCGTCTTATTCTCCTAGCAAGAAACAGATATTACCATTATGAATAATGGGAAGTAACCATTTTAAAATGTGTGAAGATTATGATGTTTTGTGCTTCCTGAACAAGGAAACTATTCTATCATGTTACTAAAAGAAACTGAATTCTTATGTAATTTAATCCAGACCAATTGGTAAATAGAACAATTTTCACCTTATCAGGATAATTTCTCACCATAGTTACTGTTCTCTACCAAATAACTTACTTTCAAAAGAAACCTCAAGGTGTATTACAACACCAAAATCTATACCCTGATAATCAGCCCAAACAGGTATATATGTAACAAAACTCTTGCAGCTAAGGTGTAGAGAGAATTGCCAAAATTGCAGGTTATGAGGAGATTGTAAGAGTCAGAGGACCAGGAAGTCTGCTGTGAGATTGTGTCTCCAAGAAATGACAAGGAAGTTTTACTCGCGATACCTTAACAATACACATTCATAGGCAGAGCCCAAACAACTAGGACACTTGTCTGCTAAGGGAAATCTTCAGATGGGAAATCTCATGAAGTCTCAGGACCAGACAAAGAAATGCAGGTAAATAAGGGCTAGTGATACAGGAAGAAATAGTCTTCCTTTATCTTTGGCTAAATCTAAAATTGGTTATTGATTACCAAATATTGTTTTTAGTTTTGTTTTGCTTTGCTTTGCTTTACTTTTTATTGCCTTAACTTTGTGATTCTGTTATTTGTATAACTTGCTTTCATACTAACATAGGATGGATTGACATCAATGTCACTAATTTTACCCACTATCTACAGCCCATACCTCTATTGTGATTGTCTTTTAATTCCTTATTTAGTTGTTGCTATATACTTTTAATTATATTATGAGTTATAAAGATTCTTAAAATTACAGTTTTCATTAGAAGGACAGAAACAGAAATGGGCTAAAGAGCATTTTTATGCTTTGATTCTCTTTCCTTGCATTTCTGCTGCTACGTGAGGATTCTTTCCTATAATCCAGTATCAGATTTTCTGTATCAGCAGAATGATTCCTTTAGCAAGCATGTCCCTTTGGGCTTTCCTGTGAAGTTTGACTTTCCTATGGCAGCAGCCAGTCATCCTTGGAAAGCCTGTCAAGAAGATTCATGGGGGGACCCATAAGAGAAAGGGTCTGCAACCAGCCTTGCTGAAGTCAACATTGATTATGTATGTGTAGTAGGGCTTATAGAAACATGTACATGGCAATGTTTCTATCACAGCCAAATATGCCAAAAGAAACAGATGTCTTCTTTCTAATTTTATGTTTAATCCTATTATAAAGACTCCACTAATACCTCTTCATTGTAGTGATTGAAGCCCTTGCTAGAGCAATGATACAACTGAAGGAGACCAAGGCAGATACAAATTGAAAAGGAAGAAGTCAAAATACATTTATTTGCAAATGAGAAGATACAATAAATAAATGATCCTAAAAATTTCACTCAGAATCCACTATATCTGATCAACATTTGTCACAAAGTAGATGGATATAAAACTATCAAAAATAAGTAGCCCTCCTATAGGCAAATGACAAGATGACAGAAAATTAAATAAAAAAACATTGTTTTCACAATAGCCACTAGTAATAAAATTCCTTCAAGTAACTCTAATCAAGCAAGTAAAAAGACAGTATTTAAATAAATTGAAGATAATATCAGAAGATGAAAAAAATTGCTTTTGCATTGAAAGTCCCTTGCTTACAGATTGATTGGAATAACATAGTAAAATGACAATCTTACAAAAAGCAGTGTACAGTTTCAACAAAATTCTCATGAAAATTCCAACACAATTCTTCACAAACCTTGTAAGGAAAACATTTTTTTGCTTCATTTGGAAACATTCAATACACACGCGCACACACACACACACACACACACACATGCATGCACACACACACACAATACACACATGAGAACAATAAAAAGGATAGCTAAAACAATATTAAAAGAATTGCAATCCCAATTTCAAATTGTATTCTTGTACTGAAGAATTATAGAAAGACAAAAATCAAAAAAATAAAACTAAAAGAATATAAATAAAAAATCCTGCATGATTTTAGCACAAAGACAGACAATGGACTCTAATTGAGACCTAGGCATAAAACCACATACATATGGATACCTGATTTTAAATAAATAAACAAGGAATAGAAATAAAGAAGTATCTTCAACAATTTGTAGTGTTCAAACTTGATGTCAGCATGTAGAAAGTGCAAATAGATCAATATCTATCATCTTGCACAAAAGTCTAGCCCATGTGCATCTACAATATCTATATAAATTCTGATGCACTGAACATGAAGTAGGGAATAGTCTTGAATTCAAAGTACAGAAGAAGATTTTCTAAACAGAACATTAATAGCACAGGCACCATAATGAACAAAAAATAAATGGAACCTCATGAAAATAAAAAAGATTCTGTAAGGTAGGATAAACCTGTAGACCAGAATGGGGAAAAATTTTCACCAACTCCAAATGCAATAGAGGAGTCATATCCAAAATATATAGAAAGAAAAAATATATAGATACTAACAAACAAAACACTCCAATTAAAAATGGTGTACAGAATTTGTTTTTCAAATGGATGAGAAATACTTGAAGAAATGTTCAATATTCTTAGCCATCAGGGAAATGCAATTAAAGCTACTTGGAGATTCTATCTAACATCCTCAGAATGACTAAGATCCATAACACAAGTAACAGTGAACTTTGATGAGGATGTGAAGCATGCAGAACACCAGTCCATTGCTAGTAGAATTGCAAACTTGTACAGACACTGTGGAAATCAATATGGCAGGTCCTTAGAATATTGGAATTAGACCTACCTCAAGACTCATATATCACTCTTAGGCATATATAAAAAGGATACTTGATCCTACCTCGAGGACACTTTCTCCCCCATGTTCATTGAAGCTTTATTCATAATAGCCAGAAACTGTAAACAACCTAGATCTCCCTCAACTGAAGCGTATATTTTCATAATAGATTATTTCTCAGTAGTAAAAACAATGACTGTTAAAATAATATTGAAATTAGAAAGCAAATAGATGAAAGTAAAGTATGTTTATGCATATAATGTATAATTATATAAATATATATTTATTTATATCATATGTATTGAATTATTATTAGCAATTAAACTAATGATAACTAAATGAAAATATATAGACACAGAGATGCTAAATAAAAATGGTGGGTCTAGAAAGGATTCATGAATCTCTCAAGAAAGAATAGATTTTTAATGTTAAACTAGAGTCAGTTGGATATGAGAGCAGATGAGATCACCCTAGGTTCTAGTATCTTTAGTGTGGAAAGGTATTCTGCAGGCTACTTAAAGATAAATGTGGGCACCAATATGACATTAAAACCTTTTTACCTGCAATATGTCCTGCTTGAAAAATGTGCTAGGACAATTATGGCACAGAATTTCTGAGTGTATTCAGCACATGTCTGATTTGACCTAAGGCCCACTTGATGAGAAGAAACCCATACCTTAAGCAACCAAGAACCAGAGACAAGATAGCTGAACTGCCTAGAATAGAACCAAACAGGACTGGGCAAAAGCAAGCAAACAAAACAACAACAAAAACAACAACAAAAACAAAACAAAATAAAGTAGTCCTACTGTATTGTGATCTAATCAAAGATGAGTATCTTAACCACTCATCATCAGAAATGCTTCCTCTGACAATGGATAGAAAGAGATGCAGAGACCCACAAACCCAAATACTAAGGTTAGGCGAGGCAACCCAGTAGCAGAAAAATGGTCCCGAGTATAGTCCAAAGAGTCAGAAACATCTCTAACCCTACTTTTATGATTTCCACAAGAATACAAACTACACTACCATAATGTAAATTTAGAGGACCTGACTTGGACTGATTTCATTTCAGCCTCCAGGAGACTTTATGAATCCTAAATATTTAATATCTGTTGTCCATGTTTTTCTGTTGTTCTCATTCCCTCTCGCTCAAACAATTGATCCTCTCCCTTTTCCACAGGGTTTATCTAGCTCCATGTGAAGGGTTACAATGCGGATCTCCATTTTTTATTTCTCTGCTCTCTCTCTCTCTCTCTCTCTCTCTCTCTCTCTCTCTCTCTCTCTCTCTCTCTCTCTCTCATTCTGTCCAATGTTTAGTGTGGGTCTCTGTATCTCTCCCACAATCTGCAAGTGAAAGCATCCTTGTTGATTCTTAGACTAGACATGAATCTATGATTATATAATAATACAATTAGGAGTCATTTTAACAAGTTAGATGTCTCTCAACTGAAGAATGTGTGAAAAAGAAGTGGTACCTTCACACAATGAAGTATTACTCAACTTTTAAAAATAAATATCATGAAATTTGCAGGTGAGTGGACAGAACTAGAAAAAAATCATCCTGAGTTAACCTGGATATAGAAAGACAAAATGGCATGCATTCAGTTATAAGTGGACATTATCTATTACATAAAGTACAATTATGCTACAATACACAGACTGAGGAATGTTAAGTAACAAGGAAGACTTGAGAAGAATGCTATTATCCCCTTGGAAATGGAAATAAAATAATGTTTTGAGTGGATTGGGAGCTAGGAGAAATGGAAAGAGGAAGACTCAGATGAAAAAATAGAGGAAGAGAGTATGGGGAGATATAACTAGAATTAGAGGGCATTTGAGTGGTGGAGAGCTGACATGGAAACACACTGAAGTAGAAACTCACAGATCACTGTAAGTATGATCTTAGCAAGGACTCAGTAAGGGAGGATTTGGAATCTCATTCAGCCATCCTCTATAATCAGACAGGGCTTCTAGTTGTGGACTGGTATATAAACCCAGTCACAAAACCTACTACCTACAATATATAGTGCCTTCAAGATATGCCGGAGCAATTGAGGCAGATAAGTCTTTTAATTTGTGGCCTACATCAGGAAAGGCAGCTCATGCCTCATAGTGCCTGCATAAACAAGAACTGAAGACTGGATAGTCCAGATGTCTATGATAGAAAAATAAATCAGCAAAATAATCACTAAAAGAAAAAATAATCTACTTTAAATAGAAAACTTCTTTGAGTTCTTATGTTAGTCTGTCATTTTAAAATGGTAATAAGCATAATAGGAACAAAAAGGCATGTTAAAGATTTATTTACTAGCAATGTATTCTCAATAGATAATAAAGAATATCTTAATGAATATAAAATTATTTTACATTTATTAATAATTTTACATGTATGGAGTACATGTCATATTCTGCTTATGTAATATTTTCATTTGACATCTATTTTTACATTTTTAAAAATTATTAGATTTTTTTATTTACATTTCAAATATTATTCCCTTTACTGGTTTGCAGGCCATAAGCCCTCTATCCTATCCTCCTCCTTTTCTTCTATAAGGGTGCTCCTCCTCTCCAATCAACCCCTTCCTGCCTCCCCGTGGCATTTCCCTATACTGAGGGTGTAGTCCAGCCTTGGCTTCTCCTCCCATTGGCGCCCGATAAGGCCATCCTTGCTACATATGCAGCAGAAGCCTTGGGTCTGTCCATGAGTAGTCTTTGGGTCAAAGGGATATAAATTGGAAAGGAAAAAGTCAAAATATCACTATTTGCACATGATATGATAGTATACTTAAGTGACACCAAAAGTTCTACCAAAGAACTACTTAGCCTGATAAACAACTTCAGCCAAGTGGCTGGGTATAAAACTCAACAAATCAGTAGCCTTCCTCTACTCAAAGGATAGACAGTCTGAGAAAGAAATTAGGGAAAGGACACCCTTCACAATAGTCACAAATGACATAAAATACCTTGGTGTGACTCTCACCAAGTAAATGAAAGATCTATATGACAAGAACTTCAAGTCTCTGAAGAAAGAAATTGAAGAAGATCTCAGAAGATGGAAAGTCCTCCCACGCTCACAGATTGGCAGGATTAATAATAGTAAAAATGGCCATTTTGCCAAAAGCAATCTACTGATTCAATGCAATCCCTATCAAAATTCCAGCTCTCAGTTTTTTATAGAGTTAGAAAGAACAATTTGCAAATTCATTTGGAATAACAAAATAACCCCACAGGATTGTGAAAACTATCCTCAACAATAAAAGAACTCCAATGGGAATCACCATCCCTGACCTCAAGCAGTATTACAGAGCAATAGTGACAAAAACTGTATGGTATTAGTACAGAGACAGGCACATGGATCAGTGGAATAGAATTGAAGACCCAGAAATGAACCAACATCTATTATTTCATATAAATTTAGAATATCATGGATTATATCAGAAAGTATAAATAACATACCATAGAGTGTACTTCCATGTTTTGGTTTTTGTATTAGTCAGGGTTCTCTAGAGTCACATAATTTAATGGTAGTCTCTGTATAGTAAGGGAATTTGTTATGATGATTTACAGTTTGTAATCCAATTTCACAATAGTCAGCTGTGAACAGAAGTCCAAGGATCTAGTAGTTGCTCTGTCCTGCAAGGCAAGCAGGGAAAAAAGTGTAAATCTTCATTCCTCCAGTATCCTTATGTGGGTCTCCAGAAGAAGGTGTTGTCCACATGCAAGGTGTTTACCACCATGCCTGGATCTGGGATTTCTTTGTCCCAGATGATCTTGAACTCAGAGATCTCCCCACCTTATTTGTTAAAATTCATAGCCATTATGCCTCAAGATCTCCATGCCAAGATCCAGGTCAGGAACTTGTATCTCCCAGCCTCAAGGTCTGGATCACAGGTGAGCCTTCCAATTCAGGATTGTAGTCCATTCCAGATAGAGTCAAGTTGACAACCAGGAATACCCGTTACAGTGTTCTATTTACTGTTTTTGCAATCCACAGAGTTAACTGTGAGGGAAAAAAATTACAGTTACATATTTGACTAACTCTCTATATTATGAAAGAACTCATTCATTTTTCAAGATTTCTCAGTACAATATTTGATTAAGAGACCAGTTTCCAGAATAATGAAACATGCTCCTTTCGAACTACTAGAACACACACGGAATAAAATTAATGTTATAAATTCTAGTTATTGTGGTTACAAAATGCTGTCTTTCTAAACATTTTAAAAATACTTTCATCGTGCTGTACATTGGTGTATACATATTTATCTGTATCTATATCTTCAATTGGGCAACTATTAGCTACTAGAAAATAAAAGTCCTATTTCAAACTGGTATTTAAGCATTTGTCATTCTTTTAATGGTGTTGTATATGCTTAAACCTTTATACTTTTAAAATAAAAAATATATATCAATTAAACATTTTTTATATTTATATGTGTGGGGATGAGACCATGAATGTGTCTCAACCTCTGGAGCTGTAAATATTTGCAGGTCCACTGTAACTTACAAAGTGTGGGGAATTAAATTGATTTCCTCTTCAACAGTGCTTAGAATTCTTAACCACTTAGGCATCCCTATGGTCCCATTGAACATAAATTCATTTAAGGTGAGGGAAAGGTTTATGCCAATTGACCATCTAGATAGAAACCAGAGTATGCTAATAATAAACCGACAACATTTAAACTAGGACTCCAAAAAGTATATCATTTTTTTGTGTTGATAAATTAAGTTGATTCTTGTGAAAATTGCCATATACTATCACCATAGAAATAGTATGTGTCAGAGAAGATGTCTGAGTTTGGCAAGAGCCCACATACTAACAGAGATTCTTGGAGAATAATTAATATAATTCTTTATTTGTGTGTAAATCTTATCAAATTGTGAGATCAAGTTTCCCTTTCTCTTTACATATGAAGAGGAAATAATGACTTCCATTGAGATTATTTTCCATACGTCTTGTAAACCATCCCAAATCTTTAGAGAAATGTATATATAAATACACTCTACATATTCACTTATTATGTTTTACTATATTATTTCTTGCTATATAAAATATATCACATTTTTTGCCACAATATCTTAAGAAGCCTTTGCTTACTACCCTTTTTCCTTTCTACAGCATGAAGAAGACTGTAAGTGAATTCTCCTATGTTTAAAGAGAGAAAAGTACATGCAAAAGGCTAAATGTATACCAACTCAAATTGAAGAAATAATTATGGTTCAGTGACAACTATTTAATATATCTTAATTTTATTTCATTGAGATTATAATATCAGACCTGGAGAGATGACTCAGAAGGGAAAAATACTGGCTGTTCTTCCAAAAGACCCATGTTTAATTCTCAGTACTCACATGGCAGCTTATAATTGTTTGTGATTCCAGTTCCAGGAGATCTGTCATGTTAACACAGACACCTATCCAGGCAGAACACCAATGTACGTAAGATCAAAAGGAAGTAAGTAAATATAAAACTTCCAAAAATTATTATGACTACATAATATCCCCCTTTCTCTGTTTATATCTCTGAAACTTCCAATACAACCAGTCCGTACTGTCTTTCAAATTCATTTGGTATTGGATAGCCAATTTCTATGCCCTATGGGAAGACTATTTCTCTTTACCTAAATATTTATCTGTTGTCTTTAGTTCTTGATGCAGTGTTGAGCTTCTTTGGCTCCTCTTCATCCCTGACCATGTTATCATGTTTGTTTTTGTTGTTCTTGTTTAGCTCACATTAAAGGAGTTACATGAGTAAGACTTTATAGGTGTAGCTTCTGTTATTTCTGTAGAGACTATTTTTATAGGAGCATGATCATAACTGGAGGGCCTTCCTGTAACCAAACCCCCTCCCTATGGGGAACAATAAAACAAGTTCTATTGTTTCCCCAAGAGCTCAAAGGCACACGGAGACTCAAAAACACCAATTTTCATTTTAAAATTTAATGATGTATTGGATCAATTCCAAAGTCTAGGGAAACCCATGTAGGATTTATTTACATGGATGTGGGCACTCCTCTCTGCTCACCTGCACCGGAAAACCCTTCCCAATGTGAATGAGGGTTATTTCACTTCCTATGTAGGTGGATCCCCTTTCTAAGTTTCTGAGACAGTAGAAAACAAACACTTTAGCAAGAACTACATGAACATGTTATACTACAGTAGGACCTCTATTAGTGAGTGCAAATCCATCAACCATGCCAGATGGGATAATCTTTTACATAAATAATATTGCCAAATTAAAGATGCCACTTGCTTGCCTCAGAAGACAGTAGTTTCCTCTAAGCCAACTACATCTTAATACTCTACTGCCTTTGAATACTGACACACTGAAGACCAAATCTCTAACAAGTTACTGTTTATGGGAATCATGAAAAACAAATAAATCAAAGGAAAATATAGAATTTAGTTGGGATGTTATTGTTTGGGTATACAAGATCAGTGATAGGCCTTTGTTACACATTTCTCTATAAATACAATGCTCAAGAATGTGCAACTGGGCAATGACTGGATCATGGGAAGTATGGTGATGATCATTTTTTGACAATATTAGTACTGGGTAGAAAGGAGGAAAACAGGAATCTGCCATGTAAATTGTTACTAATGTGAGACTGTAAGAATATACCTCCCTACCCCCTTCTCCTTCCTAACTTCCATGATTTGCCCTGTCTCTCTTCCATGATGAGGCTCTTCCTTGCTCCAAACTAAAACCTATCTAGCCATGGACTGAAGCCTGTGGACCTGTGAGGCAAACTGAATCTTTTATCCTTTGTGTTAATTTTATCAGTTTGTTTGCCTCAACACTGAAAATTAACATATTTTTACACTGGTATATAAGTACTCTATTTTAGATTTCCTTGTAAGATATGTCTTAACGTAATTTCCATGAGCTTCATATTGCTCTCTATGGTCTGTGAATATGAGTTCTAACTGAGTATTAAGACTTTAGATGCAATATTATTAATTTTAACCAACAGAGTATTTTCTTGTGTTCATGATGGAATATGCTGAACACTGAATTACACATAAGAAGGATAGAGTCTTTGTAACAACATAAGAAGGTTGAAATGACCTAAAATACGTAAGAATCTGTATCCAAAACAAATCAAGGAACATTTTCTCATAATCCTAGAAAATTGATTTTATTATCCAGCTGTATATTCTATTGACAGTAGACATAACTAAAATTAATTTTCAAGATTACTTAAACAGTTACATATAGGATCCTACCTTTTATTTTTTATTAATTCATTTTATTTTATCAGTTATTTTATTTATTTACATTTCAAATGTTATCCCCTTTCCAGTTTCCCCACTGCACCAACTTTATCCTATCCCCCATTCTCCCTGCTTCTATGAGGGTGCTCCCCATCCAACCAACCACTCATCCCTCACCATCCTAGCTTTCTAGTATACTGGGGCATCAAGTCTTCATAGGACCAAGTGGCTCACCTCCAATTGATGCCGAATAAGGCCACCCTTTGCTATACATGCAGCTGGAGCCATAAGTCCCTCCATGTCCCTTTTTACTTGGTGGTTTAATCCTTGGGAGTTCTGAGGGGTCTGGTTGGTTGAAGTTGTTGTCCTTCCTATGGGATTGCAAAACCCTTTAACTCCTTCAGTCCTTCCCCTTTCTAACTCCTCCAGTGGAATCCCCATGCTCAGTCTGATGCTTGGCTGCAAGCATCCCCATCTATATTTATCAGACTCTGGCAGGGACTCTCTGAACACAACCATATCTATCTCCTCTAAGCAAGCACTTCTACACATCAGCAATAGTGTCTGGGTTTGGTGGCTCCATATGGGATGGATCCCTAGGTAGAGCAGTCTCTGAATGGCCTTTCCTTCAGGCTCTGTTCCATTCTTTGTCCCTTTATTTCCTTGAAACAAGAGAAATTCTTGATTAATATTTCTCAGAAGGGTGGGTGGCCCCATTCCTCAACTGGAGCCCAGGCCTAACCTCTTGATAAGGTCTCTAGAGGTTCTCTCTCCCCTTTGTTGGGTATTTCACTTAATGTCATTCCTGTTGGGTCCTGGGAGCCTCTTGCTTTCCTGGTATCTGTGACGTTCTGTTGGCTACCCTCTGTTCCCCATACCCCACTGCTACACACCTCTGTTCAATTTCCTAAACCTCTCCTCCATCTCCTCCTACACCTAATCCTGCCCCCATTTTCTCCTCCCCCTTCTCTCTCCCTTTAAGATCTCTCCCTCCCTCTACCTCCTGTGATTATTTTGTTCACTTTTCTAAGTAGAGCTGAAGCATCCACACTTTGGTCTTCCTTCTTTAGCTTCATATGAATTGTAGCATGGGTATTCTGAGCTTTATCCCTAATATCCATTTATCAGTGAGTACTTACAATGTATGTTCTGTTGTGACTGGGTTATCTCACTCAGGATGATATTTTCTAGTTCCATACATTTGCCTGCTAATTATAAATTGCACTGATGAATGATGTTTCTCTGTGTTTGGTAAGCTGTACTTATCATAAAATGAATAGAAGAGTAATATAAGGTCTTTTGGGAGAGTTGCTAGGATTAGTATATGTTTATGTTTCAACCATAGTAAAACTTACTATATGAAAGTACATCTGAAATCTTGTACATACTCAGATTTTATGATGACTTCACCAAAGAACTGTTACTTTTCTTTTCTTTCTTTTAATAGCTGTTTATTGGACACATTAATGAATGCACTTTATTAAAAAGACCAGAGCCCATGTCATTTTCCTACTCATCAGAATCATCTTTTTTTGCTTCCACTTTCTTCTGTTTTGCTGTGGTAGCAGCAGTGGACTGGGCAGGAGCACCACTAGGTGTTGCTTGACATGCTAGCGCAAGCCCACCAGGTCCTACATTGCAAAAGAGGCATTGGCCTTTGCAAGCAAGCCAGAACAGAAAGATTCCAAAATGACACCAGCTGCTTTAGTGAGGACATTGATCTTATCCTCTGTAACCATTATCTTGTTGTACAGAATGAGAACAGAGTAGATGCAATTGGGCTTGGAGACAGAGGCCATGTTGTCAGCTGCTAGCATGGTTCTAGTCACCAGAGGAAGCAAAGATCTCATCCCAATGTGGCTTTAGCTTTTTTGGAAGGACCAATCACCTTGGTGTCTTCTGAAGAAAGGGAAACATTGGTTTTCTTATCTAAATTAAATAACATTATCTGATTCATATTTTAGATAGTTTTGAAATGGTTTTACCAAATACTTATGTCTGGATACTTTATATAGAAGGGCTGCTTTTATTATCACAGAAGTGTTCATGAAAATCAGATTGCTCAGCTTATCCTTGTTGCTAGACCCTTGTGGAGATTGGTACTAATAATTATGAGTGTATGTTTGACAGAAGTGACCATTCTACACAAAAGAGGAATTCTAAAACGTCACTAGCTTTCTTCTAACACTCATTCTAGGGAACTTAGTCTGCACTGATATTTTTCTCAGCCTATCAAACTCTAATGTCATTAATTTCCATGAATCTCTACTACTTAACTATCACCCCATATTCAAATACACTCTACTAGGGAAAAAAAACTCCCAGCATTCAAATGTTTGGGGAAACATATTCCAAACATATTCAAATGCTGGCAAATACATCTAAAGAGTCTTAATAAAGGCTACAGTTTTATTTTACCAAAACAAGTCTTGGAACAAGCATGAATTTCACAATATACTTTGATAAGCTGCCAATGTAATTGCAAGCTCAGTCCTCATAACATCAATATAAAGTTTGGGGTCCATTTTCGTGGTATTATAAAATGGGTTTTCAAAATCAAAGTGCATATATTAAACTAATATATGACCCAGACTACACCCTGTTGTCAAATGAGAATGATTGCAGGGTCTAAACTCTAGAGACATACTGTGCTTGGATTTGATTCTTAAGTCTTCCAGTTTTAATCTATTTTACTTGGAGAATTTTATTAGATTTTTTTTTCTGAATCAACATTTTGCTCTACTTTAAAACAGTAATAGCTATAAGCATCTGTCACATTTCTGAGCATTGATTGATATACTCTGTCTAAAATGCTTAACACAATGTTTGAAGTATATGTAAGAATATATATTAATATTGATCATTTGTGATGTCTTCAACACTAAATATAGAAATAGCTTGTCTTCCTTTTAGACCTCATTTAATATTTTTATGTTATTTATGGAGTATCATGTGTTTACTAAAAACACAGGAATAATTAACATTGCCTTTTTTATTCTTTACTTAGGATGTTTTTGACATTTTTTAAATCCTCTCTTCTTTTTACCCATAAAATTTGAGATAGTTACATTGGCTTATAGTCAACCCACTGGGCTGTTATATATTGGTAGCTACTTTATCAAATCATGTTTAATGACTACTTTGTTTTTAGTGACTATTATTCTATCATTTCATATTAAATTTCCATGTACTTTTTCTAACCTATAGTTTGTATGTAAATTAAAATAGCACAAACTAAAAATAAGACACATTTTATGTAATGTTATTGGTTATGTTAATATCAGCATATGTTCTGTAATTTTTTATTTGATATATAAGTTATATAGTAATATTTCTATATTATTTACTCAACCATTCATAATTATACATATTTAAGAACGAATCATTTCATTTTATCATTAAAATTTCACTTATTCCTCTGAGAATTTAAAATTACAGACTCACTTATATGATTAGTTTTAAGTTTTGAATTCATGGAGAGTATCAAGAGGAATGATACTTATCAACAACTATCATGTTAGAGAAAAAAACTAATGAGATACTAATAATGGATATAAAATTTAATTTATATTAAAAATTAGATTAAGAAAAATTTTATACAATATAATGAAACATTAAAATATCTTTAATATTATGTGTAACTTTAAGATTAACACGTTATTTATTACCATAGATAAAGGACTCTTCATAATGTTAAGCACATCTTAAATTCAAGATGAGAATGATTAATATCTCCACAATTTATACAAGTTTGTGACTTGTTAAAATATTAAGCCAAGAAGTACTTGCTTACAGGAGCCAGGTATGGCTGTCCCCTGAGAGGTTTTGCCAATACCTGACTAAACAGATGCAGATACTCATAGCCAATCAACAGACTGAACCCTGGAACACAATGGAAGTGTTAGAGGAATGACTGAAAGAGCTGAAGGTGATTGAAACCTCAAAAGAAGAACCATGTTGGCTGTCTGGACCACCCAAAGCTCTCAGGGACTAAACCACCGACCAAAGAGCATACATGGCGGGATGTGTGGCTCCAGCTACATTTGCATCTTGAGGACTGCATTATCTGGCATCAGTGGAAGGGGAGGCCCTTGGTCCTGTGGAGGTTTGATGCCCCAGAATAAGGAGATGCTAGAGCATGAGGCAGGAGTGGGTAAGTGTGTGTAGGAGCATCCTCACAGAGGCAAAGGGGAGGTGGGATGGAATGGAAGGTATGCAGACGAGAAAGTGGGAAGGGGGACAACAGTTAAAATGTAAATAAATACAATAATGAATAAAAAATAAAATTTAAAAAATAACATGAAATCTGAGAGTCAAAAATAAAATAAAATCCAAAACTAAAGTAAAATTAATATATAAATCAAAACAAAAATTTAATTATTAATAATTGTTTTGTGTTTTAGTATTCTTATTCTAACATGTATTCTTGCTATTTTCTTGTTTGTGATGCTACATCTCATAAATTTCATTCCTCTTTGATATTTTCCTTATTTTTCCATATATGTTCATTGAATCTACACGTTTCCTTTAAACAACCTTTAAAATGGAAAAAAATTTTAAAAACTAATTTTAATAACAAAAGTTCAGAGGTTTGTAATTGACAACTATCTCCATCATTCCTTTCCTGCTTTCAATTTTTGCTACTATACTTTCAAAAGTATTAATTTCTACTCTATTTATTAATGTGTAATACACAACACCCAAGCACAAATGTACATGGGCACACAACAAATCATTTAGTATTATTCATATGCGCATGTTCGGGGCTTGGGATTTGATGATGTATACAGTAGCTCATCTCTAGGAGAAATTAATTTTTTCAACACCTGTTGATATTCTGTGGATGTTCATATAGGAATAGGTCCATGTAAAACTTGAAATATTCTATGTCATATGCTAAATTTAAGGCAGAATAACCATTAATAAAATGAATTTAATTTTTAGACTTTGAAAATTCAACAAGCAATGCTTTTACTTGCAAATGATAGTGTTTCCACATTGATGAAGCCATGGGTCACACATCTGAATGGTACATGTGATAATAGATGAGTTTCATCTATAGCTGCTTGTTTTCAAAATGATAAAAGTGATGTGTATGAAAACAACATTTCTGTGTATGAAATGTGTATAGAATGCACAAGTAATATTTCAGAGATGAAGAAGGCTAGTTGTAGGAATGTATAGCATATACACATATTCATACATAAGAGCTATTAATGAAAATATGTTATGAATTTGAAAGAAGGCAAACAAGGATATATTTGAGAATTTGGAAGAAGGAAAAGAGGGAGAAATGATGTAATTATATTATAATATGAAATTTTTGAGGAATTTATAACTTGACCACTCTTCCATTTAAGAACAAAATTGACTGACTACTTAGAATATAAATAGTATTCATGAATAAATTCATACATAATGCTATTTTTCTGTAGAATCTCTTTTAGGAGGATGTGTGTACTCGGACTGGTTGTTATGAACAATCTTTCAGTGTAAGGCTAAATAGTTATGGTTGACTCAAGAGTAGGGAAGAGCCTCTCAGAGAACAGCCATGCCAGGCTCCTGTCTGCAAGCACAACACAGCATCAGTAATAGTGTCAGTGTTTGGTGCACACTCATAGAATGGATCCATGTTGGGTTGGTTACTAGCCAGCCATTCATTCAGCCTCTGCTCCATTTTTTTCCCTGCAACTTTTTTTTAGCAGCAGGAAGAATTTAAAGTTGAAAAATTTGAAGTTGCTTTTGTCTCCCCATCTCTCCACTTGGGGCCCTGTCTACCTACTGGAGGTGGTCTCTTCAGGTTCCATATCCCCACTGTTGGGCATTTCTGTTAAGCTCTCCCACATTAAGTCCAGGTAGCCTCCCTCATTCCAGGACTCAGAGACTTTATAGAGGTTCCCCTACTCCCAGCCCCACTTCTGACTACTGCATATTTCCATTCATTTTCCTGACTCTCTGGGCTTAACTCTGGTCTCTGAAAACCTGATACTCTTCCTCCTTCCCTTTCCTCTTCCCTTCCTGCTCCCTTCTCCTGGCCCAAGTCACTCCCTGCCTCTGCCTTCCACAATTATCTTGTTCCTCTTTCTAAATGAGATTGAATCATCCTTACTTGACCCTTCCTTCTTGTTTATCTTCTTAGGCTCTGTGGGGTATATCATGAGTATTCTGTACCTTTTGACTAATATCTAATTATCAGTAAGTACATACCATTCAGGTCCTTTTGAGTCTTGGTTACCACACTCAGGGTGATATTGTGTAGTTCTAATTATTTGCCTGCAATATTTATGATGCAGACACTCATATCTAAGCATTAGACTGAGGTCAGGAACCCCCATGGAAGAGTTAGGGGATGCATTGAAGGAATTGAAGCAGATGGCAATCCCATAGGAAGAACAACAGTGTCAACTAACCTGGACACCTGGGAGCTCACTGAGACTAAGCCACCAACAAAAGAGCATATGTGGGCTGGTCTGAGACCCAAAGCACATATGTAGCACAGGACTGCCTTACGTTGCCTCAGTGGGAGGGAATGTGTCTAATCCTGTAAAGACTTGATTCCCCAAGGAGGAAACATGCAGGTGGTGCTGGTGTAAACTGCACCCTCTCAGACTCAAAGGAGAGAGGGTCAGGAGCAGAGGTCTGTGAAGGGGGACCCTCACCTGTATTTGAAGATATAACTGTGTAACTATTGTCTATTTTATATGGAAGTATGAAGTTGTCAAATAAATTAATGATACATTTTAACATTTACTTAGTCTTAGTTTATGTATATATTCTTTAGTAGCTAAAGCCAATAGAAATTCAAGCAAATTAAGTTAAATTATATTTAAATTATATTTTATATTTTGTTTAAAAAAACAGTGTTGTAAATAAGATAGTACATAACCTGCTTTAAGGCATTCTGAACAATTGAATTCAACTCTATTAGTAAATGTTCCAATATTATTTCCTTTTAAAAAGTAAACATGAAAAATTTATTGTTTTGTGAAAACACACAAATAAAATATTTTATAGCATTTCAAGAAGACATGAACTTCCCTGATGTCCATTAGATTTGAAACTAATATTTAAATTTAAGTCTAGACTTGTCTCGTTTTTCTTGCCTCAAGGTGAGGATAGAGTTGATTTATTAAAATATTATCTTTTCATGGGATTCCCATGCAGTTTATTACATTAGAATTGGGATTTAATGTTATTTCTCTGACCTTTCTCCTTTCAATTCAGGCATTTCATTATTACACATTACAACGAATGCTTCTTATAATTTCCATGACACACGCTCTTCAGTGCCTCAGTTATTTAACATTTAATATAGTAAAGTATATTGAAAATTCCACACATTTGCCTTCTATTTTTAAATGCCTCGCTCTTGCTAAGGATATTCTTTACTATCAGTTTTGAGTGTTCACGAAATGTGTAAACTGCGTATTATTATTTCATTGGCATATGCCTCAAGTAATTTAGATTACTGATAGCACTTTCAGTAATATTCATTAAAACTTTAAAATTCTATGTTTATGTCAATTCTATAAACTGTTTCTTTCTTCCCCTCAGGACATTCATGGTCGCTTTAACATTCCTTTTCAATTATGTAACATATTTTGTTTCCAGTAGAGGTTTATTTCTTCTTGCAGTTAAATGATATACAGCTTAAAGAATCAGAAATATTCACTATGCTTGAAAGTTTATCATAATAACAGAAAGCTGAGGTCACTGCAAGAAGAATCCTGGCATTTCTAGACAACCCTTTTCTTCATTTTAATAAAGATGCCAACTTTCCTAAGAGATTAACTGTCTTTACTTCTCACAATTTGCACAAGATAATAAAAATGTTGTGCCTTTTCTTCTACCCTCCATCTTTCCTCTATCTTCCCTCTACCTGTTTCCTCCTGTTCTTCTCTCCACCTTTTTCCAAACTACCTGAGGTACTTCTTCTATTTCCCATTCCCAGGGAGATTTATGCATCCTACTAGTAAGCCCTCATTATTACTTAGCTTACTGGATCTGAACATTGTAACATCATAGTTGCAGCAACTAGAACATCATTATTTGAACTAATATAATAGCAGAATCAATTGATAATCAAAAGAAAAATCAAATCTGATAAAAATTAAAAAATAGAAGAAATGTCCAATTTTCTTTGAACTACCAGTGTGATTTCCAAATCGATCATACCAGAAATTAGAATGGCTAAGATAAAAAACACAGGTAATAGCAGATGCTGGTGATGATGTAGAGAAAAACGAATGCTACTCCATTGCTGGTGAGAGTGCAAGACGGTAAAAAACACTTTGGAAATCAACCTGGCAGTTTCTCAGAATATTGGTAATAATTCTACCTGAGGAACCAGCTATACCACCACTGGGTTTATGCCTAAAATATGTCCCAACATATAACAAGGACACATGTTCCACTGTGTTCAAGCAGCTTTATTTATAATACCTGGGAGCAGGTACAGCCCAAATGTTCCTCAACAGAAGAATGGATACAGAAAATGTGATACAATGATACAGTGGAGTATTAATCAGCTATTAAAAACAATGACTTCGTGAAATTTACAGACAAGTGGTTGGAACTAGAAAATATCATTCAAAGTAAGGTAACCCAGAAACAAATGAACACACGTGGTATGAAATCACTGATAAGTGGATATTAGCCCAAAAGCTCAGAATACCCAAGTTACAACACAAAAAACATATGGTGCTTAACAAGAAGGAAGAGCAAAGTGTAGATGCTTCAATCCTACATAAAATGGGGAACAAAATAATCAAAGGAGGTAGAAAGATGAAGGGATAGGGAGGGAAAATAGAGAGAAGAGGAGAAATGGGGGATGATCAGGTATTGGAAGGGACAGGAGAGAAGTTCAGTGTCAGGAAACTGAATGGAAACATGTAGCAGTGAGGGATGGAGAATTGGAATCGTCACTAGAAAGTCCCAGACTCTAAGAAAGCAAGAGGCTCCCGGGACACCGTGGCAGTGATTTTAGCTTAAATATTCAACAAAGGGGAGAGAGAACCTATAGAGACCTCCAGTAGTCAAGCATGGTCCTCAGTTGAGTGATGGGGCCACTCTCACATCTCAAAATTTTTAACCCAGAAATATTCATGTCCAAAGGAAAAACAGGGATAAAATAATGGAATAGACACTGAAGGAAAGGCCATTCAAAGACCGCTGACATAGGAATCCATCCCACCTGCAGACACTATTGCTGATACCAAGAAGCACTTGCTGACAGGAGCCTGATATGGCTGTTCCCTGAGAGGTTCCACAAGCATCTGACCAATACAGATGCAGATACTCACAGCTGATCATTGGAATGAGCCCAGGGACCCAATGGAAGAGTTAGGGGAAGAACTGAAGCAGCTGAAGGGGATTGCAATCCCATATGAAGAACAATATTAACTCACTAGACCACCCAGAGGTGTGTTTTCTGTATGCAGCAAAAAGGGAATCCTTTTCGAGTGTCTAGTCTGTTAGCTTATGTCTTTTTACTGGAGAATAGAGTCCATGGGGGTTGCGGGTTATGAACTGGTATCGGGTGGAGGAAAAGGACTGAAGCTCTGAGGGCCAGCAGAAAGAATGGAAATAGGCAACCTTGGGAGGTAGGAGGTTAGGAGGATGCTCTAGAATGTGCCAGAGACCTGGGAAGTGAAAAATTCTCAGGAATCAAGGGTTGGGGGAGTAGATGAAATGCTTTGCAGTTGGAAGAGGGAACTTTTAGAGCCTACCTCCAGCAGAAAGACAGGGCATCAAGTTACGGATGGGGTTGCTATTCCACAATCAAAACTCTGACCAATAATTGTTCCTGTCTTAAAGAACTGCAGGGATGGAAATGGAGAAGACCCTGAGGAAAAGAAGGTCCAGTGGCAGGGCCAAAGTAAGATCCAGCTCAAGGAGAGGCCCCAAGGCCTGACAATACTACTGGGGTTGTGGAGCACTCACCAAATTGGACCTATCATGATTACCCTCTGAAAGACCCAACAATCAGCTGAAAGAGTTAAATGCAGATATATACACCCAATCAATGAACAGAGGCTGCTTACATCTATGGTTAAACTAAGGAAAAGCTGGAAAAAGCTGAGGAGGAGGTCAACCCTGTAGGAGGAGCAGCAGTCTCAATTAACCAGAACCCCTGAGGCCTCTCAGACATTGACTCACCAACAAGGCAGCATACACCAGCTGATATGAGGCCCCTGAATCATACACAGCAGAAGACGCCCGGGTCTGGGTTAAATCATTGAAGATGCACCTAACCCTCAAGAGACTGGAGGCCCAGGATGATTAAGGCCTGGTGGGTGGGTGGGTTAGGTGGGATGGGGTCATCCTTGTGGAGACAGGGGGCACCGAGAAGGTAAGGGATGTGAAACAGTCGGAGGGTGGACCAGGAAGTAATAAAATCTGGGGTGTTTAAAAAAAAGCAAAAGAAAGAATAATAATTTTAAAAAAGTATAGTAACCATGTATATATGCGGAAAAAAAGAGAAAAAGAGAGAGATAAAAGACAGGAGATTGTTAGTTCCTGTTATGTTTCTTGTAGCATGTATATGTAATTTTCTCATTTTTGTTTTGTTGTGAGATAATTAATTTCTTGTATTTTCTTTGGTGTAGAAACCCTTCTTGTGTTGGAATTTTCCTTCTTGAATCCTTTGTAGGCCAGGATTAGTAAATATATATTGTTTAAATTTGGTTTTATCATGAAATATTTTGACTTCTCAATCTATGTTAATTGAGAGTTTTGCAGGGTTTAGTTTCCTGGGCTGGCATTTGTCTTACTTTAGGGTCTGTATGACATCTGCCCAGGCTCTTCTAGCTTTCATAGTCTCTGTTGAGAAGTCTGGGGTAATTCTGGTAGGCCTGCCTTTTTATGCTACTTTGCATTTTCCCTTACCATATTTAATATTCTTCCTTTGTTCTGTGCATTGGGTGTTTTGATTACATGATGAGAGGATTTTCTTTTCTGGTCCAATCTATTTGGTGTTCCATAGGCTTCCTGTATATGTATGGCCATTTCTTTCTATATATTAAGGAAGAGCTGGGAATCTTAGGTCTCTTCTATTCCTATTTTTCTTAGGTTTGGTCTTTTCATTGTGTCATTTAATTAGGGGATTTTTATGTTTTAAGTTTTTTTTGATAGTTGTGTCTCTTCCAAGCTTCTAATGAGATTCATATTCTGTTATTGATACTTGAATTATTTTTCCTAAGTTTCCATTTCTATTTTCTACTTCCATTTTCAGGTTTTGTACCAATTTGTTCAGTGCCTTCTCCTGTTTGACTGTGTTTTCCTGTATTTATTTAAGGGGTTTGTCTCTGCTTCAATGGCATATACATGTTTACTTTTGTATTTTTCCTTAATTTCTTTCAATGAGTTATTTATATACTCCTGAAAGGAACCTATTACCTTCATGAAATAGGATTTCAGGTTAAGATTATGGTCTTTAGGTATGTTTGTGTATTCAGGGCTTGCTGTGTTGGGAGAACTGAGTTCTGACGATGCCAAGGTATATTGGCTTTTGTTGTTTCTGTTCTTGCATTTGTCTTTTGTCATACTGTTATCTCTGGCGTTCACTGGACTGGATGTCTCCTTCTGGATCCTACCTCCTGATCATGGGTTGCTGCGGGTCTCCTGTGGCCCTAGGTGCAGAAGATCCCCTGGAAGGCCTTCAGACTTTGGGATCTTCAGAGGAGCATACACACTGATGATCAATCTGTTTCCCTGGGTGCTGCACATCTTCTGAGAGGCCTGTTTTCCTGGATGCAGCAGATCCTCTAGAAGGCCTTCAGACTTCAAGGTCTTCAGGGTCTTCAGATAGAAAGGCAGGCTGATGATCTGCCCTGTTATCCTTGGTACAGGTCTCCTAGGAGGCCTTCAGACTATAGGGTCTATTGTTCTGGGTGCAGCATCTCTCCTGGGAAGCCTTCAGATAGTGGGGTCTTCAGAGGAACATCTAGTGGTCTGTTGTCCTGGGGGTAGTAGATTCTATGGGAAACCTTCAGACTTTGTGGTCTTCAGAGATGCTGCTGATCTGCCCCAGTGGAAGGTTCAGGCCAGAAAAGGAGTGGAGTTTGAACATAAGTTATGGATCCCGATTCTGCTGGGCTCCTTGGGATTTCTAGCTGCTGTGGTTATTTGGGAGTGTCCTTACTCGTTGCTCTGTGTGCATCAGATCTCCTGAAAGGTCCCGTTAGACTGTAGGATTTTCAGAGAACCAGACAAACTGATGGTCTGCCCTGGTGGAAGGCAAAGGCCAAAAGATATAAATAAATAAAATTTTAAAAAGCAGTTTTTAGCAATCAAGACATTTTTAATTTGACATTGAGTATTGTTAGACTTTAAATTCACATCATATGAAATTCATCTCATAATCATTTTATCTATTCATTTTCGGGGTAGTTTTCACTTATTGACTATGTAGGGATTAAGATACCTGTTTTTACATTTAAATTTTTGTTTTAAATTTAATTTAAATGTGTATTTTTGTTTTGATTTTTGTTTTCTCTTAAAATAATTTTATTAATTATATGAGAAATAACCATGGATTTTTGATGATATTGAGTCTCTTGAACAATTCCTCTAAGATCTACCTGTTGCAATTTCATACAATGAGAAATTCATAGATGGATTTTTGACAATATTCACTTCCTTGTCCTATTCCTCACAACCCTACTTCCTCTATTCCATACATGTGCTTTCATTTGTGAAGTGCATACCCATAATAAAGATGACTTACATGATAATTCCATCTTAACATTTTTTTCAATATTGTCAATTTTTTTCTTATTGGGGATTCCACCATTTCACATCCCACCTACTAATATGGAGGTAACTTTTTTTAAACTTTCAACAGCATGAACAATTTTGTTGTTATTTTTTTCATTGTTTGGTTTGAAACAATAGCCATAGAGTTTGGAAGAATATGGCACAGTGGTAAAGTACTTGTCTAGCATGCACAAGATCCTGGGCTCAAAACCCATTAAAGCAAAGCAAAAATCAATCAAACAAACAAGATAATGTCTAGCATGCTGGTGAAACAGGAGTACGGAGGTCTGTTAATGCATAAAAGATTGATGAAAATATAATTTGAGCAGAGTCAAATTTGTGGTACAATGCATGTTTTTTTTTCAAATTTTATTTTTCCCTGTATATTTTATGTATTTACATTTCAAAAGTTTCCCCTATTCCCTATCTCCCATACCCCCTACCCCCTTCCCTTGTGTCTATGAGAATGCTCCTACTCCCACAGACCCACTTCCACCTCAACGCCCTGGCTTTATGCTACATTGAGGAAATGAGTTTTCACAGGACCAAGGGCTTGTCCTCCTATTGATGCTAGACAATGCCATCCTCTGCTCCATATGCAGCTGGAGCCATGGGTCCCTCCATGTTTACACATTGGTTGGTGGTTTAGTCCCTGGGAGCTCTGATGGGGTCAGATTGGTAGGTATTACTGTTCCTCCTATGGGGTTGCAAACCCTTTCAGCTTCATCAGTCCTTTCTCTAAATTCTCCATTGTTGGTAGGATTGCAAGCTGGAACAACCTCTCTGGAAATCAGTCTGGCGGTTCCTCAGAAAATTGGACATTGTACTACCTAAGCACTCAGCTATACTATTCCTGGGCATACACCAAAAGATGCTCCAACATATAACAAGGACATTTGCTCCACTATGTTCATAGCAGCCTCATTTATAATAGTCAGAAGGTGGAAAGAACCCAGATGTCCTCAACAGAGGAATGGATACAGAAAATGTGGTCCATTTACACAATGGAGTGCTATTCATCTATTTAAAACAATGGCTTCATGAAATTCTTAGGTAAATGGATGGAACTAGAATATATCATTCTGAGTGAAGTAACCCAGACACAAAAGATCACACATGGTATGAATTTACTGATAATTGAATGCTAGCCTAAAGGCTTGGAATATCCAAGAAAGAGGTCAGAGATCATAGGAAGCTCAAGGAGAAGGAAGACCAAAATGTGGATGCCTCAGTCCTTCTTACAAGGGGGAACAAAATACTCACAGGAGGAATACCAGGACAAGGAGTGGAACAGGGACTGAAGGAAAGGCTGTCCAGAGACTGCCCTACCTGGTGATCCATCTCCTATATAAACACCAAACCCAGACTCTATTGTGGATGCCAGGAAGTGCTTGCTGACAGGATCCTAACATAGCTTTCTCCTCTAGAGCTTTGACAGGGCTTGACAAATACAGATTTGGAAACTGGCAGCCAACCATTGTACTGAGCACAAGGACCCCAATAGAGTCACTAGGGAAAAGTGAAGGAAAAGTCCTTGGTCCTGCCAAGTTTGGACACCCAGTGCAGGGGAATGTCAGAGGGGTGGTGGTAAGGAGGAGTGGATGAGGGAGGAACACCCTTATGGGGGAGGGGGAGGAAGAGAGGGAAGGGATAGGGGGCTTTTGGACAGGAAACCAGGAAAGGGAATAACATTTGAAATGTAAATAAAGAAATATATCCAAAAAAAAAGAAGGAGCTATTGGTTTCTCAACCCCATAGGAATAATAACCATATCAACCAACCATTCCTCCAAGAGCTCCCAGGAACCAAACCACCAACCAAAGAGTACACATTTAGAGACCCATGGCTCCAGTCACATATGCAAGCATATATGATTGTCTGACATCAATAGGGAGAGAAGCCCTTGGTCCTGTGAAGGCTCATTTCTGCAGTGTAGTGGAATGTCAGGATGTTGAGGTGGGAGTGATTGGGTGAGAGTGGGTGGTGGGAGTGGGAGTGTCTTCATTGAAGTAGGGGGAGTGGGGGAAGGGAGAGGATAAAAGGATATAATATTTGAAATGTAAATATATAAAATAGCCAATAAAATAAAATAAAATGAGGTTAGAAAATGTTAAAGTAATCACTGATTTATAGAAGCAGATCATTTCCTTTAGAAATTTTATTATATTTTTTGTCCAATTTATTTGTATAGTATTTACCTACTTCAAGAAATATAGTATTTTATTCATAAACTTCTGATATGTGATGGGAAAAAAGAAAAACAGTCCCTGTTTAGTTTGAGTTATGTAATAATAGCTTCTTGTCACTGGTGAAATCTTAGAGTAAACTCTCAGCAAAATTGAAGCTGATATATTTGTTTTCAAAATGGAAAAATTGTGTGGGATAAGCACATTACATTATAGTGATTTCATTTCTTTTATAAAATTATCTATCAACAAGGATATTCCTGTGTTGCTTGGTCTATGCTGCTACAATATAAGAAAATTTGTCATTGTGCTTTGCTTTACAAATTGAACATTTATTGACTTGAAGACAGAATCAAACAAAGAAACACTAGATGCAAAATCAGGGCACAATACATCAATCTGTATTTGAACTCTAATCATGTGATATTACTTATTTTTCCCATTCAATGTGTGTGTATATATATATATCACTTTAACATATATTTGCTTTTGTGTACTATAATGTTTTATAATATGCTATTTCCTTTTAAAACATTTTTTGCTTATTCACTTTACATCCTGTTCACTGTCCGCTCCTTGTCATTCTATCTCACTATCCTTCCTTCTCATCCTCTTCTCCTCTCAGTGGGTTTGTCCACCCCCAGGTATCTCCACACTGATCCTTTTGTGCAAGGATAGGCACTTCCTCTCCCACTGAAATCAGCCCAGCTAGAAAAACATATCCCACTTACAGGCAACAGCTTTTTGGATAGTGCCCTTTCCACTTGTTTGAGGACCCACAGGAAGATCAAGCTGCATATCTGCTATATATTACTGGGATGCCCAGGTGCCTCCCATGTGTATTCTTCTGTTAGTCAATCAAACTTTGACAGCTCCAAGACTCCAGCTTAGTTCACTCTGTTGGTCTTCCTGCGGAGCTCCTAGCCCTTTCAAGGCCAGTAATCCTTCCTCCTATTCTTTCAAAATATTTCTGAGGATCCATCAACTGTTTAGCTCTAAGTATCTGTATCTTTGTGAGTGAGCTGATGGGTGGAGTCCATAAGGACAACTTTTTCTGATGTGAAAGCATAACAAAGTATCATTAAAAGCGTTCGAGTGATTTGTGCTTGCTCTTATTGGTTTCTATTCCTTCTGTCACATATGCCTGCATTTCCTGTAGGCAGGATACATTTTGGGTTGAAAATTTTGTGGGTGGGTTGGTGTCTCTTATCTCTAAACTGTGGTTGCTGCCTGACTATAGGAGGTGACCTTTTCAGTTCAGTTCCATATCCACAAAGTAGTGAGTCACAACTAAGGTCACTGCCATTGATTTCTTGGTGACTCCCTTATCCCAGGTCTCTGTCTTGTCCTAGAAATGACAGCTACCTCCGGACCTCTTTAAATTGCAGATTTCATTCATTTTCATGGTCATTTAGTTCTTTCTCCTGTTCTTCCCCATACATGATTCTGAACCTAATATTCCCCTCCCCATGTACTCTTTTCAAGTTCTCTCCCTCAATCTGCATCTTATGACCCTTGTTTAGCTTTTTTGAGTCTGGAGTTTGCTGTGGTATCTGTATTTTATGGCTACTAACCACTTTTAAGTGAATACATACCATGCATGTCCTTTTGAGACTTGGTTACCTCACTCACAGCAATGTTATCAAATTCTATCCATTTGACTGCAGAATTCTGACGTCTTGATGTTATTTTAATATCTGAATAGTAGCCCATTGTATATATGCACCATATTTTCTTTATTGATTCTTCACTTGAGGGACATGTAGTTTGTTTCCAGTTTCTGGCTACTACAAATAAAGCAGCTATGAACATAGTTCAGCAAATGTCTTTGTTGGATGGTGGAACATCTCCAAGTGTATGACAAGGAATGGTATTGCTGGGTCTTGAGACAGAAATATTCCACTTTTCTGAAAAACTGACAAATTGGTTTACAAAGTGGATGCATAAATTTACACTCCCATCAGCAATGAAGAAATGTTCCCCTTCTCCACATCCTTGCAGGCATATGTTATTTCTTGAGTTATTGATTTTTAACCATTCTGATGGGTATAGGATGACACCTCAGAGCTGTTTTGATATGCATTCCCCTGATGACTACAGACTTTGAACATTGCTTTAAGAACTTTTCAGCCATTTAAGATGCCTTTGTTGAGAATTCTCTGCTTACCTCTGTACCCCATTTTTTTCATTTGAGATATTTGGGTTCTTGAGTTTTTTGTTAGTTTTTGATATTAATTCTCTGTCAGATATAGGGATGGTGAAGTTTGTTTCCTAATATGTAGGCTGCCAATTTGTTCTATTAATGTGTCATTTGTCTTACCAAAGGTTTGTAGTTTTTATAAGGTTCTATTTATCAATTGTTGATCTCAGAGCTGACACATTGGTATTGTGCTCAGGAGATTGTCTCCTGAATCAGTGCATTCAAAGGTATTTCCAATTTTCAACTCTATGAGATTTTGTGTATCTGCTTTCATGTTGGTAGTAGTAGTAGAAGAAGAAGAAGAAATAGTAAAGAAGAGAAAAAATATATAAAATAAAATGTCTGTTATAATGCTGAAATTATTTTTCTAAGCAATTGCACCCATGAAGCCAGCTGGAGTATCCATTTTAATATTTAGTAAAATAGACTTTCAACAAAATTTAATCAAAAGAGACAGGGAAGGATACTTCAAATCCATCAAAGGCAAAAATCTCCCAATGTATCTCAATTTTCAATCCCAAACACAGGGGCACCCACATTTGTAAAAGAAACATTGCTAAAGCTTAAATCACACATTGAACCCCACCCATTAATAGTGAGAGATTCAACACCTCACTCTCACAAATTGCCATGTCATCCAGACAAAAAGAAAACAAAGAAATAATGAACCTAAAAGACATTATGAATCAAATGGATCTAACAAATGGCTGTAGAATATTTCACCCAAGCACAAAAGAATTTACCTTCTCAATACCTCATGGATCCTTCTCCAAAACTGACCATATGGTCAGCCACAAAGCAAGTCTCAACAGATACATGAAACTTTAAACAATCCCTTGTAACTTACCAGACCATCATGGATTAAACCTGAACATTAAGAACAGAAACACCAGAACGCCAATAATCTCATGGAAATTTGAATAACTTTGCTCAATGATCTCTGGTGACTTTCTGAATTCAGTGAAAATATAGGCACAACATACCCAAATTAATAGGACTCAATAAAAGCAATGCTAAGAGAAAAGTTCATAGCACAAGAAATTAGAAAGTTCTACCACCAACTTAAAAGTACCCCTGAACGTTCTAGAAAAAAAAATTAAAAGCAAGCACAACAAAAAGGAGTAGAAAGAGGGAAGTAATCAAAATCAGGGCTGAAGTAAATTATTTAGAATAAAAAAAAATACTAATCTTCAACAAAACTAAGAGCTGATTCACTGAGAAAATCAAAAGGATACACAAATCCTTAGCCAAACGAACCAGGAGACAGAGAGACAGTATTTAAACAAACAGATTCGGCAATGAAAAAGGAGACATAACAAAAGACTAATACCAAAAGCCTGTACTCTAAAAAATTGAAATCTCTATGAAATGGATGACTTTCTAGAGATATACCACTTATCAAAGTTAAATCAAGATCAGGTAAACTGTTTAAGCAGCCCGCAAACCCCTAAAGGAATAGAAGTAGTCATTAGAAGTCTTCCAACCAAAAAAAAATCCGGGGACAAAAGACTTTAGTGCAGATTTCTACCTGACTTTCAAAGAAGAGCTAAAGTCAACACTCCTCAACTGTTCCACAAAATAGAAACAGAAGGAACACTGCCACGCTCAATCTATGTGGCCACAGTCAGCCTGATACCTAAACCACCAGACATAACAAATAAAGAGAACTTAAGATTGATTTTCTTAGAAACGTTGGTGCAAAAAGACTAAATAAATACTTGCAAGCTAAATCCTGGAACACATGAAAGACATCTTTTATCAAGATCAACTCGTCTTCATCCCAGGGATAGAGAGATGGTTCAAAATGTGCTATATCTAGCAATTGTATTATTGTCTTAAACTTAATCACAGTTTCTCTTTCATTATTGTCCTAAAATAAAATACCTAAAATTGGCCACCAACGAACCTGAAAAAAGAAAAAAAGAGGAAAAGGTCAGCATGGAATGCTGCTTTTTCTTTAGTACATTGTTTGCCTTTGCCTTTAAAAAAATTGTCTTTGTTTTAATTAACATAGTGTTTTTCTTATTTATGGAGCACAGTGGGATAATTTAATGTTTTTACAAAATAGATATTGATATAATTCCTTTCCAAAACCACTGGAAACATATTTGTGTAAAGACATTTGACCTTAAGTCTTGTAATTGCTATTAAATATGTAAGAATTCATTTTTAATTATGCTGTTCCTATTGTGACACTGAAGACTAGGCCTGAATATTCACACCTAATTGCAATATAAAACCATCTTTCCACTTATCTTTCTCTATCACATATTTTAAGATAAAGGAAGATATTTGATCCAGTTTGATGATTTTTACTCCATATTTTCATTCAGTAAACCCACAAAACATTTACAAGTGGATAAGATACAACATTTCCTAATCATTTTAGTACAAATGTTGATGAGACCTCTGTGCACTCATGTCCTTGACAATGTAATTCTTTTAAAGGAACTCTTAGTAATATTTCAAGTTGATTCTTGTTTCATACAACTGTGAATAATTTCATGACATTTCTTGGCCAGTGTAAAGAAGCACACAAGGCAAGAGCACACATATTTTCCCGAGGTACTATTTTTCAATTTTTATCCCCATGATAAAAATGCACCTAGGCTAATGTATTGCATGAGAACACATAGGGCAGAAACAAGTCAGAACATTTCCATAAGTAGAAAGTGTCTAGATACGATCAGCCCAGCCCAGCAAAACTCCATGCAACCCATAGCTCATGAGTAACAGTGAACACTTACTATTTTGTATTAAGTATTATTTAGTGGTATGGAGTATTATTTTTCTATAAACAAGTTAAAAGAAACATGTTTTATAAAAATGAAAATGACAAATCACCACCAGAAGACATGACTCTCTGAAAGCTACTTGAATCCGGTCAGGAAAAGGTTATAGAAGGGAAACACCAGAAGTTAGAGAAGCTCCACTGACAGCAGAAAACTATGGCATAGGTTGCTGGACAGTATTTCTAGAGGAGAAGATGCTGAGACGAGGAAGCTTCTCAAAGGCAACAATGACTGACACTGCGCACAGCTAGCTTTCCTCTTCGATGAGTGAATGCCACTACTCTTTCTTTTGTAGGTATAATGCTTCCAGAGGAAGGGAAGGAGCTACCTGAGTTCTTAAATCAAGGACTATGAGTATGTATTCTTCAAGTTTTTTGCAAGACAAGTCCTCTGGACATTGGGCATGTGTCTCTTCAAGTTATGATAAAAATCAAGAGCAATGCAGTACAGACAAATCTGTGTGCAACACAGGAAAAAATCTCTTAATTGTATGAATATTTGCCTATATTAATACACACACACATACACACACACACACACACACACACACACACACACACACACACACACACACACTACGTGTATGCAATGCTCTTGGAGGCTATGAGAAGTTCCTATCGAGCTAGAGTACAGAGAGTTGTAAGTCACCATATATGTGGCAAGAAAGGCAGGTCACCTCTTTATAAACACTGGGGGACGTGCAGCTGCAAAAGCATCTCCTGTAGGAGGACCTAATTGAGGACTTCTGTGATACCAGCATTCCTTCAGGAGGACCTAATTGAGGACTGCCTGAGAGACCAAGGATTTCTAATGGGAGCGATGCTAGCCAATCAGGAATTGCTGTTTAGAGAAGAGGCTTCCTCGGGACCAATGGAGGCATAGGTGAAGGGTATTTTTTTTATTAGATATATTTCTTTACTTACATTTCAAATGTTATTCCCTTTCCTGGTTTCCTGTCCATAAGGCCTCCATCTCCTCCCCCTCCCCCATAAGGGTGTTCCTCCCATTCATCCCCCTTACCACTCCCCTCCCCCCACATTCCCCTGCACTGGGGGTCCAACCTTGGCAAGACCAAGTGGTTCCCCTTCCACTGGTGCCCCAATAAGGCTATTCTCTGCTATATATGCAGTTAGAGCCCTGGGTCAATCCGTGTATAGTCTTTCAGTAGTGGTTAAGTCCCTGGAAGCTCTGGTTGATCGGCATTGTTGTTCTGATGGAGTTGCAAGCTCCTTCAGCTCTTTCAATCCTTCCTCTAATTCCTCTCAAGGGGGTCCTGTTCTCAGTTCAGGGGTTTGCTGCTAGCATTGACCTCTATATTGGACATGCTCTGGATAAAAAGATAAGGAAGGACACTTCATATTCATCAAAGAAAAAGTCCACCAAGATGGACTCACAATCCTAAATATCTATGCTCCAAGTGCAAGGGCAACTACATTAATAAAAGAAACCTTACTAAAGCTCAAAGCATACATTGCACCTCACACAATAATAGTAAGATTTTTCAGCACCCCACTCTCATCAGTGGACAGATAATGGAAACAGAAATTAAAGAGACATAGAGAAATTAACCAAAGTTATGAACCACAGGGATTTAACAGATATTTATAGAACATTCCATCCTAAAACAAAAGGATATACCTTCTTCTCAGCACCTCATGGGTGAAGGGTATTAAAAGAGCTTTCAGCATTACTCAGATGAGCTTGCCACGGTGTTTCTCACCAGGTCCCAGAGTCGTCTGTGTTGTTGACTCTGCACTAAATCACCTCAATCCCCCAAGAGCAGGCAGGGTCCAGCAGAGAGCTGTCCAGGGCCCGTTCAGCACATCTGTGTGCTATAAACTGAACCCAGCAAAACAGGAGTTAATAAACACTAATCTAGCTCCTTAATCCTTTAAATACTTTTACTAACTTATTGATAATCCCATAAAATATATTTAAATCACAACAAACCCTAATTTGTACATTCTTCACTCTTTCCTGCCTACACACTAATTTTTTTGAAGAAAGCATTAAGATAACATATACAGAATGCATTTTTGAGTACAAAGAGCAGTTAATTAATATGTTTGACTTGCACATGGGCTATAAGTAATGCTTACAAAGTTTTCTCTATCACTGCGGTCTTGAAGGTCTAAGTAAGACAATCAAAGCATCTATCTACATGTACTTCTATCTATCCATGCTTACTTCTATCTGTGTGTAAATATATGTGTACTTCTCTCCATGTGTACATCTATTTATGTGTTTATCTACCCATGTGTAAATCTATGTGTGCTTCTATCTTTGTGTACTTTATCTATGTGTACTTCTTTTTTTCTCTTATTGGATATTTCTTATTTACATTTTAAATGTTATCCCTTGTCCTTTTGTTCCCTCCAGTAGCATGCTATCCTATCCCCCTCTCCCTGTGTCTATGTGGGTGCTCCGTCACCCACTCACCCACTCTCTTCCAACTCCTTTGCCTCACATTCCCTTACAGTGGGGCACCGAGCCATGACAGGACCAAGGGTCTCTCTTCCCATTGATGTCACTCAAGGCCTTCCTCTGCTACATATACTGCTGGAAACATAGGTCCATCCCTGTGTACTCTTCTGATGGTGGTTTAGTTCCTGGGAGCTCTGGAGGTTCTGCTTAGTTGAAAATGTTATTCTTCTTATGGGGTTACAAACCCTTTCAACTCCTTCAGTACTTTTTCTGACTCCTCTATTGGGGACCCCATTCTCAGTTCAATGGTTAGCTACAAAGCATCTGCCTTGGTATTTGTCACACTCTGGCAGGGCCTCTCAGGAGACAGCTATATCAGGCTCCTGTCAGCATCCACATTTTGTCATCTGCAATAATGCCGTGGTTTCGTGTCTGTATATGGAATGGATCCCCCAGGTGGGGCAGTATCTGGATAACCTTTTCTTCTGTAACAGCTACACACTTTATCTCCATATTTCCTCTATGAGTAATTTTTCCCCACTCCGAGATCAGAAGCATCCACACATTAGTCTTCATTCTTCTTGAGCTTCATGTGGTTTGTGAATTGAATCTTTGGTATTCCACGTATCAGTGAGTTCATACCATGTGTGTTCTTTCCTGATTTGGTTACCTCACTCAGGATATTTTCTAGTTCCATCCATTTGCCTAAGAATTTCATGTTCATAGCAGCCTTATTTATAATAGTCAGAAGCTGGAAAGAATGGAGATACCCTTCAGCAGAGCAATGGATACAGAAAATGTGGCTCATTTACACAATGGAATATGACTCAGCTATTAAAAACAATGACTTCATAAATTTCAAGTTTTATTTAGTTTTTACTTTTGTGTTGCACCCAGTTTCTGTTGTTCATCCATATTTGAGGATGAGGCATGCCCTAGACTCTGTTCAACTTACTAGTCTCATATTATTAAAGAAAACGGACTCTTCCTCCTTCAGCAGCATCAAATGCCAATAGCTCCTTAATTAGGAATGGGATTTGTACCTAGTCGTTCCTGTCCAAACAGGAATTTTCTTTGGTTTGAACATGGGAATGTGTTGTGTATGCTGTTACAGGTTTGGTGAGGTAATACGTTTATCTTTACTATTGTTTCCATCAAACACTGTTTTTCTGATATTATCTAAAACCTCTGGATCCTACAACCTTTGTACTTGTTCTTGCAGGAATATCCTTGATCGTGTGGGGAGAGGGTGTGATTTGCATTTTCTATTTAGGACTGGACATTCTTGATTCTCTGTGTTGACTCTGTGAGGATCTCTGAACTTCTTTGATGAGAAGAGAGGAACAGGCCCATGTGTATACAGTGAATCATTACTTGTCATTTTAATACCATATCAAATTAGCAGAATAATAGTGTTAGGTCCTCCTGTAAGGTTTATAACCTTCATAGCCACAGATTCTAGGCCCCATTAGCAGTGTCAGTTAAAGGTTCTATCTGACATAGTAGATTTCAGATTTAATTAGAAAATAATTGATCTTAAAACATTCATGCCACCATTGAAGCAGAGTCATGGAGGATTCAGAGGTGGGTGGTGAAAATGGTATCTTTCTTTCTTTCTTTTTTTCTTTCTTTTTTTCTTTCTTTCTTTCTCTCTTTCTCTCTTTCTTTCTTTCTTTCTTTCTTTCTTTCTTTCACATTTTTAGTTTGAGAATTTTAAGTGTGAGTACTGTATTGAATCAATTCCAGAAATCTCCTCTACTCTCTCATGTCTCACTCCCATCAAACTTTATGATCTTTTCTTTAGTTATTATCACTTTAGACATACGTGTATACACTCATGTGCACATGCATTATGTATATATTAATATTCCATTCTAAGACCATTTACTGGTGATGTGTGTGTGAATGTGTGTGTGTGTGTGTGTGTTTACCACTTAGTATTCTAAATCTGTCTAACACTCTGAAAATTTGTCTGTAAGAATGAAATTCCTATGTAAGTACCAGTTTTATTGCTCCATATTCTGTGATTAATATGTTATATATTCAAAATTGAGCATTTGCTATCAAATTTTAAAGGGTAGCTGAGATTACTACCAAGATTCTGTAATGGTAGTTTATGCTATTGTCCAAAGATATATGGTTTAATATATAAATTTCACGGAGGGTGTGTGTGTGTGTGTGTGTGTGTGTGTATGTGTGTGTGTTGTACATTTATGTGTATATCCATGAATTACATTCGTGTTTTAATATTGGGACTCCTAGCATGTGCTAGGAGTAAACTAAAATATATCTAAATATTAAAGAAATGAAATGAATGTGGGATATAGATCAGAATGAAACAAAAGAGAATTACTTTTATCAAAAAATTCATACTGGAAAAACAACTTGATCTAAACATATTTTTAAATCACTGGGAAATCAGTGTGGGTTTTCCTAAGACAACTGGAAATAGACCAGTCTCACCATGTTGGGGCATATACTCAAAGAATTGTAATTTACTACAGAGACAGTTTTTATTCCTTGTCCATTGCTCTGTTTAGAGGAGTAAAGAAATGGAAACAGCCTGGGCATCTATTAGCTGAAAAATGGATGCAAATTTTAAAAATTGTAGCACATTGATATTATAGAATAATATTCAACTGTTAAGAACAAAAATTATAATTTAGAAATAAATGAATGAAGGTATGGATAATATTATGAGTGCAGTATTGCAGAGAATACACAGGAAGATTTCTCATGTTTTCTCTCATCTGTGGCTATTAGAAATGAGTCTTCAGATAAAATGTGTTTCATTTGGAATATGCATAAAGTTCAGTGATTTAGTAAGAGGTCATATTAGTGAGGGTCTTTTATTGGAAAGGAAAGAGCACACAATTGTATAAAGAAATCAAGAAAAATATTAGCAGACCAGGAAAGTTACATTGAGGCAGTGGATGGAAAGACAGGGTAGAGAAAAAAACAGTTGAGAAAAATAACCAACACTGAAGGACTTTTGAAAATGCCCTGTGGTAGTAATATCATGTTTCCTAAAGTGTTTGTATCTCTGTGTGTCTGAGTCTGTTTGTCTGACTGTCTGTATGTATGCACCTATGTGTGTATTTATGACATACACATATGTATACATATGTATACATATATATGTATACACATATATGCATATACATGTATATGTACATATATATTTAAAATGGCACAGTTTTGGGTGATTGGCTATACTTGATCACTTTAGTTTTTTCCCCAAAAGTAGGGTTTCAATATTAATGAGATGCAACACTTTATATTTATGTTACTTATGAACTATAAATAGAAAACTATAATTCTATAAATATACAGTTTTTATATGTAGATTCTATATTTCATAGTGTCTTAATTTTTGAAATTATTTATTTTCCATCTCTGTAACACCTCTGACTATGTATGTGGTCTGGATTTTAGTAATATGACATTTTTTGAACATCCACAAATTTCTGTGCTTAAGATTATTTACATAGTGAAATACTAGACTTCAGTAGATATCAATACAATTCAAAATTCATTCAGTAAAATAGACATTACTAAAATGTGTCTATAAATGATCATTTTAATGTGATAATTATTGCTCATTTCCCACTGATGAATAGTTATGTGATATACTCATACTGAGTTTCTGCAAGGACATTCTAATTAACTTATCCATAATATGAGTAATAGTCACATAAAGATAATGTGGTTGAATGAGAATTTTATGTAATTTACTTATTTTAATTCTTGTCATTGAAATGATTTATACTTATGTTTTTCCAATTGATTAATTGGACAAAATAACATTTATCTAATCTAAATTTCCCTTTTTATTACTTTGTCTTTCCAATTTATCATACATTGCAGTGTTTTGCACAGTGTGAAAGTCTCTAGCTAACATACTATTAAAAATTATTTTTTAAGTAAACTTAATGAGCTGACAAAGTGTATCTTGGGCTTAATACATGGTATGCCATCTTTTTTTAAATGCAGCCTAAAACATAAACTTAATATTTTAACAATCAGATATCATTACTATTTATTCCTGTATAAATTTTTATTCATAATAGACAATTGCAAAAAAGAACAAGTTTGTATGAGTGAAGTTTGAAATGTTAAATTTCATTTTTACATACATTTTTATGTTTTATATAAATGTATTCTACATTAAGAGAAAAGTAAAGTGGTTTAAATCTTCTTATATCCAATATTATTATTATTATTATTATTATTATTATTATTATTATTATTATTATATTTTCTTTTATCATTCATGATTATGTTAAAAGTTAACTCATAATTTCTATGTGGGTTTATTTCTAGACAATCTTGCTAAATATATTATTTAATTCTCTCTTATCAATAATTAACATTTGTCCTTATTTTAAAATGTCCTTAATAATTTAAGAAAATTGTCTCTAGATCTGTAAGTTTATTGATTGAGATTACTTGTCTTTTAATGCTTTTCATGTATCTGCCCATTCATTGCCTTCTGCTCATCTTCACTTCAGAGGAAATATCAATCATGGAGCAATTCCATATAAAGTGAGAATATTTCTTTAGCATCAAAGTTTTTATTGTACCTTTAATTTCAATCATTAATTCATCCTATGATATATCATGAAATAATTGCTTTGTCACTGGATAAATTGAATGTTTTAATGTATGGATGAACAATTTTTAGATTAGTCTCTATTATTCATATACCATATTCATAATAATTCATATATACATGTCAATACTTTTCTCTATGACTCTCTTTCTCTCAGTTTGTGTGTTTGTGTGTATGTGTGTGTCCTCTGCCTCATTTTCTTCTAGTTTCAAATCATTAATATTTGTGAATATTAAGATTTATGGCTTTTGTTTCTGCTTTTTCTTAGATTGACTACTACTGCATTTACATAAAGTTTATTAAAACATTATTTTTGTTTTCCCATCAGCCTAAAATGATGTTAATTTTTGTTCATATATCGGTATTTTCATTTTACTCTATTTAAAATTTCTACCTGTATCCATAGCCTTTATATACTATGTGTTTTATCAATGTTATATTCATATTTCATTGCACTTCTGCTGGCTACTTAAGAATATCATCTTGTCCTACTCAACTATAGTTCCTCCTACCTTATTTATTCACATATATGGAATTCTTGTCTGAGACATTTGTATGTTCCATAATTACAGGTTGAAACAAAATATACTGAGTTAAAAGCCATAGTAAATTCAAGTAATATCTTTCTCTCTACCTCATGCATTTTTGAAAAGAACATGTTAAAATATACTTTACATTTGTATGAATTCGATATTTCAGTAGTATATATTACTGTAGCACATTTGGGGGCATTGTCATGAGAAGAATTAGGTTGGTTTCAGAGATCATGCTTGAATGTCTACACTCAACTGGACTCTCTGCTTTTTCTTCCTTGACATGTTACACTCATTGGATCATCTGGCATTGCATAAGTAAGATCTATGGGGTGCAACTGAATCGTTTTCTACAGTGCTCCCATCTTATATTGTTCATCATTCTGATCCAATTCATTTAAGCCGGAAGAGGTTTTAGGGTATTTATTGCAACTATTTTTGGCTAACGTGTACTTTTTCTTAATTATTCCATTTCTGCATCTTCCCTGTGCACAAGTTAACACTCTAAGTTTCATTTAATAGAATGGTATCTGAGATTACAGTTAGGATGATATTTCTACACCACACACTTATGCTTTGAGGGATAGTATTGCAATGTGCTCTGATATGACTTATAGAGTGCTTTTGATTTCCACTTATAAATATTAAGAGTATAAAACTCACTGCCAAATAACAACTCATACACAATCTTGTGGAATGTTATCTGTATTGAAATCCTACTATCAAATTCAACAAGATTCCTTAGAAAGGCTGACTCCGAAAATATACAATGGATAAAAAGGAAGCATCTTCAAATAATGGTGCTGGTCTTCATGGCATTCTGTATGTAGAAATGTGAAAATAGATCCATATTTGTCACCTTGCACAAAACTCAAGTCCATATGGATCAACATAAAAACAGATACACTAAATCTAATAGAAGAAAAAGTGGGAAAGAGCCTCAAATTCATGGACACTGGGATGGGGGTGGTGGGATTTTCTAAACAGAACTCTAATGGCTCATGCTCTAAATGGGACCTCACAAAACTGGAAAGCTTCTGTAAGGCAAGGGACACTGTAAATAGGACAAATCAGCAACCTACAGACTGGGAAAAAAATCTCCACTAATTCCACACCTGATAGAGAGCTAATATTCAAAATATATAAAGAATTCAAGAAGCTAAACACCAAAATAAATAAATAAATAAATAAATAAATAAATAAATAAACCCAAGAATTCACAACAGAGACAACAGAGGAATCTCGAATGCCTGGGAAGCACTTAAATAAATGTTCAAAGTCCTTAGTGATCGGGGAAATGCAAATCAAAATGACCCTGAAATAACACCTTACACTAATCAGATTGTCTATGATCAAAACCTCAGGTAACAGCATATGACAAGGATGCACAGAAAAGGGAGCACTCCTCCATTTTTCATGGGGTTGCAAACTGGTAGAACCACTCTGGAAATCAATATGGAGATTGCTCAGAAAATTAGAAGTAGATCTACCTTAAGATCCAGCTATACTACTCTTGGGAAGATATCCAAAAGATGTCCGGCCATGCCACAGGGGCACGTTCCACTATGTTCATAGCGACCTTGTTTGTAATAGCCAGAAGCTGGAAACAACCAAGATGTCTGACAACAGAAGACTGGACACAGATAACGTGGTTCATTTGCACAATGGAATACTACTCAGCTATTAAGAATGAGGACATCCCGAGTTTTGCAGGCAAATGAATAGAACTAGAAAATATCATCCTCAGTGACCTAACTCAGAAACAAAAGGACATTCTTGGTATGTACTCACTAATAAATGTATATTAGCCAAAAATAAAGTACAGAATATCCAGGGTGCAGTCCACAGAACTCAAAAAGTTTAACAAGCTGAAGGACCCAAATAAGGACTCCTCAGTCCTACTTGGGAGGGAGAAGAATGCAACCACAAGGGGTGAGGGAGGGAGGGAGGGTTCTGAGAGGGAAAGGGGACAGGGAGGCACGGGGAAGAGGGGAACATTATCTGGTATTGGGTGGGGGAAAAGGACTGAAGCCAGGAGTGCCCGCAGAATGAATAAAAGTATACAACCTCCGGAGGTAGGAGGTGGGCCACCCTTCAGAATGTACCAAAGGCGAAGAGAGAGACTCTCAGGACTCCAAGGGAGGCAACTGAGAAGAAATGTCCTACAGTGGGGAGAGGGAATTTGTAGAGCACATCTCCAGTAGAAAGACAGGGCATCAAGTGAGGGATGGTGTTGTCATCCCACAGTCAAAATCTCTGACCCATAATTGGTTCTGTTTGAAAGACCTGCAGAGACAAAAATAGAGAAGAGTTGAAGTAAAGAACATCCAGCTACAGGCCGAAAGTGGGAGCCAACTCAAGGGAAGACTCCAAACCTGGTACTACTACTGAAGCTATGGTCTGCTCATAAAAAGGAGCCCACGATGACTGCCTTCCAATAGACCCAACAAGCAACTGAGTCAGATGCAGATACTTAACACCCAACTAATGGACAGAAGCTGCTGACCCCTGTGGTTGAATTAGCAAAAGACTGGTAGACGCTGAGGAGGAGGACGATCCTGTAGGAGGATCCAGACTCTCAATTAACATGGACTACTCAGATCTCTCAGACACTGGACCACCAACCAGGCATCACACACCAGTTGATATGAGGCCACCAACATATATACAGCAGAGGACTGCCTGGTCTAGGTTCAGTCAGAGAAGATGCTCCTAACCCTCAAGAGACTGGAAGCCTCAGGGAGTAGGGAGATCATGTGGAGTGGGTGGTTGCAGGGGTAGGGGGTGGGTGGTGAAGGGTGGGAGAGTGAGGGTGGGAACATACTTGTGGCGACAAGAATGGAGATATGAGATGGAACAATCAGAGGTGGACTGGGAGGGGGATAAAATCTGGAGTGTAAAAAGAAGGATTAAATAAATTAAAAAAAAAAAAAAAAGAGGCTGACTCCAACCAAGGCTGTGTTTTTATAGAGTTCCTCCAACATCATCACTCAACTGTTTATTACACTAAGTAGTTTTCTGGGAAAAAAAATAAACTAAGAATCATTACTACATTGTTGGCTGAGGAAAAGTGAGGGTCTCCTGATGAATTGATTTCCCATTGCAAGAAAAATGGTAGAAAATTTGAGGTCAACACAAAAACTATTTTGAAAGAAATATTTACCAGCATAGGCGAAGCAATGGAATGCAGTAACCTCAAGCAGTGATGGAAACATTGTCAGGTTCAAGTGCAGCATAGAAAGGTGGCAGGAGCTTCAAAAGGCACTGTGTTGAGCAGTACATGCTCATTGTGTTATTTTGTCAAATGTTGTCTGTCAGATCGTTTTCTACAATCTGAGAATATCATGATATTTTTTAATTAAATTATAAAACTCATTTTTTCTATTTACTTTTGGAAATCCTGATGTTATAAATTGTTACAATGTATTTCATTTGTTTAAAAATTGTTCCCATGTCTTCTTTGTCTTATAAATTATATCAAAATTGTATGGACAAAACTAAGAAATTATTTAGATTTATTTTAAAACTTAGAATACTTAAAATAAATCTAAACAAAATTTTAGTTTTGTCCTTACAATATTATATCTTTCTAGGTAAAATTACCATTGGAACGCACTTATTTTTCAAGGATAATTTAGATAATTAAAATTAGATATTACATACATTATAGGGATGTTTAATGATTATATACAGTGCTGAATTTTATACAATCATTTTCATTAAAATGTATCATTTCAGAATATTAACTATGGCCTCCATGTATGTGTGTGTGTGTTTGTGTATATATGTATATATATATACATATATATGATGTATATGTTTTACTTTTGCAGATTACACATTTATGCATATGTATTTAAATATATAGATAAATATCTGAGTATGTTCCTATGTATATAATTTAGTATATGACATGAAACACAATTACTTGTTTCTTTGAGTTTGATTTATTTCAGTTAATACTATGATCACTAGTTTTATCTATGTTTCTGCATCCATATAATTTGATTATTTTTTTATGGTAGAACAAAATTCCATTACTCCTATTCAGCAGGTCTTAAGTACTATAAAATATCTGCCACTTACCAACACGATGTGAATGGCACTGCTGCACTTTTACTTATATCCTGCCTTGTTGTCATTTTTTGGTTCATAGGGGTAAACAACTGGACAGAACTATTGGTTGCTTAGTAAATTTTATAGTACTTTTTATTATGAAACTTAGTACTTAGAGAGTAAATGTTGAGATGAGACCCATACAGATCCTATGCACCCTATATCTGAAATCCATGGTATCTTTAGCAATAGCAACTTATATTCAACATCTGTGTAGCAAGAAAGGGCACTAAGAAAAGCCTATAATTTTAAGTAGTCTCTTGGACTACATTGAACAACAGCTTGAAAACAAAATATTTCATGCATAGAACTGAAGATTTTGTTAGTCTATGGCTCATGAAGATGTGTGTATGTGTGTGTGTGTGTGTGTGTGTGTTAATGCACAAACATATATATGTATAACCCAATGAGTCAACTTTTTTTCATTGTGTGTATATGTTTTCAGGGCTGTCACTTTCTGTTTGAAGACCAATAATAAGTTCATTCCTGGAAAAGACTAATTCTCCTTCCACCACTCATTAGTTGCTTTAATTTTTTGTCTAGAGGAGGAATCCAGTAAAACTTTTCTTTTGCTACATTGTTATATTTATTGATATTGTTATTATACAGAAGTACTTTCGTTATATTAAATTTGTTTATCAATTCTGAGTATATTTTTCTGAACTATTTTAGTATTTTTTAGAAAGATCTTGCCTACTCATATATTTCAAAAAGGCTTCATTAAGGTTTTCTTGTAACAATCTCAAAACTTATACTAGGGCTTTTGATAAATTTTAATGTTTTAATGTAGAATGAGAGATTGAAAGATCTTTTGATTGTATGAAAATGCCTTTACCCAGCACCATTTGCTAACATTGCCTTTTGTCTAATGTATGTTTTATAATATTTGATAAACAAACAATTAGCCATAAAAGGGTCCAATTGTATGCGGGTTCTTTAATTTGAACTCACTCATTACCACGGTGTTGAGATCAATCTGTTGTTCTAAATCTAATAGATAATTTTTATAAAGTTAGGTGCTTCTCTGTTTGATGCATAGCACTTTCCTCCTTTGTTATTGGAATTTATTATTATCTTCCACACAAATTTATAATCACCGCAATTATGTCACTGCACATTAATTTATTTCTTTGATGTACAGATGACCTTGTATATTGGTCCTAAAATGTTAGATAATTAATTTCACAGACATAGTTTAAATGCAAAATGTAATAAAAATTCCCTTAAGAAATCTGAAAATTAACTATAAAATGTTTGATATCTGTTGGTAATATCTGAGGTTAATAAATATACACTCTTCTATCAGTATTGTTACAGATTACAGTCTAATATGTTCCATTTGCTGCTCAATGATTATAGAGTTTGATTTTAATTTAATGTGATTAGATATAATTATTTTTGTTTTTAAGACATGATCCTATTAAGTAGTTTTGATTGTCATGGATATTATTAAATAATTTGGTTTGGCCACAGGCTTGCCAGTATCTACCTTCGTCTGCCTCCTCACAAAAGTGAGTATGAAAGTGTGTGCCACTATATCCAGGATTATACATATTATTGTTTTATAAAATTATGATTTGCTTTTCCTTGTATATTTTTTATATTTCCAGAAAAATGTTTGGAATTTTTTGTTTTGAGTTTTCTTAGTTTTCAAAGATCCATGTATAATAACTATTTTTACTCAGCCCTATGAACTATTTTCATTCCCAGCCCTTTCTCTCTCCCTCCTCCAGCTCTTGCTATGCCAATCCCATCATGCCTCAAATCCATAGCCTCCTATTCCTTTATAATTATATATGTAAAATTTTATAATATAATTATATATCATATAATTATGTAATATAAGCACATATCATTATATAATATTATACCAACATCATATAAAACATATTAAATATATTACAAAAGTAGATATATCTTAGATTTTAGTTCTTTATGTTCTTAGGGCTGACCTCTTGAGTTTAGATTACATATCAGGGGTATCATCACTCAAGAAGACTAATTTTATCTCTTTCTACAATCAATTATTGCCTGTGATTATTCATCTAAGGAAAGAGCTTTGTGAGAATTTCATATTCCATTGTGGCATATCAACTGTTGTCAGTTTCTTGCTGTTCTTTAGGCTACCATTTTGTTGAGATTTACTAGGCAAAAAATTCTATTATATATTTCTAGTCTATAAAACAAAATATAAAGTCATGTGTCCAGGTCCTTTTGCTTTTCTAATCCTTCAATTACTCTGTCAGCTATGGTATGAGTCTGTCCAGTAGAGTTGTATTGTTGATGAATAAATTGAGACTGGACACACAATATTTATTTGATCTTTGCATTTGGAACATTGCAGCTTTCTCTAATAATCTCAAAAGAAGAAATAATAATTGCCAAATGATAGTTCAAAATATTTTCAAATTTTTTAGCAATTATGCATGTTAAATCTACTTTGAGATTTAATATCATATTCATATCTTTAAGAATTTTAGAGTAGATTATAATGTACTAATATATTATATTCACAGAGCAGGGGCTATCTCACAGCCTTCAGATAAAAAACCTGCCAGCAGATACCTGGTCTGCCAGGAGCGCTCTCCCTCATAAGCCCACAACCCACAGGTGGGACCCCACTTTCTTTTCATTGGCTGTACTGAGAGAGACATTCTGGGAGACCATGAGTCATGTTAGCTTCAGGGAGGTGTAGGACAGAATCTTTCCAGTCTCCATCTGCTCCCAGAGCTGGGGTGATCCCATAGTACTTCAAACCCAAAACCTGCCCTGACAGAGCTGGTCTTCAGGAGCGTTCTCACTTCTATGATCATAGGCTCACAGGCTCACAAGACCACAGGAGGGACAAGTTCCAGGCAGAGACAGCAAGGCCAACTAACATCAGAGATAACCAGATGTCAAGAAGCAAACACAAGAACCTGGATAAAATGAACAACTTTCTAGATAGATACTAGGAACCAAAGTTAAATCAAGATCAGATAAATCATTTACACAATCCCATAACTCTTAAAGAAGTAGAAGCAGTCATTAAAAGTTTCCCAACCAAAAAAGCCCAACACCAGGTAGGTTTAGTACAGAATTCTATCAGATTTTTAAAGAAGACCTAATATCAATATTCTTCAAATATTCCACAATATGGAAACAGATGGAACACTACCCAATTCGTTCTTTGAAGCCACAACTTTGCTTATACCTAAACCACACAAATAACCTATAAAGAAAGAGAACTTCAGACCAATTTAACTCATGAATATTGATGGAAAAATACTCAATAAAATTCTTTCAAAACAAATCCAAGAACATATTAAAACAATCTTTTGGAATGATCAAGTAAGCTTCATCCCAGGGATGCAAGGATGGCACAGATATCCATCAATGGAATCCACTACATAAATAAACTCAAAGAGAAAAATCATTTCATTAGAGGTTCAGAAAGCATTTGACAAAATTCAACACCCCTTCCTGAAAAAAGGCATGGAAAGATCAGGAATTCAAGACCCATACCTAAACATAATAAAAGTAATATAGAGTAAACCAGTAGCCAACATCAAACTAAATGGAGACAAACTTGAAGCAATCCTGCTAAAATCGGGAACTAGACATGGCTGCCCACTTTGTCCCTACTTATTCAATATAGTACTTGAAATCCTAGCCAGAGCAACCAGGCAACAAAGGGTGGTCAAAGGGATACAAATTGGAAAGGAAGAAGTCAAAATATCGCTATTTGCAGATGATATGATTGTGACCCCAAAAATTCCACCAGAGCAAACTCTTACAACTGATGAACAACTTCAGCAAAGTGACTGCATAAAAATTAACTCGAACAAATCAGTAACCTTCCTCTACTCCAAGGGTAAACCAGCTGAGAAAGAAATTAGGAAAAAGACACCCTTCACAATAATCCCAAATATAATATAAAATACCTCAGAGTAACTTTATCCAAGCAAGTGAAACGTCTGTATGACAAGAACTTTAAGTCTCTGAGGAAAGAAATTGAAGAAGATTTCAGAAGATGGAAAAACCTCCCATGCTCATGTATTGGCATGATTAATATAATAAAAATGACCATCTTGCCAAAAGCAATCTACAGATTAAGTGCAATCCCCTTTGAAATTCCAACTCAATTCTTCATGAAATTAGAAAAAGGAATTTGCAAATTCATTTGAAAAAGCAAAAAACCCAGGGTAGCAAAAAGTATTCTCAACAATAAAAAGAGTTCTGGAGGAATTGCCATCCCTGACCTCAAGTTGTATTACAGAGCATTAGTGAAAAAACTTCGTGGTGTTAGTACAGAGACAGGCAGGCAGATCAATAGAATGGAATTGAAGATCCAGAAATGAATCCACATACCTATAATCTCTTGATCTTTAAAAAAGGAGCTAAAACTATCCAGAAAGAAGACAAAATTTTCAACAAGTAGTGGCGATTCAACTGGAGGTCAGCATGTAGAAGACACATTCTTAATTCCTTGTACAAAACTCAGGTCCAAGTGGATCAAAGACCTCCACATATAAGCAGATACATTGAAATTAATAGAAGAGAAAGTACGGAAGACCCACAAACACATGGGCACAGGGTAAAGTTTCTGAATAGAACACCAATGGCTTATGCTCTAAGATCAACAATTGACAAATGGGACCTCATAAAATTGCAAAGCTTCTTCAAGGCAAAAAGCACTGTCAACAGGACAAAATGGCAAACAACAGATTAGGAAAAAGGTCTTTACCAATCCTACATTCGATAAAGGGATAATATCTAATATATACATGAACTCAAGAAATTAGACTCCAGAAAATCAAATAATCCTATTAAAAATGGGTTACAGAGATAAACAAAGAATTAACTGAGGAATACTGAATGACTAAGAAGCACCTAAAGAAATGTTCAACATGCCTAGTCATCAGGGAAATGCAAATCAAAACAAAGCTGAGAAACCATCTCACACCAGTCAGAAAGGCTAAGATCAAATACTGATACAGACGAGGATGGTTGCAGCTATCCATTGGACTGAACAAGGGAACCCCAATGGAGGAGTTAGAAAAAAGACTGAAGGAGCTGAATGGATTTTCAACTCCTTGGGAAGAACAACAATATCAACCAACCAGACCTCACCAGAGCTCGCAGGGACTAAACTACTAACCAATGAGTACACATGGAGGGCCCTATGACTCCAGTAACATATGTAGAATGGAATTGTCCAACATCAATAGGAAAAGCCCTTGGTTCTGTGAAGGCTTATTCCCCAATTTAGAGTAATATCAGGGCATTGTGTTCTGAGTGGGTATGAGGGAGTAAAATATATGTATTATATTCAGATGCTATATTAGCTTCAAGAATATTAATGTAAAAAGATAATTCATATCAATGTGTTATGTGGTATTTGTTTGAAGTAATATTGATCAAATTCAAATATAAAAATATATTTTGAAATTACTATTGAAAGATATAATTTACACTTAAAGTTCAGTGCCTAGGTATCACTAAATATATATATATATATATATATATATATATATATGAATTATTAAATATATTAAACCCATAAAATGGTTAACTATCCTTCAATTTCCTTGTTTCCTGTTTATCTATGAGATACCCATTGTACTGAGGTTGAGTGGTTTCTTTCTCCATCTTTTTTGTCTCCTGCCATTTCCACACTATTTAATATTAATGATATAATTCCAGATAAAGTGAACAAGTTCTTGTCATGACATGCTGGCCCATAATGCAACTTTTACAGCACAAGTATCAAACTTGCTCAGCAGATATTTATTTTGCTATCTTTTTTAAATAGATGAATATTTATAAAGATTTGATTTTTAGAAGCAGGATATTTGATTCTGGGAATCACTACACAGGTGACAAAAAATATTCTGGAGTAATTCTAGTATTCCAGATTAATAAATTATTTTATATTGTGGAAAACATTTGGGAGAAATCTTAATTTAAGATTTAAATTGAAATCTTAATTTAAGATTTAAATCTTAATTTAAGATTTAAGAAATCTTGTCTTTAAGTTAGTTCACATAAACTATGATCAAAATATGCAAAATATAAAACAAATAAATTCTTTTAACTGTTGTGTTGGGTACAAGACTGCTTCACTGTGAAAAACCCTTCTTTTACGATTTCCATGTGCATATGTAAGCTTGAAAGTTTATAAATAAACCTCAATATAATGCATGTTTGAGAGGCTTTGGGAAAAGGATAGAAATTTAAACATAATACTCGTATGTGACTCTCAAATATTAAGGGACTCAATTTTACAATGTGCTAAATTATGTTGAGACAAAGGCCTGCATTTATCATGAAAGATTATTGTCGTATCAACACAGAGAGATACAGAACATTACGATGTTAGATCTAATATCTATTTCTTAATTTTAATAATGTGAAATTCCTAGTACTCATGAAAGTGGATTATAAACATCACTCTTGTTTTAGCAATCCTTCAGGAAATGAAATAAGAGGATTACCTTTACACGTGAGGCAAGTTTTCAAATTCATTTGCATAGAAATACCATGAAAACTTAACTATGGGAAAATAGATTAGAAGAGTTCAAGGATGGTCAGTGAACTTTTGGGAGTAAAAGTGAAATGTAATAACTAGGTATGTCATCACTCTCAAAAATAAAATTAAGAAACATGAATTATGTTAATTCCGAATCAAACTTGTTGTTTGAATAGAAAAAGTGAGTCGCAGACCCATATGTTAGTAAGGAACTCACAGAAAGATAATTAATAAACATTCAATATCAGTGTGTGTTCAATTATAAACATGTATCATGCTTAAAACCCCATAAAGAACCAATTGTGTACATCACGTTTGGTAAACACCATACAGATGATATAATGAAAATGATATGCATATGTTTAGTAAAATAATGGCTATAAACAACAAATAGTGTTCTCAGATGTGTAGATATTTTTAACTATAAAAATTATAAAATGACAAAAATTAGGTGAGATCAAAGAAATATTGTTTCTTCTAGACAGAGAAAAAAATCAATACATAATGGTTTCAGAAGATAGAAGTGAGTCTTCTAAAAGTGCAAGAGCTGTGTCAGCCGGATTTAAAAGAGTAATTACCTAAAGAAGTAACATACATTTCTGAAGTGAAGTACATATGGGCACTTCCTACCCAAAAGGGCTGTGGTTGGCTTAAATAAATGGTATAGAAAATTTCTGCATACAAAAGATTTAGTGACTCTGTCTAGCTTGATAAAAGTGTAATTTACTGTGTACCCATCATAATAGGCTATGATTATTTCCCAGCATGTCTGTTAGATAGTACTAGGTGATTTGTTCTGCCTTATATTTTTGCTTCCTGAAAAGAATCACATCAAATATCTGCTTTTTACAATCTTACCAATATTCTGTACATTCTACACATCAGATATTGGTATTAATTGATCATGAATGCAGTCAAGATGAACGATTTCAATAAGTATCATGTAGAAATCAGATTGTGCAGAATAAAATTAGGATTTTATAAGTTCTGCCACTGCTGAAGCCACTAGTAGAAAATGAACCATCCTTGTCTTGAAATACTTGCCACTTTCTTTCAGCCAAAAATCACTGGGGACAGAGTTTTGGCAAAGCAGAGTGATGTTATAGTTATGAATGAGAAGCCTTGAGTACTATACTAAGTAAGTGCAGAAATATGAAAATGTTCGGGAAAGAAAATGTTTCAGATTTGGGAAATATTCTTTTTTTTCCATGTGGAGAGGATTAATGAGAGAATACGAGTAGAGGATAGGAAAGACTGGCCAGGAGCACGTAGAGGGAAGTGGGGGAGGTCGTGAGGGGAGAGAAGAGACAGGACAGAGGGGAAGAGAGCAGAGAAGCAAAGAATAAAGAGAAAATTTTCTGGTTTTGGAATATATTCTTGTACATAATAAGATGTTGCAATTATAAAACTTAAGGCTAAACATAAAATTCACTGACACATGACATAAGCTTAATCACATGAATTAAGTTAATTTTATATATTTTTCTTAAAATTTATTCAATCTTATTTTTCTCCCAGACACTTGTTCTCTCAGAACCATTCTCCATCTTGAGGCTGGACCTTGGCATTTGGTAACATTGTTGAGCTTTTCCTTCTATACTATGCTTTCTGATTTTGTGTTTCTATATATAAATGTTTTATGATGAAGACAAGACTGAGAGGAAGGAATTGAGATAACTAGGAGTGTGTGTGTGTGTCTGCATGTGTGTGTGTGTTTGTGTGTACATGAGTATGTACTGCTCAAGCTTTTTTCATTTCTTTAAATCTATTTATTTGTATTGGATATTTTATACATTTACATATCAAATGTTATACCCTTTTCCTCCTCCCATTCTCCCTCCCTATCCCCCTGCTTCTATGAAGATGTCCCACTCCTACCCACCCACTCCCACCTTAACACACTGACCTTCCCTACACTGGGAAAAAGAGCCTTCAGATGATCAAGTCATCTCTGCTACATATGTACTGGAGTCATGTGTCCCTCCATATGTACTCTTTGGTTTGTGGTTTAGTCCCAGGGAGCTCTGGGGGAGGGAGGCTCTACTTGGTTGATATTATTGTTCTTCCTCTGGTGTTGCAAACCCCTTCAGGTCCTTCAGTCCTTTCTCTAACTCCTCAATTGGGGTTCCTGTGCTCAATCAGATGGAAGGCTGCAAGCATCCTCATCTGTATCAATAAGGCTCTGGCAAAGCCTCTCAGGACACATCCACATCAGGCTCCTGTCAGCAAGCACTTCTTGGCATCAGCAATAGTGACTGGGTTTGGTGGCTGCATATGGGATGGATCCCAAGGTAGGATAGTCTCTGGATAACCTTTTCTTCAGTCCCTGCTCCACTCTTTGTCTCTGTATTGCCTCCCATGAGTATTTTATTCCCCCTTCTAAGAAGTGCTGAAGCATCCACATTTTGTTCTTCCTTCTTCTTGAGTTTCATATGGTCTATGAATTGTTTCTTGAGTGTTCCAAGTTTTGAGGCTAATATCTACTTATCAGTGAGTGGATACCATTATGTTATTTTGTGGCTGGGATACCACATTCAGGTTTATATTTTCTAGTTCCATCAATTTCCCTAAGAATATTAAATAGTCATTGTTTTAAACAACTGAGTGGTAATCCATTGACTATATTTACCAACATTTTCTATATCTGTTCCGCTATTGAAGGATATGTTGTTTCTTTCAGTTCAGTGGAGTCCAACTTCTTGAGTTCTTTGTATATATTAGATATTAGGCCTCTATCAGGTGTAGGATTGGTAAAGATGTTTTCCCAATCTGTTGGTTGCCATCTTGTTTGATTTACAGTGTTCTTTGCCTTAAGAAAGCTTTGCAACTTTATGAGGTCCCATTTGTTGATTGTTGATCTTAGAAAATAAACCATTAATGTTCTGTTCAGGAAATTTTCCCATCTGCCTACATGTTCTAGGCTCTTCTACTCTTTCTCTGCTATTAGTTTCAGTGTATATGGTCTTCAAATCTATTACATTGACCTACCTGTTTATCTCCATATCCATACGTGCAGTTTTATCATGATTGCTCTGTAATACAGTTTGACGTCAGGAATGGTGATTCCCCCAGAAGTTCTTTTATTGTTGAAAATAGTTTTTGCTATCTAGGGTTTCTGGTTTTTCCAAATGAACTTGCAAATTGCTTTTTTTCACTCTACGAAAAAACTGAGTTGGAATTTTAATGGGGATTGCATTGAATATGTAGATTGCTTTCAGCAAGATGGCATTTTTTCTGTATTAATCCTGCCAATCTATCAGCATTTTAGATTTTTCCATCTTCTGAAATCTTCAGTTTCCTTCTTCAGAGACTTGAAGTTTTTGTCATACATACATATCTTTCACTGCTTTGTTGGAGTCACTCCAAAGCATTTTATATTATTTGTCACTATTGTGAAGTATGTCCTTTCCATAATTTCTTTTTCAGCCTGTTTATCCTTTGAGTAGAGGAAGGATATTGATTTGTTTGAACTAATTCTATTTTACTTTTTAAATGTTACAAATTATTTTTTATTTAATTTTATTTTTATTGGATATTTTATTTACATTTCAAATGTTATTCCCTTTCCTGGTTTCCTGTCCATAAGCCCCCTATCCCATCCCCATCCCCTTTCTTCGACCTTCCCAACCACCCCCACTTTACTACCTTCCTGCCCTGAATTTCCCCTTCACTGGGGCATCCAGCCCTGGGAGGACCCAGGGCTTTTCCCCCCATTGGTGCCCAACAAGGCTCTCCTCTGCTACATATGCAGTTAGAACCATGGCTCTGTCCATGTGTACTGTTTAGGTAGTGTTTAGTCCCTGGGAGCTCTGGCTGGTTGGTATTGATGTTCTTATGGGGTTGCAAACCCCTTCAGTTACTGCAATCCTTTCTCTAACTTCTCCAATGAGAACCCCATTCTCAGTTCAATGGTTTGCTATTAGCATTTGCCTCTGTATTTGACATGCTCTGGCTGAGCCTATCAGGAGACAGCTATATCAAGATCTTGTCAGCATGTACTTCTTGTCTTCATTAATATTGTCTAGGTTTGGTGAATGTGTGTGTATGTATATATATAGACTGGATCTCCTCCAGGTGGGACAGGCTCTGAATGGTCATTCCTTAAGTCTCTTCTCCAAACTTTGTCTACATATCTCCTCCTATGTATACTTTTGTTCCCCTTTTAAGAAGGACTGAAGCATCTGCATTTTGTTCATCCTTCTTGAGCTTCATGTTGTCTGTGGATTGTATCTTGGGTAATTTGAGGTTTTAGGCTTGAATTAATTTTATATCCAGCCACTTTGTTGACGTTGTTTAATTCAGGTGTTGAAGGAGTTCTCTGGTGGCATTTTTGGGGTCACTTAAGTTTAATATCTTATCGTTTGCAAATAGTGATATTTTGATTTATTTTCCAATGTGTATCCCTCTGACTTCTTTTTGTTGTTTAATTGCTCTGGCTAGGACTTCAAGTACTATATTCTATAGGTAGGGAGAGAGTGGGCAGCTTGTCTAGTCCCTAATTTTAGTGGGATTGGTTCAAGTTTCTCTCCATTTCGTTAGATCTCGGCTACTGGATTGCTGTATATTGCTTTCAGTATGTTTAGTTATGTCTTAAATTCCTGATCAGTCCAAGACTTTTATCATGAAAGAATGGTGAATTTTGTCAAATGCTTTAATCAGCATCTAATGAGATAATCATTGGGATTTTTTTCTTTGAGTTTGCTTTTATAGTGGATTATGTCGACATATTTACACATCTTCCTCCCAGTGCACCCTCTGACAGTTCCACAACCGGTACATCATCTTCTATCTCCAGGAGGATGTCCACACCCCACCACCCATTCCACGAGACTTCCCCACTCTCTGGGGCCTTTAGTCTCTTGAGACTTAGGTGCATCTTCTATAACTGAACCTAGACCAGGCACTCCTCCACTGTGCATGTGTTGGGGACCACATATCACTTGGTGTATGCTATCTGTTTTGTGGACCAATGACTGATGGATCTTAGGGGTTCAGATAATTGAGACTTCCAGTCCCCTTTAAGGTTCATGCTCCTCCCCAGCTTCTTCCAGTTTTTCTTTTTAACCAAATTTTCATTTTGAAATTTTATGAGAAAGTCATTTAAAGTGCTAACACTCCATTAAAGAAAAAGCTCGGTCTTTGAATATCCTCTTCTTGAACTGTTCCCTTAAATTTCTAGTATAAACAGAAGGGTCTACTGCATTATCTTTTTCTATCTAATCCCTGCAAGTCTCAAACTTTTTTTTTCCCTTCCCCTCCACCTCATTCTAGTCATAGATCTTTTTGCCTGCTATCTTTCATCATTTTTGTAGGAATTACCTTATTATTTACATTTTATTTTAATGTCTTTACTTTGATAAGTTTAATAACAATTTTATAATATCTTGGAAGAAAGTAAATTATTATGTTACCTTTAAGAGTTCTACAGGGAATTTCACTTTAAAATGACCAGCGTGATACAGGAAGTATTTGTCTACCATTCCTCAGTGTTAAGTTTGCAATGGTAGCATACTAGCCTTAGTCCTAGCCATCAAGTATTAGACAAACTTCACCATGGTCCTATAGGACAAGCATAAGCCCACCTCATTCTCTTCTGCCTCATCAATGACTACCATTTACAGTCCAAGAAGGCTTTCACTCCATGAACAAACTTCTTCATGAGAACATTCTGGATCCAGTCCATGTACAAAGATTTCTGGCAGGAATTTTCCTTTAAGGTGACCAGTTGATATCCAGGGACATCGTGGAATAAATCTATAGCACCATGAGAGGATCAGCAAGATCATCTTCCTTAAGGTGATACTAATAAATTTCTCTCCCATGGGGATTCTGTGGCTGTAACTTGATTTCTAGACATTGATGATGAGAAGAAAAAAAGCTGCCTTTCTCCAAGGCTACAAACATAACCCCGAAGATGATGTTCTCCATCAGTTGGTTGAATTGCACATTGAAATACTGTAGCTGGCTCTCTGTAATAAATAGCTTCACATACGTTCATTTCAATATAGAAATTTAACTCTCATCTTAGGCCATATGTAAAAGTAAACTTAACATTAGTTTAAACTTAAATAGAGCTAACTGTGAACGATGATGCATTGTGGCTAGATTTGTCTTTGCTACCTTATGGACCCTTCTTTTTCCCACCCTTTATCTACCCCAAAGGTATTACTCACTCTCACTAGATAGGAGCAAAATAATGTAGGAGTGAGAAAGAGATGTAGATCTGAGAATCTAATTTCTTTCTTCTTGTTTCTACTTTGCTTATACCTGGTCTTACCTACTTTGTGGATTCTTCCCACTATTTATCCCCTGAGTTTCATCTCCTATCATTAGATCAGAAAGGAAGAATAGAGTGAGACATAGAGATCCATAAATCTAATTTCTTTCTTCTTGTTTGTTCTTTGAGAATGACTACTAACAAACTGCAGCCGACCCCCATGAATGACTATCAACCACCAACCACAATTCTCGTGAGTCAAAGCATTTACATTCCCTCTGAAAAGTTCCCAAAATTCCAAATGACACACAATCACAGAAAGTATCTGCTGCTAGCAAAACTATGCCTCTGCTAGAGCACAAGGCAAACTACAGCTGCTGAAGATAGTCCAAAGCAGTCCCACATCTCCACGCCTGGGTTTAAAGTGAAAACACATATTATGCCTGTTTTTTAAGAAACCAACATTCCAGAAATCTACTACAACCCACATCTGTAATAAACGGGAAAACAGGAATTCAAAGCCATTATAAGTTATAGGTAAACTAGAGATGAGTTTGCCCTACATGAGACACTGGGTCAAAAAAACAGGTTGTAATCTGAAAATGTCAAATTTCAGAAGGAAAGACGAAAAAGTTTCTTTAATTTTGTATAGATGGTAATTTTCTAGGTTTACAGGCAATAAAAAAATATTATGTGATTACTTGAAATGAAAGGTTCTGTGAAACAAGGGAGAGAATCCACAGAGAATCTGTGAGTCTACAGAGAGAATGAGAGCCTAAAAGTTAGAAAAACAAAACAGTTTCATGCCATTTACATGACAATTGGTTATTCTGAATATAACTGAAATGCCTATCATCAGTAGCTAAAACTTTAAAAAATAACTGATAAATTATTTAAATATTTTGAATATTTAAACATTGTATGTCACATTCACAATTGACCACTAAATACATACAAACAATACAATATGTCCAAGCAATGTACATAAATTTCACATTGACTATTAACAAGATTTATAAAAAGATAGATAATTTATAAATTTTGTGCATGCAAATTTATTATAGAAAACAGTTTAGAATTTTCTCAAAAGATTATAGTTATTACTGGTGTATGACTAACAATTTTACTGCTGAGTATCCAACTCAAAGAACTAGAATTGGGATTTCAAGTGGATACAAGAACTCCTATGTTCATTGTGTTAATATTCACAATTTTCATGTACTCAATTAAACATGGGAAAATTATTTAATAAAATGCAGTGATGTCTTATTGGTTAGCATAGCAAATGCCTTTCTTCTCTGTTCAGGTAAGAATAGTCTTGGTAATCATTGAGAAGCTATTTTAAGAGAGAAAGAGTAGTAGCAAAAAGAATCAAAAAACAATTAGAATTAAGTTACCATGAACACAACACAAATAAAAGCAACACAAATAAAAGTGAGAAATAGTTCAGAGCACCGATCTCACAAACTTAAGTGGAGTGTAGTCCGAAGTTGAAATCACCAGGAAGACTAGAGAATGAAGGAGGTCCTAATGACAACAGACTTGCAATCCATGCTAGAAAATTGTATGAGGAATTCATCAAAAGAAATACAGATGAGAAAAAAAAACACACAATAGATGTAAGAAATATAATGCTCAATACACTAAACCCAGTGAAAGCATACTTCGTACAGTAAATTTTATAGCTAACCAATAACCAGAGACTGAAGATAGAGATCAGGAATTTTATTTTTGTAATATAATACCTGACTTTCTTTTTAAATTTTATTTTTCTTGGATATTTTATGTATTTACATTTCAAATGTAATCCCCTTTCCACCTCTCCCAAACCCCTCCCCCTCCCCCTGCTTCTATGAGGATGCACCCACTCCCACCCACCCACTCCCACATCAATGCCCTGGCATTTCCCTACATTGGGGAAACGAGCCTGTACAGGACCAAGGGCTTTTCGTGCTATTGAGATCAGTAATTATTACCTGCCTACCTATCTATATACATACATACATATATACATATATACATACATACATATATACATATTCCCCCAAATAAATAAATATTAAACTTTTTCAATTATTCTTTTTTTTTTTTTTTTTTTTTCTTTTTTTCCGAGCTGGGGCCCGAACCCCGGGCCTTGCACTTCCTAGGCAAGCGCTCTACCACTGAGCTAAATCCCCAACCCGGATTTTTTTTTTTTTTTCCAGAGCTGGGACCAACCCAGGGCCTTGTGCTCTCTAGGCAAGCGCCTACCACTGAGCTAAATCCCCAACCCTCAATTATTCTTTTTTTTTTTTTGGTTCTTTTTTTTTTTTTTTTCGAGCTGGGGATCAACCCAGGGCCTTGCGCCCAAGGCAAGCGCACCACTGAGCTAAATCCCCAACCCCTCAATTATTCTTAACAATTGGGAAGAATGCATTTTTCCCCTGGCACTTTTTAGCTTTGATTGATTTCTATGTAACATTTAAAGTATTCTAAACTTATTTTTCTTAATAATTTAATTGTAATTTCCTTTTAGAATGTATTACATTTTATAATTTTTATTTAAAATGCCTCTCATTTCATTTTCTTTCACCTGTTATAAATTATAAAATGCATTAAAATATAATTATCAAATTAATATAGTAAATATTAAGTGTTTTGTGAAGCACTACATCATTATAATGTGTAAGCATTACATCATTATAATAACATTAATTAGTATATTCCATACTTGTTATTCATTGTGACCCAAGGCTGTTTTGATCCTCGACTATTTTCTCAGAACTGAATAGTTTGGATAATTGGGGAATGAACGAAATTACTTAAAATACTCGTTTGTTTGATTCTGAAATAGGATCAAATTCTATCACCTTTTTTTTATTTTAGGTAGAATTAAATTAAAGGACATAATAGAATTGACTACAGTTCTCTGGACCTGGTAATAGCTATTTTAAAGATATAAGAGATGTGTTTTCATTGAAATATACCTTTATTCTATCAGTTTTCTGTATATCACATGACAAGTTATGAGGAATGGTAGTTAATGTCTTCTGAGCCCCTCCACTATTATGATTCCAGAAATTTCAACACAGATTTACTATTTTGAACAATTTCTTTTCAAATATCTGGAACAAGGAGGTAGAAAAATGGCATCCAATGATATCCAATATTGTTGTATGTGTGGTGAATTAGGTCTTTGGTTCCCAGAGGTTCACACACAGGCTGCAAACACCCAAGAGCTTTCTGGTTTCGGGAATGAAAGTTGCACGCAGGCAAGCAAGCGCTCACACTAATTTTAATGTGCTTTGACTTCTTTAATATTATGTATATTCTGAAAGAACATCTAATCATTAATAAAATGTATACACATAAGTGAGGGGTTGCTGTAGTCAAATGAGACCATCATAGTCATGTTCGTCAGTCATGTGATATAAAGTACTAGTCTTTGCATACAGATCAAGTTATTATAAGTCTTTACAAAAATGCTAAAGTGGCCAGCCTGACCTTACTGAGTAGGATAATGCAGTGAACCGAATAGCATTTGTTTTCACTATCTGAGAAGTGAGAAAATAAGGAAGTGTAAGACAATAAACTGTGTATGTTAACCATCTCAAATCTCAAAAATGAAGACTCTTGGTTATAAGACTATGTAGTCCTTTTCTATTACTTTTAAAGAAAAATCGATATTGTGAAATGTGTAATATTCACTCCTTTAATTGTTCTGTAAATATGCATCAAGAAGCAGGTACTTCTCATCCACTAATTTAATGTCTCAAATTTTGCCCTATTTATTAAAATTGTCTTTCTTCCATTTTGCATTTCCTCTTTATCACATAAAATATAAAATGTCTCATTTCCCAAAATATCAATTGTACCAGCTGCAATCTTCCTCTCATATTTTCTTGCATAAAATCTAAGCATTGAACCTATGAATGATAAATTACTGTTTTGATTTTTCTTCTGAGTATATCAATACATTTCCCAAAATCTTTGGGCTAACTAAAAGTGTTGATTAGTTTGTCTTTTAAATTGATGAGTACTTAGGATATTAAGGCTATGTTTTCCAATGTTGCTACTTCAAAATCCATATGTCATCTTGTTCTTTATAAACTGACTTATTACCATAAAAATATGTTGATTATTTGTTTATATATATATATAATTTACTAAATTGCATTGAAATTATATCTAAGAGAATGATAATACTAGGTTGAACTAAAAATATTAAATAAGACACACCAATCACTAGGAAAAGTAGGTTTTACTAACTTCATGATATATACATAACAAAAGTCCCTATTTCATATTTTAAACCATATGACTTTGTGTATATTTTTGTAATAATATTATAATATTTTAGTTTTTTTATATATTTTGTAAGGAATATTCATTAACATAATCAATTAATTTATTTACATGTCAAATTACCATCCCTTAACATTTATAAAGAGATTTCTGTTAAATGCTATTCTTAAATACATGAACTCTTTTTCTCGCTTTGAAATATATAATCCTTTTCGATATAATGAAGCCCTAATCAGAATGTATGGCTCTCTTCCCTCTGTACTTCATCATGTTTTAGGATAACTTTATTGTCTCATCGCCCTTTTGTGTGGATCGTGCTTGCAGTGAGTCCTTCTCCGTAAGATGGTCTTCTCGAAAATGAAAATCTCCTGTAATGTATTTGAGATTCATATAATTTATAACACTTGTTACAACCAGTTTCATAAGTAAAATTAGAAAGGATAGAACCTTGTATTTATTCAATAACACAAATATAAAAGTACACAAAAAGATTCGTTGCTCCAGTGATTAATGTGCATAATAAGCTAATTTAAATAAGAAGTAATTTAAGGTAATATGAGTGGACCTAATTTAATTAAATGATAAGCCTTATACCAAACTGTGTTTCTCTGTAGAAAAAAATCAGTACACAGAGGAGCTGCCTTTCCAGTTCATGATTGTCTGCTAGATTTCAACTCCTGCAAACAACTCCAAATTTCATAAGCTTATTTCTTTTAATAAATATTTTATTATACCTCTCTTGTGGATTCTGTTTCCTAGGTTGAACTCTAATTGGTTCAACAACTTTTCCCCTTCAGGCTTTACCAGGAACTCCCTGCATAGACAAGCTGTTAGAGTAAGCTAAATCCCTTCTACATTCAATTTCCAGTAAATTCTTGTGTACACAGTGGAATATTTTTGTTTTTTCAATTCTCATCTGTAATAGTTGCTTCAATGTCTTCCTTTGAGTCTATCTATGTGGATATTGATAGTGTATATTTCATGGGTAAACATGAGATATTCTCTGCTCTTTCAAATTAGGCACAAAGTTCAAACCCAGAGGCCCGGCTCCTCTGAAGTAGAGTGAAGTGTAACTGCCTGAGACTATATCACACATATAGAAAAGAAAACTAAACACAAAGGTACCATTATTTTAAAACATACATTCTCTTTACAAAAGTACCATCAATATTTAACTATAAAATATGTTTTTGGGGAAAATAACATAGCTTAGGAATAGCACTGAGCATCATCACTTCTACCAAATTAAAACATGATAAACAACAATAAAATGACAAAAGGCACAACCAACTCATGCTAAGAAAGCTGATCTAGTTTTAGGACTGAGGTCCCATCAGAGTTCCCTGGTCATATTAGTATGCCTATTGTTTATTCCTTGTTTGGATCTTGCTTTATGCAACCAAGTTGGTGAGACTTCTCTGACATTTCAAGCAGATGGAATTGCCCTGTTCTTTTGGTTCTTAGAATCCTTCTGTACCCTATTTTGCTGTGATCCCTGATCTGTAAATGTAGACATTGTGTTGTAGATATAAGAGTTGTGGCTGGGAACAAGATGATCACTTGTTTTCTGCATTATGATGAAATGTACTTGTGCATCTATAATGATGTCTATTTGCTGCAAAAAGACATTTTATTACTGCTGTGTGACCTATACCTAACTCCTGATATCAGAATAAACGTTTTGAATATAGTTAAAAATTATAATGACTTATTAAAATGGCAATAGTACATTTTTTTTTACAAAGTTGGTGACCTCACAGCTTCAGGAAGTTGGTGAAGTTAACATATAGATGTCTCTCTTGTAAACAGTCCTTTATAAACGAGTGGGTTACCACCAAGATATCCATGCTAGTATCATACTTTTTTTTCATTTTATACTTTTTTCCTTTTATTAAAAATAGAACTTTTCTAATGCAGTATATATTGATTATACTGTCCCTTCCCACCACTTATAACAATTCCTCCCAATCTCCCCTTCTCTCTTGATCTATTCACTTTCTGTACCTCACTAGAAAGGAAAAGAATAGTAATGGATAACAATTAAAAATATGATGAAATAAAATACAATAATGTGAAGTAAAACCTTTCATATCAAAATTGCACATGGTAATACAACAGGAGGAAAAGTGTCTCAAGAACAGACATAAGAGCCAGGGAAATACATAAACTCAAAGTCAGGTTTTCCCTAAAAATACTAAGCTAATAACTATGATATATATGGAGAGGACCATGTATAGACCCATGTAGGCTGTGTGCTTACTGGGTTACTCTGTAAACTCTTAGCTGCCTTGCTCAGTTGATTCAAGGGCCTTGTTTTCCTGCTGCCCTCCTTTCCCTTTGACTATGTAATTCCGATAGGATTTCTTGAGCTCTGAGAAAAGGAATTTGAATGAAATCTATAAGTAGACATTCTCTCCACTGAATGTCTGCTATGGGTCACTGGATCTGTTCCCATCTGCTACAGGAGGAAATCTGTCCAATTCTCACTGAATAAATAATTGAGAATAGCACAGTGCCATTAGAAATAATTTTATTGATACTTTCTGTTTGTTGGTTTTGATTTAGGATCAGAAGTGTTTGATTTTGCCCTAGGTTCCCAGGTTAACTAGTCCTTGGTTCTTAGTTACTATAGCAATGTTGAGTATGGATATTGTCTCCTGGAATGGGCCTTAAGTATTATCAGATATTGGCTTGATACTAATATTGCCCTGCCCTATATCATAGGCAGAGCAGATTGTAGTTCAGAGGTTTTATAGCTGGGCTGATGTCCCTGCTTCTCTTTCAGTAGCTGGCAGAGTACTTTCCCACACCAAAGTTACTAAACTATAGACGTGAGGACTCCATGTAGGCACCAGCATGCCTTTGTTATGTTCAATGAATTTGTGACTGTTATCCTCAGCAGTGTGTCTCTGCTCTCAGTTTCTAGAGAACAGTCTTCTGCTTAAGCAACAGCATGGGCTATTTGGTGATTTCTATTATGGCACTCCTTTGGCCAACAATTCAACTGAATACACACAGTCCCACCAATGTGTGAGACTTTTTGGGGAGCCTGGCAAAAGGAGATGACCAATTGAGACCCAATTTTCCACATTACTGGCAGTCCACATTTTGATGTCATCATAAATGCATGAATTTCCACCTGCACAGGGTTTATAATAACCCCACCCCAAATCCATCCAATTCTGCCCGCAGTCGTTCTTTTCAATTCATCTCCCCCTTACCTGATCCCACCCTCTCTCATCTCTACCACTTCTGGTCTACCCAAAGGCATCTACTTAGTCTCAACCTCCCACTAGGGACGTACATATACCCCCACTTAGAGCAGTCCTCTTTATCTAACCTCTCTAGGTCTATGGATTGTAGCTTGGCTATTATTTACTTCCTGGCAAATATCTCCAAATAAGAATCCATTCTATATTTGTCTTTCTGTGCCTGGGTTACTTCACTCATAATTTTTTTCTAGTCTCATCCATTTGCCTACAAATATTACATCATTAAAAAAACAAAAACAAAAATGCCTGATTCCATTGTCCTAACATACCACATTTTCTCAATTCATTCTTCTCTTAACGAAAATTTAGGTTGTTTATAGTATCTCACTACTAGGAATAAACTTAAATAAATGAACATGGATGAATGGATGTTTTCACAGTAGGGTGACTCAAAAATATTATACCTGGGTCTGCAGGCAGATCAGTACATCAATTGACAGTTTTCAGAGGAATCATGAGATTGTTTCCAGTAGTGGCTATACACGTTTGCACATCCCCCACCAAAGATGTGTTTCCATTGCTTCACATACTTCTCAGCGTGAGCTGTCACTTGTGTTGTGGGTCTTAACTATTCTGATATGTATTAAATGTAATCTCAATGTACGTTTGACTTGGATTTCACTGAAGTTCCCAATATTAAAATCTCAAGATTTTCTAAGTCATTTGAGATTTCTCTATTGTGAAATCTCTGTTTAGCTCTGTAACCTAATTTTTAATTTGATTAAGGATCTACTTGGACTTACATAAAGCCATCCAATTATACCAGCACCATTTGTTGAAGATGTTTTCCTTTTTCCATTGTATAACTTTAGTTTCTTTAGCAAGACCAGATGCCCAAAGGTGTGTGAATTTGTATCCCAATCTTACATTACTTTATTTTGATCGACCTGTTTGTACAACAATGTAGTTTTTATTATTACAGTTTTATATTAGAGCTTGAAATTAGAGATGGTGATGCCTCTAGAAGTTTGTGCGCTGTACAAGATTGTTTAAGCTAACATTAGTCTTTTGTTTTGACATATGAATCTGAGAATTGCTCTTTTGAGATCTGTAAAAAATTTGTGTTGGGATTTTGACTGGCTTTCTGATGATTCTGTACATAGCTGCTTTTGGTAAGTTGGCCATTTTGCTATGTTAACCCTACCAACCCACAAACACATGGAATCTTTCCATCATCTTCAATTATTTTCTTCAAAGACTTGAAATCATTTCCATATGGGCATTCACTTGGTTGGTTAGAGTTACAGCAAGATATATTTTATGGCTACTTTGAATGGTGCTATTTCCCTAATTTATATTTTGGTTCATTTATCATTTGTATTAAGGAGAGCTACTGAATCTCTTTAGTTAATTTGATGTTCAACCACTTTGCTGAAAGTGTTTCTGATCTGTAGGAGTTTGTTAGTTAACAGATAACTCCTTTCTGGGCTCCCTAATGTATACTATCATATGTGTGAATAATGATACTTTGAATTTTTTCCAGTTTGCATCCCTTTGATCTCCTTTAGATGTCTCATTCCTTTAGCTAAAACTTCATGCAGTTTATTGAATGGATACAGAGAGGGCAGCATTGCCTTGTCTCAAGTTTTAGTGGAACTGCTCTAAGTTTCTCTTCATTTAATTTGATGTTAGCTATTAGCTTGCTCTATATTGCTGTACATTGTAGCTAGATATGTGCCTTTTATCCCTGATACTTCAAGACATTTATCATGAAGAAATATCAAAGGCTTTTCACCATCTAATGAAAAAATAATGTGCATTTTCTCTTTCAATTTTTTTATGTGGTAGAATATATTGATGGATTTTCCTATGTTGAACTATCCCTGGGTCTGTCTGATGAAGCTGTTTGATGAATAGTTTTCTGCTAGCAGCATATTCTGAGTTATTGTCTATCATTGTTACTAAGGCATGTTTCTTGCATGCAACAGAATGATGGATCTTGTTTTGGATCCATTCCCTAGCCTGTGTCTTTTTATTGGTGAAATGAGTTCATTGATGCTTACATATATTAATGACAAATGATTGTTTATTCCTGTTATTTAGAAGAAAGTGGATGCTGGTAGTATGTTATTTTGAGTGAGTGTGTGTGTGTGTGTGTGTGTGTGTGTGTATTATTTTACTTTTGCTGATATTAACTTATTTTCTGTATTTTAAGCAGTGTAGTTAATCTCCTTAAGTTGGTCTTTTTCTTCTATTATCTTCTATATAAATGGATTTGTATATAGATATTGTTTAAATTTGGAATTATCATGGAATATTTTGCCTTCTGCATTTATGGTGACTGAAAGCTTTCCTGGGTATAGTAGTCTGAGCTGGAATCTATGATCTCTTAGAGACTACACAAGATCTGCTGAGGTTACTCTGGCTTTCAAATTCTCTGTTGAGAAGTGGGGTATAATTTTGATAGGTTGGCATTTACATGTTACTTGGCCTTTTTACCTTCTTTTAGCATTCAATCCTTGATCTATGGGCTTAACATTTTGATTATTATATGGCAAGGGTTTCTGGTTTCTTTATGCTTCGTATACCTTTGTAGGCATCTCCTTCTTCAGGTTAAATGCTTTTATTTTTATTTTCTTATTATTTTTGTTGCAAGTATTTTCTGGGATTTTGAACTGGGAATCTTCATCTATTCCAATGATTCTTAGCTTTTGTCATTTTATAGTATTGCAGATTTCCTGGATATTTTGTGTCAGGAATTTTTATTTTCAACATTTTCTTTCACAGGTTTACCCATTTTTTTCTATCATATCTTCAAATATTGAAGAGTTGGAGCCTGAGATCCTGGGATGAGTTTGGGGGAAGAAAGTTGGAAAAGTCTTTATGTCCCCTTAGGTAAAAAAATAAGAACAAAATAGATTTCCTGATACAGAGCTGAGGATGAAACTGAGAGGATTGGTATATGGAACAGTAGGAGATTTATGGCTTGTCATGAATCATATTGTATTGCATTGGGTATTAAAATTGTGGGCCTTAAGAGCAAGGGATAACCTCTGTGATTGGGTTCTGGAACAAAATAGCAAATGATATGAGGAAGTTTAGGAGGAGAGAGCTATATTGGAGACATGGGAGAAGGGAACCAGGGATGGGATATGGCTGCCAAGTAAATTTTTTTTATTCTGCTCTAGACTTTGAGTTGAGGCTAGGTGATTGGATCTGGGGCAATGGACAGAGAAATGATGGTCTGTGGGCAGTTTATCTAGGTTTTGAACAGTTGTGTCCTGAGTTAGGCCGCAGCAGTCTATTGGCATCAGGGGCTATTTCATTGTTCTTTTAAACTGGTATCTTCCCAGTGAATGCCTGCTGAGATTGAGGCTGGGATAATAAGATGTGTTAGGAGAAGAATGGTTTGAAGAGAAGATCTTTTTGCTCTGCTTCAGGCAGGGTCAAAAATGAAAGGAAAATTGTAGCAGGTTTCTTGCTACGGAGCTGGGGCTGAGATTGGGTTAAGTGGTGAATATCTGGAGCTACATAATAGGTGAATGTCTGCCTTTAACCTACTTGCCCTGAGAGGCGAGGCCTTTCTGTTAAACATAAAGGGAGTCTGATGGAGTTGGTGTCTGTGTTGAATCAAGTTGTTGGGGAGGAAGCTTAGAAGGGGGAAAATATATATGTGATCCATAGGAGATGAGAGTGGTAGGGAGGCTGTAAGTGTATACTTCTACAAAATTGGGTATAAGGGTGGGAAGGCTGTAACTAGTTAAAAAGAACTGGAATAATGGAGCAGCTATAATACATTTAAGTTTCCTTTGCCAAGCCAGCCATTAATATAGTTTAGAGGTATCAGAGCTGTGCGAAACTCTTACATGTTTCTAAATCTTCAACACTGGCATGACTTGTTCTAGTACCATAAGAAAGAGTCTCCAGAAATGGTGCTTTAAGTTCAGAACAGCTTGGAGTTTTCCAATAGGAAATATAATTTCTGGAGCAGCAGGGACTGATCTTCAACCTTCAAGGAAGTTATCAAGCACTATACCAATGGCATGATTTAGGAGTCTCTTGGACAACCATGATTTAGAACTCAAAATACCTAGTGTTGGAATTTTGTTAGATAGTATATATTGAGAGGATCATTGTCATCCAATATTTAAAAGTATATATATATATATATATATATATATATATATATATATCCAGAGTGTAGTAGAAATACTGTTCCCTAAAGAAGAGCTCCAAAATTCCTATCCAGTAACAAGTTGTCAGCTTTGAAATCATAAGCATGCAAGTAATTTTCATGAGTTGATTAGATTGTATTGATATATCTATGAGGACCCCACATACATCTATTTGTATATATATATATATATATATATATATATATATATATATATATATATATATATAATGTGTGTGTGTGTGTGTGTGTGTGTGTGTGTGTGTGTAAGATCAACTAAAGGTGTAGAGGCAATAATTTTATAAAAAGAAAGGCAGAATTCATCAGAAGGTATGGAGGAAGGAAAGAAATTGGGAAAGTGTTGTAATTAAACTTCAATTAAAAATACTTTAAAAGAAAACAAATCTAATGCTTATATCTTCTTCCTATGACACAGTAGATATTTGTACTGCTTTCCTTAAGCATATTATCCTCATTAACCAAGTAAAATAGCAAAATTGCCAACAAATACAAAAATTAAAGCATTGCTGTCTTAAAGTAATTTGTATTGACACAATGTAATTGTCATCTCGGTAATTTACTTCTAAACAAGATCACCCTTTCTATTTCTTTCTGAACTCTGGCTGGCTTGTTTAACTCAACTGTTCTGGCTCAAATCTCCTCTCCAATGTGGCTGATTCAAACTGGTTTTCTTGGTTTTACACTGAATTGTTCTGCTTGGCAAAAGTTCTGAATTACTCTTCATTCCATGAACTGAACTGCACTGACTAGAGTGAAATAAACTCAAGTGAACTCCATTGCATTGCTGGAACTCATCAAAATTGCACTCACTGAACTGCCTTCTACTCCTGACTGCATGCTGCTCTATTAAGTAATCTCTCTTGTGAAAGTTGGGAGTATCTGATCTCTGACTCACTCTGTCATTTTTTTTCTGCTCCATCACCTTGCCTGCCACTCAATTAGACAACACTTTCAAACATGGCTGCTTCCTTTTACAGACTATCTTTAGCTTTAGTGATTGGCATTGAAAGTCTGTACTAATGGAATGTCTGTATACCAGCAACAGGGATTAAAAGGTGCATTTTAGCCAGATCATCACCAACCTAGAAAGTCTTTGGATATGATCCCTTGCCTGAGCATCCATGTAGCTGGACTAAAGTTTCTCCACATAGCAATAGCAATATATATATTTAAATTATAATAGATGAAGTGTGTCTTAAATAGGGGTTCTATTGATTTGAATAGATGCCACAATGGCTTGAGCATTTAAAATCTCAAAGTCCATTTCCTGGAGCATACCAATGCCACCAAGGCCATGAGTCCTAATATTTTTGAATAATGCCATTCTTTATGAACTTATGGGGGAAATTTTCATTAATACCACCTCAGAGTGTTTTCAGTTCTAAAGAACTTATTATTAATCAATGTTCCTTGTGATGTATGGGTCTGAAATAAGTTTCAGGAAGAGATAATCAAATATAAAGATGAAAAAAGAGATACCATTTCTGGAATGTTCTCAAAGGAATTTTTCTTTTGTGAAGTGCCTGCTTTCTGAGATGTTATTTCTGATATCCTTGCTGTTAGGATTATAAAAGATCAAAAGTACCTTGTTCCTTCACTACTGTGAATAGATGGGGCACAGTAGTTTCCAAAAGTGCATATTTTCGAAATACAAAAATGCCAAAATTATTGAATGAAATGAAATATTTAAATTTCTCTACTCAAATATTTTTCTGTTGTATGTTCTGTTCTCACAAATAAAATGACTTTCAATTAGTTCAGTCTCTCACTGTGTTTATGTGTTCACATTGCTTACTGTGAAACCTGGCAGCAGAGAGGCAGAGTAGGGAGATGCTACACATTTCTAGTTAGCCCTTTAATTTCCACTTTAGTCCTGTGCCAGTTACACTAAGTGGAAATCAATACTTCCATCAAATGTTATATAAAGGCAGTAGTTGGAATTAATTTGCTGCCATGATGAAAGGACTGTCAGTGAAGACACAGGAAGTTAAAATTATATCTACCTTCCTTGACTATGAAGTCACCCAATGTAATATTTTGCTTTTCTGGCTTTATTTTTGGTTAGGCTCAGTGGATAACTGCTTATCTATACTTAGTATTTATCTAATGTCTCACTCAAGTGTATTGCATGCACAGCAAATGGTTTAAAATATTTACATTGTCTTAGCAAAGTAATGAAATTCTGTAACTGTTTCAAATTTTCATGTCATTTAAAACACTAGGAAAATCACAATTTCACTCTGAATAAATTAACTGTTATGTGCCTAAACAGACATAGGTCTGATTTGATGAATGTATTTAACAAAGATTTTGCCCAGGCAGAACAAGATAGATCCTGCTACTGGGCTCTGTGTGTGTCCCATCTGGCATGGGATGGAGGTCCCACCTTTGTTCCTAGTTATGACAGACCTCCTTGGAGACAGACAGACTGTGGGTCCTGTAGTCTGGGAATGCAATCCTACAATATGGTCAGCAAATATACATAAGCATAAATGAAAAGACATAGCAAGTTGTAAATATTCACTTCATTAACTAAAATAAAATGAGGAAACCCAAATTTCCTTAGTATTCCCACCTGGCAGTGCAGACAGTCCAGAGATCCCAAGAAGATATGTTAGTAAGTGAAATTTACAGTACAAAGAACATGATTCCTCCCTACCAGTTCCACAGTCAGGAGGCACAAGAGTTTTACAAAATAGCACATACTGTTGCCAGTACCCTTAGTCTTCACCATAAGTTCCTGGTAAAATCCTATTGTTGAAGCTTTCTTATACTTTGGCTGAAGAATATAGAGATACAAACCATACAGCTACCAGAAAATTTCCTCCCTTGCGGGTAATTTTTATGATCCTAGAAAGTTGTGTACACCTTGGGCAGGAAAGAAAAGACAATGGTCTACTCAGCAGCAGTAGATACGCATACTGAATTATCAACAAAACAGGCAAGACATGCCTACTGTGTCAATAGAGGCATGACAGATAATGGTACCTAACTGCTTTCTAATTACATTTGTGGCTTGCCAAGCAGGTTAAATTTCATGCCTGGTAGCCCAATCCTCGTCAAATACCCATGAAGGGGAAGGTTATAAGCCCTAGAGTAAAATCTATTTCTATTCTGTTAAATAGTTGTGCTATTAAGCTTTTTCCAAATATTTATGTTTATACATATAGATATTTTCATTTTTGGCTAGAGAAATTCTTTTTACAACAAAGAGAATCAATGCAGTGGTATATAACTGGTAAAAGTAATGAAGCTAAGAAACTGGGTGCTTACCCATAAACTGCACATCTTTTACCACCAAGGATCATGAGAAATTGTTGTACTGCATCCTACCTCTCTGCTGGTGGGGTCCAAGAGTTCTTGGCACACTGATCAGGGGTGACAGAAATTAGTCCAAAATGGTGGTCCACAATCTCTGTTCTTCCTCCACCAGGAAGGGAAAACACTGGAGCCTGGGATGAATGCTGTCATTCTCACTCTCCTGTTTATCCAAGAGCATGAGAGTTAAAAAGAAAATCCTCAGTCCATGCTTCCCCTCAGGGAGTCCATGAGCCTGGCGAGAAAAGGAAGGTAGAGCCCTCAGACAGGCAGAAACAGTCTGATTCCGAGTCAGTACACAGTATGGAAGGGCTGGAGGAAAGATTTTCCCTTGGAGTTTTAGGTGAAACTCTTTAAGATGGAGGGTTTCTCCAGAGTCATTCTTAATGAAGAGACATCCTTGCTGGTTGGTTGGTTCATTTGATGGTAGATCTGAATTCCTACACTATACTAAGGGTAAACCAGGGATTAAGTACCTCTTGTACAAAGGAGTACCCAGGAGGGTAAGCTCATTGGCTGAGCTCTCAAGGGCTATCTTGAAACCTCATGAAGAACTCCAGGGTATGATACCTGACATTGTGCCCATGATTCTCAGTGGGATGTCATGATTTCATGTTCCAGAGCAGGTAGAGGCAGGTAGAAAATGACTCCATTCCTGCCATTCTGAATTATAAGATTCCTAGTGATTGAGCTCATTCAACCTTATCTTTTCTTACATCTGTCTAATAACAAGGTTCCACATACCTTATAAGACATCTTAAAAATGGTTCTTCTCCCAAGTTAAAGAAAATGTAATCATAAAGGATAGGAAGAAAAGTTAGAGTATAATTAGAAATATAGAAAAGGAAATAAATACTTGAGTACAATAAAATCAACCATGTAAAATGTTCAATGGTTGGTTCATCAAGCCCAAAGAAGCACAGTCTTGCATTTCAGAAAAGAGAAGCGTTTAAGAAAAGAACAGACAAGTATAGGCTTTCTTTTTTTGTCATCCTCACATATTCAAATTTTTCAGACAGCTTTGTTTTCTAGCAGAAAATATTGAGTTGTATTTTTATCTTGTATTAACCAATCTTGTAGTCATTTTATTATAAGATACTTGTCCATGCATAAAAGTTCCTGAATGATGTGAATACAAATTTCTACTCCTTTTCTGTTCTTCTTATTTCACTTTTATATAGCATTCTTGAGTATAATTTCAAATATTATAGATTCAATAGGTTTGATTTATCAAACACAATAATGTGATCTTACCTAAAAAAGGGGGATCAGGACATAATCCCTGCAAAGGTTGGACCCCAGTGTAGGGGAATATTGGGGGACAGTAAGGGGGAAGGATGGGGGAATACCTTTATGGGGGAGGGAGAGGGGATGGGGGCTTATGGACAGGAAACCAGGAAAGTGAATAACATTTGAAATGTAAGTAAAGAAATATATCTAATAAAAAACATCATTGGAACATTAAAAAAAGAAGAAAAAAGAAATACTTGCATTGTATTCCACAGGTTAGTGCATTCTGTGTTTTCATTTTTGTTCAATTCTAAAACTTTTAAATTTCTTTCTTAACAAAATAAATTAAAGAAATGACACCGTTCACAATAGAAACAAATAATATCAAAAACTTTGGTATGACTCTAACTAAGCAAGTCAAAGATCTGTATGACAATAACTTTAAGTTTCTGAAGAAAGGAATTGAAAAAGTTTTCAGAGGATGGAAAGATCTCCCATGTAATCTCCATCAAAATTCCAACTCTATCATTCATAGAATTAGAAAGAAGAATTTTCAGATTCATTTGGAAAATAAAAAAAATAAAAAACCAGGACAGAGAAAGCTATTCTGAACCAGAAAAGAACTAAAGAACCTCTGAGTGAATCACCATCCCAGGTCCCAAGCTGTATTACCAAGCAATCTCAATAAAAACTGCATGGTATTGGTACAGAGACTGGCAGGTTGATCAATGGAATATAATTGAAAACCCACATGAACCCACATGCCTCTGGTCATGATCTTTGACAAAGGAGATAAAACTATCCAGTAGAAAAAAGACCACATTTTCAACAAATGGAGCTGGTTCAACTGGAGCTCAGCATGTGGAAGCATGCAGATTAATTCATTCTTATCTCCTTGCACAAAGCTCAAGTCCTCCAAATAAAATGAGATATACTGAAACTAATAGAAAAGAAAGTAGAGAAGAGCCTCGAACATATAGGCACAGGGGAAATTTTCTTATTTAGAACACCAATGGCTTATGCTCTCAGATCAAGAATCAAAAAAGAGGGAGCTCATAAAATTGCAAAGTGTCTCTAAGGTAAATGACACTGTCAATAGGACACAAAAGCAACCCACAGATTGGGAAAAGGTCTTTACCAATCCTATATTTGAAAAGGGCTAATATCTAATATATACAAAGAACTCAAGAAGTTAGACTCCACAGAATCAAATAATACTATTAAAAGTGTGGTACAGAGCTAAACAAAGGATTCTCAACTTAGGAATAACAAATGGCTGAGAAGCACCTAAAGAAATGTTCAACATCCTTAGTCAGTAGTGAAGTGCAAATCAAAGCAACCCTGAGATTCCACCTCACAGCAGTCAGAAAGGCTAAGATTAAATATTCAGGTGACAGTAAATGCTGGCGAGGATGTGGAGAAATAGGAACACTCTCCGTTATCAGTGGGATTGCAGACTGGTACAACCACTGTGCATATCAGTCTGGCAGTTCCTCAGAAAATTGGACATATTACTTCCTGAGGACCCAGCTATACCCCTCCTGGACATATACTCAAAAGATGCTCCAGCTTGAAGGGGCTCAAGACCCCATATGTACAACAATGCCAAGCAACCAGAGCTTCCAGGGACTAAGCCACTACCTAAAGACTATACATGGACTGACCCTGGACTCTGACCTCATAGGTAGCAATGAATATCCTAGTAAGAGCACCAGTGGAAGAGGAAGCCCTGGGTCCTGCTAAGACTGAACCCCCAGTGAACTAGATTGTTGGGGGGAGGGCAGCAAGGGGAGGAGGATGGGGAGGGGAACACCCATAAAGAAGGGGAGGGGGGAGGGTGATGTTTGCCCGGAAATCGGGAAAGGGAATAACACTCGAAATGTATATAAGAAACACTCAAGTTAATTAAAAAAAAAAAGATACTCCAGCATATACCAAAGACACATGCTCCACTATGTTCATAGCAGCCTTTTTTATAATAGCCCAAAGCTGGAAAGAACCCAGATATCCTTCAACATAAGAATGGATACAGAAAATATGGTACATTTACGCCATGGGGTTCTTCTCAGCTATTAAAAATAATTACTACATGAAATTCTTAGACAAATGGATAGAACTAGAAAATATCATCCTGAGTGAGGTTACCCAGCCACAAAGAACACAAATGGTATGTGCTTAATGATATGTGGATTTTAGCTGAAAAGCCTGGAATAGCTAAGAAACAATTCACAGATAATATGAAACCCAAGAAGAAAGAAGACCAAAATGTGAATGCTTCATACCTTCTTAAAAGGAAGAACGAAATATTCATGGGAGGAAAAACTGGACAAAGAGTGGAGTAGGTAATGAAGAAAAGATCATCCAGAGACTGCTCAACCTGGGGAACCATTCCATATGCAGCCAACAAACCCAGATAGGATTGCTGATGCTACGAAGTATTTCCAGACAGGAGCCAGGTATGGATATCTCCTGAGAGGCTCTGTCAGAACTCTAATGATACGGATGAGAATGCTTGCAGCTATCCATTGGACTGAACAAGAGGACCCCAATGGAGGAAATCGAAAAAGACTAAAGGTGCTAAAGGGAAAAACAGCAATATCAACCAACAAAACCCCACTAGAGCTCTCAATGACTAAACTACCAACTAATGAGTACACATGGAGGAAACTATGACTACAGCCACATATGTGGTAGAGGATGACATTGTCCAGCATCAGTGGGTAGAAAAATCCTTGGTCGTGTAAAGGCTTGTTTCCCCAGTGTAGTGTAATGTCAGTGTGTTGAGGTTGGAGTGCATGGGTAGGAACGGGAGCACCCTTTAGATGAAGGGGGAGGGGAGGTATTACGGGAGAGGAGAGGAGAGGGGGATAACATTTCAAATGTAAATACATAACATATCCAAGAAAAATAAAATTATTAACAAAAGAGAGAGATTCAGCCTCCCTAGATGTTAATGAAGTGCAAGAAAAAAACCATGAGAAGTTGCATACACTATGATAGGCTAAAACTTATAATAGCAGTACTTAATCTCTCAAACTATTACATACACAAAAAACAGTCATGGAATTAGTGTGTGTGAGGGGCGTTTGTGAGGGGTGTGTGTGTGTGTGTGTGTGTTATGGATTTATTGTCTGATAATAGTGGGTGTTTTTTTATGTCAACCATTTATTGGAGAACCATAATTCCACAGACGTTGTATCTGAGAACTGAATCTGTAGTAATTTTTAATATCAATTAATAGTTATCCTCTAAGTCAGCATGTGTTCTTTGTAGGAAGGCATATTACTGGCTCTCTCCATCACTGCTGCCACTTCATAAGATATACCTCTGATTCAAGCAAAAGGAGAAAAACTTGTGTCATTATATGTATAATAATATATGTATATGTAATAATTTATTTTAAGTATATTTATTTTAAGTATAATTTATTTTAAGTATTATTTTACTTGGGGAAAAGGATTTAGGACCCAGTTGAATTTTCTACAGATTTCCCAATATCTTATATTATAAATTTGAAATTGATATGTTAGTTTTTGAAGAATACTGTTATCATCAGGTGATTTGGTGACTTCTAAATAATTATTTAAAGTCATTGCTCTGGTTTTCCTGTGTCCTAAATCAGTTTTAATCATTAAGGATTGGCTTTGTCTCCTTTGAGGGGGTTGGTAAGAGTGACAATTCTCATTGTGAGGCAGCAGAGGTATTGGAGGTTGTTTTTACTACACTGTCATAAACACCCTTAGTGATCGATCAACATCCACTTTATCCTCATCTCTCAGAGTTCTTGTGCCATTTTCTGCTGAACTTTTCTGGAAATCATCCCAAAGATCAGCATTCTTTTAATTTCCTATGGTATCACTGTGTTTTTCACCATCTGCAAAGTTACGCGTTTTCCATCTGCTTGTATCTTGTAGGATATACCAGAATCCCTTCTTTCCCAACCTCTCTTTATCCACCACACCTTTCTATTCTCTTCCTTCTCCTCCTCCTCTTTTCCTTCTCCACATTAAAATTCATTCTTATAACAATATAAGTATATTTGTTTGAAAATAATTTTTAACTTAGAGAAGGTCTACTCTGAATTCAAAACAGGAAAATATACAGGGAAACGATTAAAATAAAACAATGAATTTCTTCCTGTGATTGAAAATATTGACTAGAGTGTTTTCTGAGAAGAATTGGGTGGTTTGGGTTTTGGGGGAAGTAATAAACAACTGAGCCCCATCAGGAGGATGCACTCAGGCTAACATGGTCATTTCAGGGATAAAATTGAGGCATACCATCTCTCACAAGAGCTTGATTACTATAACTCTATCTCTAATATCTGCGATTCGAGTATCTGATAATATTGCCAATGTTTACATTCACGCTTCTAGATAGAACTTACCTTTAATAGTATCAAACAGCAAGAAAATATATAGAAAGTTCATATATTTAATTGTACTTATTTTAACAATGGAAAGTAACAATTGCATATTTATCTTCATTTTTGCTCCAGGATTAAGAATTTACATAATAGGAAAAGCAAAAATTGCAGAATGAAATGAAAAAGACTGGAGTGGAATTCATTCCACTCTCTGGAATTTTCTCACGTTAAAGGAGGTCTTATGCTGTTCAAGGCCTTGAGGCTTTTGCTATCTGAAGACATGGATGGAAATACTGAGTGCATTCGAGCGTAACTGCACGCTCAATTAGGCATGGAAACCGCAGATTCAGGCAGCAACTTACACCCAACATTCCTAAAAGGAATCCTTCATGCCCTGTACTCTGAAAAACATTCATGCCATTGTAAAAGCTCACACTTAGTGTATCACTCTACTGCTATGCAAGATCTCATAGAATTGTAAAGGCTACAGTCTATACAATGTAAAACATAAAATCTTAAAGGTAAAGAAACAAAAAGACTAAATAAAAAGATAAACATTACAGAGATTTAAAATTGTTTTCTCATGGCAAGCCATTCAAAATAGAAAATCTAATCTCTGGAAAAAAGATATTAATCAATCATTTCCTGACTTATAATGATGATGACAATTGAATTTCAAAAACGCAAATTTCTTAAAATGAGACAAGTTAATGAGAGTAGGATGGTTTCAAAATGTTCTTATAAAATACCTCCTCAATATTAATATAACCAAATCTCAAGCAAAACTGAGGTATTCATATCTACTGTAAAGCATGTGGGCTGAATTTAACGAATTTTAAATTGTAAAAACTGTTTGGTTGTGTGTAGAATAGCATGAATGTACTAAGATTTTATATAAAATATATTTCTTTTTTTCCTTTTTCTTTTTTTTTTTTAATTTTTTTTTTTTTTTGGAGCTGGGGACCAAACCCAGGGCCTTGTGCTTCCTAGGCAAGCGCTCTACCACTGAGCTAAATCCCCAACCATAAAACAAATTTCTACAAAGAACAATCTTAAGTTAATGAAACCCAAAACTTATTTAAAAACTGAAGTGCTTAAGAACTGTTATTGATTAATTTTTGTTTTGTTTTGGTGTATTTGTGTGTGTGTGTGTGTGTGTGTGTGTGTTACTACAATATATGTGTTTACTGGGAATTCTACAAAGAGATCATGCCATGTCATGACAACATTTTTTCTTGCAGTTTTCAAAGTGGTGGACAAATACTTTGTTTACTTGATGATTCAATATAATTTAACCATTTTTAGCATAGTTTAAGAATAGTAACTAAAATGAAGAATCAAAAGAAGAAACAAAATACATATCGTGCTTGAATGTTGAGTATTATTTTTCTTTTTCTCTCTTTTAGTGGGTTTTTTAATTTACATTTTAAATGCTATCTCCTTTCCTGGTTTCGCCTCCAGATACGTGCTATCCCACCAACCTCTACCCCATCCCACCCCTGCTTTGTTGAGGGTGTTCCCTCACCCACCCGTACCCATTCCCTCCCATCTCCCTGCCCTGACATTCCCCTACTCTGGGATCTCATTAAGCCTCAAAAAATATTCTGTCAAAAACATATGTGATTCAGAGATAAATTCATTAACTTTAATAAGATAAATATCTTGCCTAAGATAAGGAAACAGAGGTTTAGATTCATAATGCAATTCTATACAGTCGTATGCCCTTCTAATGGCTGCCAGAAAATCATAAGCAGCTTCACTCCAACTTTCAACTCCGTTATTATCTGTCAGTCAAATACCCTCATTTTCCAAAGGCATATGTACTTGGATGAAGACCCAGCATGCTATCATTTTTATCATAATATTTTCAAAGATGGCATTTCCAAAGTCCATGGCCTTCGAAGGAACCAGCTGTAAGGACTGGAAGGGAACACAGCAGACAATGCAGCATGTGTTCCATAAATTGTGCTTGATTTTCCTTCAGAATCAAATAAGACACAAGGTTACAAGGTTAAAACAGAAAAGGTGGTATCGTTCAGTCTTAAAGCCAGGGAGTGTGCACCTCAGCTTTTGATCATTTTTTTCTTCTGCCCTCATAATACGCAAGACAAAATCAAATGGTGCATTCGATACTTACTTTTCCTCTTTGTTTAAATATGATGACTAGTCTTTGAAACCTAGAATCAGAATCATGTCTTTTTTATTCCATATTTCATTTGTATTAATCAGGATAAAAAAGGACTAATTACATAATTTGTGATTGCTGAAATGTGATGCCCTAATTATTGAAACTTTTCATTTTAGAATTTCCGAAATAATGGTATCTCAGCAAAATATTTTATTCTATAATTTCTTTATTTTCATATTACTTTTATTGGTCTAATCTCTACTACTGTGATGTTCCTTGCTTCACTGTTGTAAGTTTTCATTAATTTATTCACCTTACATCCCACTCACAACCGGCTCCATCTTCTTCTTCCAGTCCCATGCTCACAACTTGATTCCTCACATTATTTCTTCCCAACCTCTAAGGAGAAGCCGCCACCAGTGGGTAACACCAACCCTAGAGGATCAAGTCATAGCAGGACTAGGCATATCCTCTTCCAGTGAGGGCAGACAGAACAGCCCAGCAAGAAGAAAGGAATCTAAGGGCAGGCAACAAAGACAAAGATGGACCCCACTACAATTATTAGGGCACACATATGGAGATTAAGCTGCATGCATGCTGCAAATGTGTAGAGGGATTAAGTCTCTGTGAGCCTCCAAGGCCCAAGTAGTTGACCCCGTAGGCCTTGTTTGACTCCCTTTACAGCTCCATCTAATTCAATCCTTCCCCCAACTCTTTCATAAGAATCCCCGAGCTCACCCATATGTTTGGCTTTGGGTTTCTTTATCTATTTCCATCACTTTCTGGATGAAGACTCACAGAAGACAGTAACGCTATCTACAAGCATAGCAGAGTTTCATTAATAGTGTCAGGGTTTGTCCCTCTCTCATAGTCTCATGGTCTCAAGTTGGCCTAATCATTGTTTGGCAATTCCCTCGATCTCTGTTGCTTCTTTATCCCTGCACATTTTGTAGACAGCACACATTTGGACTGAAGGTTTTATGAATGGGTTATTGTCCTGCTCCCTCCACTGGAAGCTAGGGTCATACACTTAGACTCCCAATAGTTCCCACTGTCACAGGTCTCAGGCTGTGCCACAGATGTCCTCCAACTGTTGCTATTCTTTATCTTTGCACAACCACTCTATCCTTGTTATCCTTCCCACCCCACCTCTGTTCCCCTAACCCATCTTTTCTCATATAGTTTCTACTTCTTCCTACTTACCGTTCTGAGTGAAACTAAACATCTTTCCTTGCTACTCAGCTTCTTTGAGTCTGTGGATTGCACCATGGTTATCTTTTACTTTATGAGTAATATATACTTATAAATGAGAACATACAAAGTCTGTCTTTGTAGGTATGGTTACCTGACCCAGGATGATATTTTCTAGGTCCATTCATTTCCCAGCAAAATTCATGATGTCTTTGTTTTTATTAGTGCAAATGTACCACATTTTCTTTATCTATTCTTCAATCAAGTTGTACCTAGGTTGTTTCCATTTTAATAAGTGTCTTTATGATATTGTGGAGAATATTTGGTTATATGCCCGGGAGTGGTATAGTTGGAGCTTGAGGTAAAACTTCTCCCACTTTTCCAAATAAACCCCAAAGCGATTTATAAACTGACTATAAAACTTGCACTCCCACTAGCAATTAATACATGTTCCCCTTTACTTTACAAACTGACATGCATGGACTTTCATTGAACTTTTGATCTTAGCCATTCTGAGTGGTGTGAGATGGTATCTAAGATTTGTTTTATTTGCATTTCCCTGATTACTAAGGATGTTGAACATTTCTTTTGGTGCTTCTCAGGCATTGGAGATTTCTCTGTTTAGCTGTTTATATTTGTTGGTGGCTTATTTCTTGAGTTCTTTACATAATTTGGATATCCATCCTCTATAGGATACAGGGTTGGTTAATACCTTTTATTATGCTCTTGCCTGACATTTTGTCCTATTGTTGGTGTCCTTTGTCTTATAGAAGCTTATCAATTTCATAAAGACCCATTTATAATTTTTTATCTTAGTGCCTGACCTGTTGATGTTCTCTTCAGGAAACTGGCCCCTGTGTCAGTTTGTTCAAAGAAGTTCTTCACTTTCTCTTCTATCAGATACAGTGTACCTGGTTTTATGTTGAGATCTTTGATCCACATGGACTTGAGTTCTATGCAGGATGATAAACATGGATCCATTTGAATTCTTGTACATACAGAAATCCATTCAGACAGACACCATTTGTTGAAGATGCTTTCTTTTTTACATTTTATAGTTTTGCTTCTTGATCAAAACTTCAAGTGTCCATAGGTATGTGAGTTAATTTTGGGACTTTGATTATATTCCATTGATGAACTTGTCTGTTCTTATGTGAATACAATGTGGTATTTTTATTAGTATTGCCCTGTAGTACAGCTTGAAAACAGGGATAGACATATCTTGAAAAATGTACTTTCTCCTATCTAACAGAATCATCTTTATTAATGGAAGTATAGGTCAGTCTTTATTACATTTCCATAATCTATAAGAATTGCTTTAATTCTTTAACCTGATTATAAGACCAAGATTATAGTTCTAAATTCCTTGTTAAGTCTTTTGTAGCTTTCTAGCTTTCTTCAACCTTTTTTTTTTTTTTTTTTTTTTTTTTTTTTTTTTTTTTTTTTTTTTTTTTTTTTCGAAGCTGGGGACCGAACCCAGGGCCTTTTGCTTGCTAGGCAAGCGCTCTACCACTGAGCTAAATCCCCAACCCCGTTCTTCCACTTTTATCATCCAAAATAAGTCCATTTTCTCATGGAGGTTACAATAGAGTTTGTGGATATATACATTACAAACGAGTCTGTTCCAAACAGTTTATTTTCATTTCAGGACTTCTTTCTCCATTAAGGACAGAGATGATACTGTTAGTAAAGTTGTTTTGCTAATGATGCATTATCATTATTAATTCACTTAAGAAACATTCATGTAGTACCTTCCTTGAATTGTTTCAGCTCTTTGTAACACAAATTTGCATAAGATGTTTTTGCCTCCTCCAAATAACTTGAAAAGTAAGCCATCTAAATTAATAGTTACAGTAAAAAGTCATGTTATTTTTACTATCAGGAGTATAGATTTGTAGAAATTAATCAGAAAATCTAAACCCTGAGGTAAAAAAGGGAAGGAATGGATAAGTTCTTTGCATTTGCTCAGCAAGACTGAGACAAATATTTAAGCAGCTAGCTTCTTTTACAGGAGATATTACCCTTTTGGGAGGGGAGATTTGTTTGTTTTTGGGAAACTCCATCTAAAGACCTCCATTCCAAAGGATTTTTTTCTAATGAGTAATTTCAAAAGTTCTTTGCTACAATGTTTTTCATGACTTCCCTTTTATTTGACTATTATGTGATGGGAGGAATTTCTTTTCTGCTCCAATCTATTTGGAGTTCTGGAGCCTTCTTTTATGTTTAAGGGCATCTATTTCTTTAGGTTAAGGAAGTTTTCTTCTATAATTTTGTTGAAGATATTTATGGCCCTTTAAGTTGGGAGTCTTTGCTCTCTTCTATACCTATGATCCTTAGGTTTGATCTTCTCATTGTGTCCTGGATTTACTAGATGGTTTCGGTTAGGGGTTTTTTGTCTTTTACATTTTCTGTGACTGTTGTGTCAACACTTTCTATGGAATCTTCTGAACCTGAGATTCTCTCTTCTATCTCTTGTATTCTGTAGATGATGCTTGTATCTATGACTCCTGATCTCTTTCCTAGGTCTTCTATCTCCAAGGTTGTCTCCCTTTGTGATTTCTTTATTGTTTCTATTTCTACATTTAGATCCTGGATGTTTGTGTTCAATTCCTTCACCTGTTTTGTTTTGTTTTCCTGTATTCTTTAAGAAATTTTTATGTTTCCTCTTTAAGGTCTTCTACCTTTTAACCTGTGCTGTCCTGTACTTCTTTAAGGGAGTTATTTATGTCCTTCTTAATGACCTCTAACAACATGATGAGTTGTGATTTTAAATCAAAATCTTGCTTTTCCAGTTTGTTGGGTTATCCAGGGCTTGCTGTGGTGGGGGAACTGGGTGCTGGTGATGCCAAGTGGCCTTGGTTTCTATTGTTTAGGTTCTTGCCCTTGCCTCTCACCATCTGCTTATCTCTGGTATTAGATGGTGTCAGCACTACTGCAGTCCAACCTTCTTCCAGAAGGATATGGGTACAGAGAGCTGTTTCACAGAGTCAGCTCTGGGCACACGCAGAAACCAGAAGGATACCCTCCCAGACTACTCCTTCATTCTTGTGTCCAGGGGGCTCCAGATGCGTTCTTCTTGGGCAAGGAATGTGAGCAGAAGTCAGGGTCTTACCTGTGTTCTGAGGATTGTCTGAACTTCTGAGAATTCAACTTTCTTCCTATGAGATTTGGGTGCAAAATGTTGTGGCACTGGGTCAGCTCAGGGTACAAGCCAAAATTTTTAATTTAAATTTACTTGACCATTTTCAGTTTCATTTCTTTTTTTTTAAATATTTTTCACTGTTTTCCTGGTTGTTCTTAAATTTAATTATCCCCCAATATCAGCCTTACAAAGTACAGGGATTACAAGTGCCACTATACTTTGCTAAAAATTTTTTTGGATTAATTTTAGTCTATATTTTCTGTCACCACCACCACCACCACCATCATCATCATTGAATCTCTTTATACAGTCAAGTCATTATTAAGTTCCATGTCTGCCCTCTGACTGTTCCTCATCCCATATCTCCTCCCCTTCTCTCCAAGGGGATGTCTATACACCACCACCCATGCCCCACCAGACCTCCCCAATCCCTGGGGCCTCATCTCTCACTGAGGTTTGGCCAGACAGTCATCTGCTGTATATGTGTCAGTGTATGCTGTTGTGTGCTTCCTGGTTGGTAGCTTCTACAATTTCAAACTCACATAAAACACTGCTTGATGATATCGGACATTTAATTTATTTTCATCTATCATCAATTCATTTACAATTGTTGAAATGCTGATTGTAATTGTTGGGAGATTAATAGAAATCAGCCTACTCGATCATTCTGTACTTTGGAATAAATGTTTTCTTCATTTTGAAGGTGATAAAATTAAAACCTGTATCAGTCCGCATTACAAAGTCATTGCTCGAATTATGCTTCTTAACAGGGCAGGAGGACTATCAGGGCTCCAGTCTCCCAATGACTCCATACTTCTCCCTCTCTGATCTTTATTAGTACAGGCGGCAGGAAAGGTGTTGCCACAGAAGATAAAGCTTGGTTTGTTTAGTTAATTGTTCTCTTAACTATGAGTTTCATTGCTCTGAAGAAACACTAACCTAAATTACCATTCAACCAGGCCTAAATAGAAGGATCCTGTATCAAAAAATATGAGGAAGAAAAAATTCACAAACGTCTAGAACAATTGTATAAGAGTTTAAAAGAAGCTCCCACTGTAAGGTAGCCATAGACCTAGATGTATTTGGTACAGAATATATACTTATCAGGATGCTGAAAACTTTAATAAGATGTGTGTGTCTGTATATTTATCATCTATACAGGATTAATAAATTATATATACAATTATGTGTGAAATTTTAGTTCTATAGAAGATTGTATGCTGTGTTTTCTTCCTTAATCTGGTATTTCATGTAAAATAACAGAATATAATTTAATTTCTAATAAGCAATATTTCATAATCGAAATCTTATATGTACAAATGTATTTCCTGTTGCAATGACTGCAAAGTACTTCTAACATAAAACACACAAATATCCATCAGAAAAACATGAGCCAAACAGGTTTTAAATATGATGTCATTCTGGAACTGTTCTAAAACTTGTTACTTTAATTTTAAATAAATATAGAAAAAAGAGAAACAGGCCTTGCAGGACTTGATGCCCATGTTATCTATGCTATTAGAATCTACTTTCCTATCTATAACCCTGAGTTGTTGTTAATGTTTCATCTGAGCTTCTCTTAACCCCAATTGGCCAGCCCTCTGGCGCATGTTTTTATGAACTCACCTAACCCATGGTGGCTTCTCCTCCTCCTCCTCCGTATTCTTCCCCTCACAGTTCCCCTCTGATCTCTAAGCCTGGGAATCCTAAACTGCACCAATGTCTCCTACCCAGAAATAAATTGGAGCAAGCAAGCATAGCATCTAAGTGTGAACTCCCTTCTTTGGGGGAAAAAAAGACACATAGAGGAATCAATAATATAGAATACAAGCAACATCAGGCCAACCCACTAGAACCATTGCCTCTTTTTAAGATATAAATATATCTTAAGCTGGGAAGTACCCAGATGCCCTTCAACAGAGGAATGGATTCAAAAAATGTGGTGCATCTACACATTGGAGTACTACTTAGCTATTAAAAACAATGATTTCATGAAATTCATAGGCAAATGGAATGAACTAGAAAATATAATCCTGAGTGAGGTAACTCAATCACAGAAAAGCACACTTTGTATGCATTCATTGATAAGTGGATATTAACCCAAAAGCTGGAACTAACCAAGATGCAATCCATAGACCACAGGAAGCTCAAGAAGAAGGATGACCAAAATATGGATACTCCCATTCCTTCTTTAAAGGGGAAAAATATCCATAGGAGGGGATATGGAAGCAAATTTAGAGCATCGACTGAAGGAACGGCCATTCAGAGCCTGACCCACATGTGGCCCATATATACAGACACCAAAACTAGATAAGGTTGATGAAGCTAAAGTGTACATGATGAAAGGGACCCGATATAGATCTCTCCTGAGAGACACAGCCAGAGTATGTCCAATACTGAGGTCAATATAGCAGCAAACTACTGAACTGATAACAGGACTCCCCTGGGTGGAATTAGAGAAAATATTGAAAGAGTTCAAGGAGCTTGCAAACTCATAAGAACAACAATGCCAACCAAACACAGCTCCCAGGGACTAAACCACTACCGAAAGACGATACATGGACTGACCCAGGGCTCCAACTGCATATGTAGCAGAGAATAGCCTTGTTGGGGCACCAGTGGAAGGGGAAGCTCTTGGTCCTGCCAAGGTTGGACCCCCAATGTAGGGGAATATGGGGGGGAAATAACGGGTATGTATAGGGGGAATACCCGTATCGGGGAGGGGATGTAGGCCTAAGGACAGGAAACCGAGAAGGGGAATAACATTTGAAATGTAAGTAAAGAAATATATCTAATAAAATTTTGAATAAAAAGAAGAGAAAAAAGGCAGGATAAAGAAGATATATGCAATACATTTAGTAATGTATATATAGTATAATATATACACACATATATGTATTATGTATATTGCATAAAATATATGCATATAAATGCATTGTGTAATATATACATATATTATTGTTCATATATTGTATAATATATAAAGTATAAATAAAATTAATACTTTATAGATTACCAGTCATTTAGATAGTCAAGTAAATGCAGAACTCTTACACATGTCAGTTTGATATAATTCCTTCCTTAGAAGATAGCAATATAATATAGGTTAGAATCCAACTGCTATTACTATACCATTATTGGGCATTGCTGATGTGGAGGATTTTATTAGCTAAAAGTCAGAGAATTAAAAAAAATTACTCAATAAAAAAAGAGTCAGATCTAGATACCTACACCCAACCAATAGACAGAAGTTGGTAACCCCTGTGGTTGAATTTGGAAATAGCTGGAAGAAGCTGAAAGGAAAATGACCCTCTAGGAAGACTAGCAGTCTCAATTAACCTTAATCCCCCGGACCTCTCAGACACAAATCCACCAACTAGGCAGCATACACCAGCTAATATGAGACCCTCAACACATATGCAGCAGAAGACTGCCTGGTCTGGACTCAGCCAGAGAAGATGCACCTAATCCTTGAGAGACTTGGTGCCCTAGGGAGTAGGGAGGTCTGATTTGGTGGGACTGGGGTGGGGAAATCCTCTTGGAGATGGGGCAGGGAGCAGGAGATGTGGGATACGGGATAGTCAGATGGTGGATGGGGAGAGAGATAAAGTCTGGACTGTAGTAAAAGTTTAAAGAATAAAAGAAAATAAAAAAACAAAGAAAAATAGAAAATCATCTAAAACTATTTATAGCAACATTTGCTGGATTGGTTGACTATTAAAAATATGAACATGCTTAAAGTTCAACATACTTAGGATATTAGCAGTTATTTTGTGTATGTTTGTGTGACCTTTTTTTTCTTTTATCTTGCAAATATTCATTTCTCATTTTTTTAAACATTATGGGTTAATATCATATTGTCAGAATTCTTTCTATCTTAAATAAAACATAATGTTCTAATATCATGTAAACGCAGAGAATATGGTTGGACTTTTTTCTTGTGAACTAGAAGTGTTTGGAGTTTCCTTCTCTGATGCATATGAACTTAAGGGAATACACATGTGAACAGAAAAAAAAGCAAATTTAAGAAATAAAAATTTTTAATAAAAAATGACTTAACCTTGCAGAATTCAACTTGCAGATTATCAGTAATGTATTTTGTTCTTTCTAATATGGAATAGTCATTGTATTGCATTTTGTTTAATATTAATTAATATTTAAATACACAGTTGATTCATTACAGTATCAATGAACTTCAGAGTAACATTTTCGTATATGTGTACACTTTTTCCTCATTCCATTTTCCTTACTGATTTCAAAAGAGATTTTTAAAGTACTAAAGTAGCAACAGCAAGTCCCAGGGCTACACAATCTTTATTGACTTATTGAACAATTGTACAGTTTAGATTCTACTAAATAGGACAGGAGGTTGGCATTGCCTCTTATTCCCTGAAATTCCCATCATATTTCTTAGATTTAGCATCAATCCATCAAGTTCTGTTACAGCCCATATCCTAATTATGTAATTCCTCATAAAAATACTATTGTATACTCTCTAGGTTAGCTAAAAGTACAGAGCATTAGGTAATAAATTGTTTTGGCATATTTTCTTGGTACAAGCTACCAGAAAAAGAAAAATGGAAACCATTTTTAAGAATTGTCAGAAAACAAAACTTTGTTAAATATTTTAACATTCTGTATCACAGTTTGATATCTATTTTAAAGCCATGTCTTCATTAGACTTCAGTTAATAAGAAGCAATAATTTCCAAAATCCTTAAAGGTACAATAGGTAAATTTTCTTATGTAATGAAATGCGTTCATAGGTCGTGGAAGAGATATTATGCTAAAATCATAAAAATATTACAAATTATTTCTGCAAAAACTTTTCCGTTATAAGTATAAAGAAGATAATTATTTTTAGGCTACTTATTGAACATAAATTGATTGAAATTGCTATTTGGTATTATACCTTTCACAGAGATAATAAATATAATGAATAAAAATAATATTCATAGTGAAGAATTGTATATGTGCAAAATGTACTTGATGGCAATGTTTGCTGACTAGTTAATGTTCGATCAATGTAAGAATTTCTTCAGAGTTCCTTAGTGACTATTATTGCATGCAAATGCAGATATTGATAGATTAGGTAATTATGTTGTCATTTAGGCAAGTCCGGTTTTGATGTTTCAGTATATTATTTTCCATTAAGAAAAAATGAGAAGGAAGATGAATATTCATTAAGAGCTTTCCTTACTTTAGTAGGAAAACTGATTTCTACAATGATGGTGGATATTAAATAAGGTTTCTAATGACAGCATATTTTGTCTACAAACCAACAAAGTAACTCAACTAGATTCTGTAATATTCTGCTTCATTGGGATGCATTAGATGTTAACCTAGTGCCATGCTCATGGGATTATATTAAACAGAGCTAACAAAACCAGGCACGATGCAAACCATTCGCATGTTGTAGTTAATGAAAGTTATTTCTCATAAGAAATGATCTGCCTCTGTGATCCTAATATTATATAACTTTGACAGGTTTTAGCCCTGTACTAGTATTGCAGTCTGTGCAAGTTCTCAATACATATAGATATATTCCATTCAGATTCCCGAAGAAACTAACAAGAGGGTAACTATAGAGTAAACGCTTATTTCTATTCTTCTCTTACTCAAAATATATTGCTCTTTAAATGTATATCATGCATACAACATGCTGAGAAGTCTATACCACAAAGAGATAGAGAAAAAGAACATGGCATATTATGTGCAAAATATTCATAATTGAAATACCAGCAAGAAAACTTCATGGAACTATTTTCTTTGGTGCTATTTTTAATATTTCAGAAGTGTGGCTAGTTTTTCTGTGAGCACATGTGGTAAGAGAAGTGGTTTGAGGGAAAAAGGAGCATAAATAGTTGTTCTGATCAAAAGTAGTAGAAAATAAAATTATAACTTGGCAGGAAAAGAAGCTCTAAAAATCCCTGGAGGGTGTGAATATTGAAAACAGGGTGCATTTTTAATATTAGAAAGAGTACAGAGTAGTTAAGTAAGGGTACACAGCTGGCCATCGGTTGGCAGCACATGTAGGAAATATTCACACCGATATTTATTAACTGACTATCATGGAGCAGAAGTAAATGAACTAAAAATCTTTTTCTAAATTTTCTTAGTCACTTGTCTGAGACTATAACAAGCATTTCAACTGATAGACATAAAAGGGACCTTTGGCTTATAGATAGTAGAAAAGCTCATCTCTCTTCAAAAGATTTGCATACTTCATTCAATATTCATTTATCCATTTGGTTATTGGTTGAACCTCTATTATACTATGTTCTTTTACATGCTAAGGAGGAGAGTAATGAACAAGTTCACATTCAAAGATGAGAACAAGATTCAGTCATGTTTGGCTTTAAATATATGAACAACAATATAAACAACAGTGGCAGTTACCTGTGAGGAGGCAAAGTACAGGGGAAGAGTGTACAATAAACTCTTTAGAATCTATAAGAAAAAATTAAAAATCCCTCATTTCTACTTGCATTCTCATGGTTTTCAGACATTTTCCAGTAATATCCATGAAACATGAGAATGCCTAGTAAATAATGTCATTTTAAGATAACAAGTGGTATTTGGTTCCTGAGTCAGAAATAATGAAAAATGAATATTTGTGTAGATGATAATTTAGAGAAAAGATGACCAAATCAAGCTGTATTAGCAATGTTTCTTACCTATAAAACCTGAGCAAAAACTGAAACATCTTCCAGGTTGTTTAGAAAAAAAACCTGAAACATTTGTCATGTTTCAATCATTATAAAAAGAAAACAAAATAAATTGTATTTTTCAATTTATCAAACAAATTATAACTGTAATTCAATATAATTAATAAGTTGGTAAATTACAAGTATCATGAACAATGACAGACATCTTGGAAAGTTAGAGAAAACAACCTTGACAGTGTGGTACACAATTAGGAGTTAGTCAAATTTAAATGTGAAATCTGTAGAATAGGTTTTCTAACTGTTAAGAAGCATATATGTGTATATGTGAAGGTTGGAGAGATTGCCTAGATGACAATAGCAAATGTTGTTCAGACATAGAACTAACTTTCATTCTATTTCTTACATCTATATGGTGGCCCACAACCATTTGTAAACAAAGTTCCAGGAGAGTGATAGCCTCTTTTGACCTCTATGGGTACCAACCTGCCTGTGGTGCCTGTGGTGCAAATACTTCGACATAGACAATGAACTCATAAGCATGATATTTAAAAAAATGATTCTTCAGATATTGTTCATTGTTTGTAGGGTAATTGGGGTATTGAAAGGCAGCAGACCAGGAAGATAAAACAAAATTATATGAAAAATATCATAGAGCAACCTGTTATTAAATCTCAGCATGACTGGGGGAAGGGGGAAGGTGTCCAAAGTAACATCATAAGCAGAAGAGAATGAGATAGTCCATAACTTCTTGGAGAGGAAGAGTCCACGTACTTAAGGATGAATTCCATAAGAGACAATCCATGTTCTAGTAGATGGCCATATGCCATGCCAACATTGAAGGTTTACAAAGAAACTGTAGAGTATCAGGGGAGATACAATTCAGAGGAGAGGGGAATAAATGAGGTGGCGGGAAAGAGATATTTTATCAAAAGAAAAGTATGAATGTATGAAAGTTTCTATCAAGTGTTTTAAATGAAAAAAATAAAAACAATTAAAAATAATAAAAAAGAACAACTATTTAAATGATACAGAAATAGGCACAAAAATATACTTGTTTCTCTCATCCTATTAAAAAGAAAAAATAATGAAAAGAAAAAAGAAACCTAGTAATGTGGGCAAAAGGATGTTGTGTTCATAAACTATAGTTCATAGAAGCAATTACAATTACATTTATCTTTATAGCACAGTGCTACAAGCTAAAGCAATACAATAGCAAAAGTAGATCAGGGGGATACAAATTGGAAAGGAAAAATATCAAAGTATCACTATTTGCAGATGATATGATACTATACATAAATGGACTCAAAAATTCTCCAAGGGAATTCCTACAGCTGATAAGCAACCTCGGAGGAATGGCTGTATACAAAATTAAGTAAAAAAACATAACAAAACTCAGCTGAGTTTTTGACCTTAGCCATTCTGACTGGTGTGAGGTGGAATCTCAGAGTTGTTTTGATTTGCAATTCCCTGATGACTAAGCATGTCGAACATATCTTTAGGTGCTCCTCCCCATTCGATATTATTCAGGTGAGTATTCTTTGGTTAGCTCTGCACTGCATTTTTTTTTCTTTATTTCGGAGCTCGGGACCGAACCCAGGGCCTTGTGCTTGCTGGGCAAGTGCTCTACCACTGAGCTAAATCCCCAACCCCATGCACTGCATTTTTAATAGGGTTATTTGACTCTCTGAAGTCTAACTTCTGGAGTTCTTTGTATATTTTGGATATTAGCCCTGGTAAGGATCTTTTCCAAATCTATTGGTCACCATTTTGTCCTAATGACAGTATCCTTTGCCTTACAGAAGCTTTGCAGTTTTCTGAGGTCCCATTTGTCCATTCTGGATATTAGAGCACAAGCCATTGGTGTTCTGTTCAGGAAATTTTCCCTAGTGCCCACGTGATCGAGACTCTTCCCCACTTTTTTTTTTTTCTATTAATTTGAATGTATCTGGTTTGATGTGGAGGTCATTGATCCACTTGGACTTAAGCTTTGCACAGGGCAATAAAAATGGATTAATTTGCATTCTTCTACATGCTGACCACCAGTTGACCTGCACCATCTGTTGAAAATGCTTTTTTCACTGGATGGTTTTAACTCCTTTGTCAAAGGTCAAGTGACCATACGTGTGTGGGTTCATTTCTGGGTCTTCACTTCTATTCCACTGATCTACTTGCCTGTCTCTGTACCAATACCATACAGTTTTTATCACTATTACTCTCTGCTTGAGATCAGGGGTGGTGATATTTTTATTGCTGAGGAAAGTTTTCATTATCCTTGGTTTTTTGTTATTCCAAATGAATTTGCATATTGCTCTCTCTAACTATATGAAAAATTAAGTTGAAATTTTTATTCCAATTGCATTGAATCTGTAGATTGCTTTAGAAAAAATGACTATTTTTACTATATTAATCCTGCCAACCCTTGAACATGGTAGGTCTTTTCATCTTCGGAGATCTTCAATTTCTTTCTTCAGAGACTTGAACTTTTTGTCATACAGATCTTTCACTTGCTTGGTTACAGTCACACCAAGACATTTTATGTTATTTGGGACTATTGTGAAGCATATCAATTCCCTAATTCTTTTCTATGCCTGCTTATCCTTTGAGTAGAGGAAGGCTCCTGAATTGTTTGAGTTAATTTTATACCCAGTCGAAGTTCTTTATCAGGCTAATAGTTCTCTGGTGGAACTTTTGGGGTCACTTAGGCATACTGTAATATCATCTGCAAATAGTGATATTTTTACTTCTTCCTTTCCAATTTGTATCCCTTTGACCCTCTTTTGTAGTCTGATTACTCTGTCTAGGACTTCAAGTACTATATTGAAATAAGTAGGGAGAGAGTGGGCAACTTTTTCTAGTGCCTGATGTTAGTGGGATTGCTTCAAGTTTCTCTCCATTTAGATTAATGTTGGCTACTGGTTTGCTGTATATTGCTTTTACTCTGTTTATGTATGGGCCTTGAATTCCTGATATTTCCAGGACTTTTATCATGAAGGGGTGTTGAATTTTGTCAAATTCTTTCTCAGCATCTAATGAAATGACCATGTTTTTTTTTTCTTTGAGTTTGTTTATATAGTGGTTTAAGTTGATTCATTTCTGTATATTGAGCCATCACTGCTTCCCTGGGATGAAGCCTACTTGATCATAATGGATGATTGTTTTGATGTGTTCTTGGATTTGGTTTCCAAGAATTTTATTGAATATTTTTGCATTGATATTCATAAGAGAAATTGCTCTGAAGTTCATTTGTGTGGTTGGGTCTTTGTGTGGGTTACACATAAGCATAATTGTTGCTTCACAGAAGCAATTGGGTAGTATTCCTTCTGTTTCTACTTTGTGGAATGTTTGTACAATATTGGTAGGAGGTTGTCTATGAAGGTCTGATAGAATTCTGCACTAAATCCATCTGGTCTTGTGCTCATATTTGTTGGGAGACTTTTAATAACTGCTTCAATTTCTTTAGTAGTTATGGGGTTGTTTAGATGGCTTATCTGAACCTGAATTTAACTTTATTACCTGGTATTTGTCTAGAAAATTGTCCATTTCCTCCAGATTTTCCAGCTTTGTTGACTATAGGCTTTTGTAGGAAGATCTGATGTTTTTTTTTTTAATTTTCTCAGATTCTGTTGTTATGTCTCCCTTTTCACTTCCAATTTTGTTAATTTGGACACACTCTCTGTGCCCTCTGGTTAGTCTGGCTAAGGGTATCCTGTTTATTTTCTCAAAGACCAACCCCTGGTTACGTTAATTCTTTGTATAGCCCTATTTTATTTCTACTTGGTTGATTTCAGGCCTAAGCTTGATTATTTCCTGCTTCGACTCCTCTTGGATATATTTGCTTCTTTTTGTTCTAGAGATTTTAGGTGTGCTGTCAAGTGACTAATGTATGTTCTCTCTTGTTTCTTTTTGGAGGCATTCACCACTATGAGTTTTCATCTTAGCACTGCTTTCATTGTGTCCCATAAGTTTAGGTATTTTGTGCCTTCATTTTCCTTATATTCTAAAAAGTCTTTAATTTCTTTCTTTATTTCTTCCTTGACCAAGTTATTGTTGAGCTGAACATTGTACAACTTCTATGTATATGTGGGCTTTCTGTCCTTATTATTGTTATTGAAGGCCAGCCTTAGTCCATGGTGATCTAATAGAATGCATGGGATTATTTCAATATTCTTGTTTCTTGTTGAGGCTTGCTTTGTGACCAATTTTATGGTCAATTTTGGAGAATGTACCATGATGTCCTGAGAAGAAGGTTAATTCTATTGTTTTAGAATGAAATGTTCTATAAATATCTGTTAAGTCCATTTGTTTCATAACTAGAGTTAGTTTCTCTATGTCCCTGTTTAATTTCTGATTCCATGATCTGACCATTGATGAGAGTAGGGTGTTGAAATCGCCTGCTACTATTGTGTCAGGTATAATGCATTCTTTGAGCTTTAGTAAGGTTTCCTTTATGAATGAAGGTGCTCTTGTATTTGGAGCATATATATTTATTTAGGATTGAGAGTTCATCTTGGTGGGTTTTTTGTTTGATGATTTTGAAGTGTCCTTGTTTATCCTTTTTGAAAACTTTTGGGTGAAAGTCAATTTTATTCAGTATTAGAATATAGCTCCTGGGGTTGGGGATTTGGCTCAGTGGTAGAGCGCTTACCTAGAATATAGCTCCTTCAGCTTGTTTCTTAAAACCATTTGCTTGGAAAATTGTTTCTCAGCCTTTTATCGCCTCCCCTTGAGGTGGAACCCAGTTTGGGACTCTCACTGGACCTTCTTTTCCTCAGGCTCTTCTCCATTTCCATCCCTGCATCTTTCAGACAGGAAGAATTATGGGTCAGAATTTTGGCTATGGAATAGCGATCCCATCCTTCACTTGATTCCCTGTCTTTCTGTGGGATGTGGATTCAATAAGTTCCTTCTCGACACTGTAGGAGCTTCCATCCCCCCTTTGAGTCCTGAGAGTCTTTCACTTCCCAGGACTCTGGTACATTCTCGAGGGTCTTCCCAACATCCTTCCTCCCAAGGTTGTTTATTTTCATTCTATCTGCTGGACTTCAATCCTTTTCCTCTACCCAATACCAGATCTTGTCCCCCTCTCCCCCAACCCCCATCCCATTACCCTCTTCTGTCCTTCCCTTGCTCCCACTTGTGATTGGACTGCATCTTGGGTATTCTGTACTTTTTTTTTTTTTTTTTGCTAATAACCACTAACTAGTGAGAACATACCACATATCATGCATGTCATTTTGGATCTGAGTTACCTCACTCAGGATGACATTTTCTAGTTCCACCCATTTGCCTGCAAACTCAGGATGTTCTTGTTCTTAATAGCTGAATAGTATTCCATTGTGTAAATGAACCACATTTTCTGTGTCCATTCTTCTATCATGGGACATCTGAGTTGTTTCCAGCTTCTGTCGATCACAAATAAGGCCACTATGAACATACTGGAATATGTGCCCCTGTGGCATGATAGGACATTTTGGGGGTATATTCCCAAGAGAGGTATTTCTGAATCTTTAGGTAGGTTTATTTCCTATTTTCTGAGGGACCTAAAAATTGACTTCTAGTGTGGTTGTACCAGTTTGCAGTCTCACCAGCAATGGCAGAGTGTTCTTCTTTCTCCATATCCTTGCCAACATGTATTGTCACCTGAGGTTTTGATCTTAGCCATTCTGACTGGTGTAATGTGGAATTTCAGGTTTGTTTCAATTTATATTTCTCTGATCACTAAGGACTTTGAACATTTCCAGATTCCTCTATTGTGAATTCTTGGTTTAGTTTTACACCTCAATTTTTGATTGGGTTGTTTGGTTTTTTTGTAGTAACCATCTTGAATTCTTTATATATTTTGGGTATCAGTCCTCTATAAGATATGGGGTTAGTGAAGTTTTTTTTTTCCCATTCTGTAGGATGCTGATTTGTCACATACCAGAGTTAAATCAAGACCAGGTAAACTTTCTAAACTGGCCTATATCCCATAAGGAAATAGAAAAAGTCATTAAAAACCTCCCAACCAAAAACAAAACAAAACAAAACAAACAAACAACAAAAACAAAAACAATACAAACAAACAAACAAAGGAAAAAGAACAGGAACACAGGGATTTAGTTCAGAATTCTACCAGACCTTCAAAGAAGACCTGATACCAATATTCTTCAAACTATTCCATAAAATAGAAACAGAAGAAGCACTACCTAATTCATTCTATGAAGCCACAATTACTCTGTTATCTAAAACACACAAGGACCTTACCACAAAGGAAAACTTTAGACTAATCTTGCTTTCAAATATTAATGCAAAAATACTTAATAAAATTCTTGCAAACTGAATCAAAGGACACATCAAAATCATCATTCATCACTATCAAGTAGACTCCATGCCAGGAATGCAAGCTTGGTTCAATATACAAATATTCTTTAGCCTAATCTACCATATAAACAAACTCAAAGAAAAAAATCACATGATCATCTCCTTAGATGCAGAAAATGCATTTGACAAAGTACAACATCCCTCCATGTTAAAAGTATTGGTGAGATCAGGATTCAAGGCCCATACCTACACATAATAAAAGTAATCTACAGCAAACCAACAACCAATATCAAATTAAATAGGGAGATAACTGAAGCATCCCCTCTAAAATCTTGGACAAGACAAGGGTGCCCACTCTCCCCATTTCTATTCAATACAGTAATTGAAGTTCTGGCTAGAAAAATAAGACAACAAAAGGAGATCAAGGGGATACAAATTGGCAAAGTAGAATTAAAGAAATCACTATTTGTAGATGATATGATAGTATACATAAGTGGCCCCAAAAATTCTACCAGAGAATTTTTGAATAAACAACTTAAGCAAAGCAGCATAAATATAATTAACTTAAATAAATCAGTAGACTTCCTTTATACAAATGATAAACAGGCTGAGAAAGTAATTTGGGAAATGATTCCCTTCACAATAGCCACAGATAATATAAAATCTCTTGGGGTAACTCTAACCAAACAAGTGAAAGACCTTTATGCTAAGAACTTCAATCTCTCAAGAAAGACATTGAAGAAGATCTCAGAAAATGGAAAGATTTCCCATGCATGCGTTGACAGAATAAACCCAATAAAGATAGCCATCCTACTAAAGGCAATCCACAGATGCAATACAATTCCCATTAAAATCCTGACACAATTTTTCAAAGACATGGAAAGAGCAAATCTCAAATTATTCTGGAAAGGAAAAACCCAGGATAGCAAAATCAATTCATAATAATAAAAGAATATCTGAAGGAATCACCGTCAAACTCTACTACAGAATAATAGTAATAAAAACTGCATGGTATTGGTACAGAGACAGACAGGTTGATCAATGGAATAGAATTGAAGAGCCAGACATAAAACCACACACTTATGCACACTTGATCTTTGACAAAGAAGCAAAAAATATACAATGTAAAAAAAGAAAGCATCCTCAGTAAATGGTGCTGGTCTAACTGGATGTCTCTATGTAGAAAAATGAAATAGACCCATAATTTCTCACCAGGCACAAAGCTCTAGTCCAAGTGGATCAAGGACCTCAACATAAAACCAGATACACTGAATCTAAAAGAAGAGAAAATAGAAGAGAGACTTGAACTCATTGGGGCAGTTAGAAATTTCCTAAAGAAAACTACAATGGCTCATCCTTTAAGATAAGAATTGATAAATCAGACCTCGTGAAATTGGAAAGCTTCTATACTGTTCAGCTTTTTAAAACAAAGATATCATGAAATTTGCAAATGATGGACCTAGAAAATATCATACCGAATGAGGCAACCCAGACCAAGAAAGAAACACATGGTATGTACTCAGTTATAAGTGGATACTATTCATAAAGTTAACGATAATCATGCTATAATACACAGACACAAAAATGAGGAGGCAAGCTCAAGTGTGAGACACTTGAATCTCACTGAGTAGGGGAAATAGAATAAATATTATGGGCTGATGAGGAGAGGAAACTGCACAGCTATTGGTGGTAGGGATTGAAATGGGGTATCAGATGAGGGGGAAGATGGATAGAGAGAGTACTGGAATGAGCTAAAATCCTAAAGCATTAGAAAATCCCAGAAATCAATGGAAGTGAGCATAGCTAAGATTCTTAGCAATGGTGTATACGGATCCTGAGCCTTCCATCTCTTATAATTAGTCAAGATTTCCAGTGGAGGGATTGGGACAGCAACCCAGCCACAAAACTTCTGAACTATAATTTGCCCTTCATACAAGAGGTGCAGAATTAAAGGTGGTTCATAAATTGTGGGAGTGGACAAACGATGACTAGTCAAGCTTGAAACCTATGCCATGAGAAGGCCAGGATCCACCATCTTCAGGAATCCACAATAAGAGGGATATAGATAAAATTGAGGAGCCTGAAGAATCATGGATACCACAGAGTCTAACAGAGACTGAGTGGCAAAACATGGAGTCTGCATGGGACAGACCTAGGCCTTCTGCATAAACGTTATATTTGTATATCGTGATCTTCTTGTCAGAGTCCTACCAATGGGAGAAAACTGTCTCAGGCTCATTTGCATGGTTTTGGATCCCTTTTTCACTTTGGGATTGCAATACCTAGTCTTTTTTTTTTAAGCCATCTTACTTTTTATTGTTTCATTAGATATGTTTCTTTATTTACATTTCAAATGTTATTCCCTTTTCCAGTTTCCTGTCCATAAGCTTCCTCCCCCCACTTCCCCTCCCACATAAGGTGTTCCCCACTACTACCCCCCACACTCCAACATTGCCCTGCACTAGGGGTCCAACTGTGGCAGGACCGAGGACTTCCCCTTCTACTGCTGCCCCACAAGGCTATTCTCTAATACATATGCAGTTGGAACCCTGGGTCAGTCCAGGTGTAGTCTTTTGGTAGTGATTTAGTCCCTGGAAGCTCTAGTTGGTCTACATTGTTGTTTTTATGGAGTTGCAAACCCCTTCAGCGCTTTCAATCCTTCTTCTAATTCCCCCAAAGGGGGTCTTGCTCTCAGTTCAGTAGTTTGCTGCTAGCATTCAGGGAAATGCAAATCAAAACCACTCTGAGATTCCACCTCACACCAGTCAGAATGGCTAAGATAAAAAACTCAGGTGACAGTAGATGCTGGCGAGGATGTGGAGAAAGAGGAACACTCCTCCACTGTTGGTGGGATTGCAGACTGGTAAAACCACTCTGCAAATCAGTCTGGAGGTTCCTCAGAAAATTTGACATTCCACTACCTGAGGACCCAGCTATACCACTCCTAGGTATATACCCAAAAGATCCTTCAACATATAACAAGGACACATGCTCCACTATGTTCATAGCAACCGTATTTATAATAGTCAGAAGCTGGAAAGAACCTAGGTGCTCTTCAATTGAGGAATTCATTTAAAAAATGTGGTACATCTACACAATGGAGTACTACTCAGCTATCAAAAACAATGACTTCATGAAATACATAGGCAAATGGAATGAACTAGAAAATATCATTCTAAGTGAGGTAACCCAATAATAGAAAAACACATTTGGTATGCACTCATTGATAAGTGGATATTACCGAGTCTTAATAGAAGAGGAAGTGTTCCTCTTTCTCCACATTCTCACCAGCATTTTTTGTCACCTGAGTTTTTGATCTTAGCCATTCTGACTTGTGTGAGGTGGAATCTCAGAGTGGTTTTGAATTGTGTTTCCCTGATGACTAAGAATGTTGAACATTTCTTTAGGTGCTTCTTGGCCATATTCTCCAGTTGAGAATTCTTTGTTTAACTCTGTACCCCATATTTCATAGGGTTATTTGATTCTCTGGAGTCTAACTTCTGGAGTTCTTTGTATATTTGGGATTTAGCCCTATATCAGATATAGGATTGGTAAAGATCTTTTCCAAATCTGTTGGTCGACATTTTGTCCAAATGAAAATGTCCTTTGCCTTACAGGAGCGCTGCAGTTTTCTGAGGTCCCATTTGTCCATTCTGGATCTTAAAGCATAAGCCATTGGTGTTCTGTTCAGGAAATTTTTCCCAATGCCCATATGTTCGAGACTCTTCCCAACTTTTTCTTCTATTAGTTTGAGTGTATCTGGTTTGCTGTGGAGGTCCTAGATCCACTTGGACTTAAGCTTTGTACAGGGCAATAAGAATGGATTGATTTGCATGCCTCTACAATTGACCTCCAGTTGAACCTGCACCATCTGTTAAAATGCTATCTTTTTCCACTGGATGACTTTAGCTCCTTTTCAAAGATCAAGTGACCATAGATATATGGGTTCATTTTTGGGTCTTCACTTCTATTCCACTGATCTACCTGCCTGTCTCTGTACCAATACCATACAGCTTTTTATCACTGTTGCTCTGTAATACTGCTTGAGGTCAAAGATGATGACTCCCCTGAAGTTCTTTTATTGTTGAGGATATTTTTTATTATCCTGGGTTTTTGTTATTCCAAATGAATTTGCACATTGCTCTCTCTAATTATATGAAGAATTGAAATTGGAATTTTGATGGAGATAGCATAGAATGTGTAGATTGACATTCTACCATCCTAAGAATTTATAGGGATGGACCTATTTCTCTAGCAGCTTATGTAGCAAAGGATAATCTTGTTGGGCATCAATGGGAAGAGAGGCTCACCTTGATTCTGTAAAGACTCATGCTCCAGTGTAGGGGAATGCCAGGACAGTGAGATGAGAGTGGGTGGGTAGGTAGGGGAGCACACTCATAGAATCAGTTGGAAGGGAGATGTGATAGTAATAGCGGGTTTCTGGAGGGGAAGCAGTGAAAGCAGTAGTATTTAAAATGTAACTTGAAAAAAATCCAATAAAAGGAAAAAATAGAAGAGGAAGTGCCTACCCTAATGCTTTTGGATATGTTTTAGCTGATTAATATCCACTGAAGCCTGGTTGGTGTTGAGAAAAAAAAAAGAAGAGGAGGAATGGATGCAGGCACATGGGAGGAGAGAAACTAGAAAAAGAGGATGGAGGGGAAACTGTGGTCAGGATTCAAAATAAATTTAAAAAATAACTGCTACTAAATAAAACTGTGGCATAATAAAATAACATGGACGGTATGAGATCATAAGATGCTACACCATTCTCTTTCAAGTTCTTTGTGTGTGTGTGTGTGTGTGTGTGTGTGTGTGTGTGTGTGTGTGTGTGTGTGTGTGTGTGTGATATAAGACAATGTTGCCTTGGATTCTAGCCATAATGGTTTCTACCAGGTCCTAATGTCATAGATTTAACAGAATTTTCAGCATATTCCCAGAGAGTGATTTAAAAGCTCTTTGGTCCTCATCACCTGGAAGCCACAACATGTGCAAATTTTGACCTTTCAAATTATTCTCCAATGACACATTTTTTAAACTGAAGTCACAGAAATATGGAAAAGAGATCACTTACTGACATACTGAATTGCTTTTAACATTATAAGCTTTTTAAACTAAAGTTTATTTCATGATTGTTTATGTTCTCAAAGAGAACGTTGAATAGACATTTAATTAACTTACTCAAGGGCACATGAAGCAAGCATATATAAAGGACAACTTATAAACAGTTGATAGATTTTAAAGGAAAGAAAAATAGCATTCTATCTCAATAACAGCTACCAAAAATCATGTTTTCAGCTTTTTTTCTTTCTCTTTAAAGCCAACTAAACTAAGGCACTCCAATTAATTCACATGATTTTTCAAAATGTCAGATTGCCTCTCCTATGATTAACTTACAGTAAGTTGTTATAAGCCATTGTACTGTATTTGTCAATAGAAGTGGAGAGAAAAAATTAACAACTCACTTTTAAAAGTGTTATTTTCCTCTTTTCAAGTCAACATGTGTATGTGGTGTTTCTTTTAAATTACATGCTACTGCATTCAGTTGTCCTTCTCTGAACTCATCCTTGCCTTCCCTCTTAGTGTAGGATGCGTAATGTCTCATTCATTGTATATTTTCTTTTCTAGTCTACTTTCATTTTCATGGTAACATAATCAAGCAAAGTAGCAGTACATATGACCACTCTCAAATGTAAGGGTATACTCTCGACCAACTATCAAAAGCTGTTATATGCAACAAGCTATTGAACATTTTTAATAAGACGTTTACTGGAATTCTCAAATCATTTTGCTGCTATAAAGCTTCTGATTCTCAGCCTCAGCTGTGATCAGCTTCATTTTGCCTACCAAGATTTTATTGATTGCTCCACTCCCTTAAAGTCCTTTGGATCTCTTCATATTTCTCTCACTCAGTAAACATCACTCACAGTACTAGAGAGAGAGAGAGAGAGAGAGAGATACACATAAAAAAAATGCTCTGAACATTTTTAAGTTACTCTACTTTTCCCTACCTCTTTCATGAGGTCACTTTGTGCTGGGGTGATTACATCAGCTGTCCAATAGGAATTTTATATTCTTTTATCATAATTATGTGTTGTCAGTACAGTGATTTTGTAAAATAGTTAACATGCATTGATGTTTATAGATCAAACCAAACACAATGACTTTAGATAATGATTGGAGCTAATTAATGAAAACACCACAGTTTTGAAATCTCTCAATTCACTAATATTCTATAAGTTTTCTACTAAAAATGTGTATTGAGTAAAGCATGTCTTACATGCTCTGGAGCCATTTGTTAAAAATTAATGCATGGCAGGAATTCCAGAAATATGTGGGGCAAACAATCAGTATATATCACTTAAATATTGATCGTTCTCTGAAACTGTGAACACCTCAGCATTTCAGACTGAAGTTACATTTGACAGTATTTAGTTGTGATACAGAATATGTAGAGGTAAACTGCATAAAGAACAAAAGGATTGCTTTTCTATTGCTCTAATGAGAAAGAAAATGTAGTTCAGCTGATAGGTCTGATATTAGAATGATAAGATGGCTTGCAATTAGAAATTATTGGTTCAATTTTAATTGAGATGCATGAGATTATATATTAGCAGTCGTACTGCAACGTGTTAAGGAGTGTCATACTAGTTTCCAGGGTTATAAAGAGTCAACTAAGCCATATTGATGGGAAGTGGTACTTGCAAAATACGATGCAATACGACTGTGTGTGGAGATGGGTTCTGACCAGAAAATGAACAGAGTATCTGTCCTAAAATTGTGCAAAGTAGTGGCGAGAATGAAAATATCAGTTGAAACAAGACATTTAGAACAATGCTATTGGAATTAAGGAAAATCTGACAAGAGAATATTGTTTGCTTGATGGTAAGGAAAAAGCAACTCACTGACATTGACTATTTATTAAACAGAGCTAAAGAGAATTTACTATATCTTCTCACAAAAACTTTATGTTGATTGTAATTATTTGTGAGATGAAGAATAAAAATTACTTCCAACTTTTGTACCAACTGAAGTGATTATCAAAATTGCTTACCTGAAAATAAAAATGTTTCATTACAGTGCAATTTAATCTATCTTCATAATTAAAAAATAGAACTGATAATAACTTGGTTAGATGTTTCTAATGAGCAGACATTAAGGAAAACAAATTGTATCTGTAGCTCACAAATATTAAATTCGGATCACTATTAAGCAGAAGGTTATTCAGGAATAGGCTCCATACTTAAGAAATTTAGTAAAATTTTAACAACATAAAAATGTATAGCCATGCACATGAGATTCTATTATGAGAGTACCATTCTTGCAAAAGAATTATTACCTCCTTTCAACCACTGGCATGGTTAGTGACATCATGGTTGACCATGAGACGCCCATAACAAGTATTTAACTCTCCATGGGTCAACATTTACTTAGAAGATATTCCTTTACTATGTGGTTACAAATTAGGATCATGGTGATATCTGAAAGAATGTTCTGAAAGAGGTATCTGGGAGAAGGATTTTCTGTCTTATTTATTTTTAATGGGTTTGAAGTATGTATGCATATTTCCATTGGGGGGAAATATAACTTGTGCATATATATATATATATATATATATATATATATATATATATGCTATAGACATGTGTATGACTATAGGCCTTGTGTTGGTATGTAGAGTTGACCAAACTATTGGACAAAGAGGTTGCCTATTACAGGTACAGTGGGACTTTTCTACATGTAAACACCTGCATAGAAGTGTATATTAACAATTCTCTGGGTGTTTCTCAATCTAGTTATATTGGAGATCAAAGTTTCCATAGTATATATTAAAAACCTCACTTTATCAGTAAGGTTCTACTTGAGTAATATCGTTATAACCTCAAATAAAATCCAACACAAATCTAGTGCTGCTACTTCAGTTTTCTTCATATACATCCTACTTACTGAATTTTGTTTTGGTGGCTGTTGTTTTTGGTTTTACATTTAGTCAATTTTATGTTTCCCCCAAGGTTATCACAGACAGTATTTTCCATAAAGCAATCAATGAATATATGCTGATTAATATGTCATTTTATATTTTTTATGATTTCATATATTCAAGTAATTTTTTGGTCACATCGACCCCCATTTCCTTTTCTCCAATTATTCCTCTCTCCTTTCCAATAATTTTCTCTCTCAAATAAGTTTACTATGCATTATATTTTAAAACCCATTAAGTGCTGTCTGTTCATGAAGGGGGGAGTTGACGATCTACTGGAGTATGTATAACCTGTGAGGGAGTTATTCCTGAAGGAAACTGACACTCCAATATCTAGAAGCCATCAATTTATTATAGTGAATGAATTAAGGAGGATATTTAATGGGATACTCCATCATCTATCCTGGAATTTGGGAGGCTATCTTATGCAGATTTTGACATCTATTACTGCTGTCTCTTATAATCTTCCATCTTCTGTTCTTTAGTGATCTCTGAGCCCTGGGAAGGAGGCTTGTATGATATAGCTGATTTATTTAGAGATGACCATTCCACTTCTCTTATTCTCTGAACACTGAACAGCAATGGGTTTCTATGTTCATCACCAGTACTCCAAAAATACACTTCTATGATAAAAGTTAAGAGATGTACTAAGGGGTTGGGGATTTAGCTCAGTGGTAGAGCGCTTGCCTAGGAAGCGCAAGGCCCTGGGTTCAGTTCCCAGCTCCATAAAAAAAAAAAAAAAAAAAAAAACCAAAAAAAAAAAAAAGTGTACTAAACTATATAAAAACTAAATAAAGATTCAGTGAGGAAATTTAATACAATGTCCGTTCATCAGAATAATAACATGATGGAATCCTGCCCTAGAGGCTATGACATAGCCAGCCACTTGTTTTTGCCATAGTTAATGGTAGCTAATGAATTACATCTTCTGGAGCAGTATTTTTTTTCAATAAATTTCGCACACTTTATTTCAGAGATACAAATATATAAGACAGAGACATTTACATAAAAATAATATTTACAACATATGAAAGCTCCTAATTCTAGACTGTTTGCAATAATATTTGATTATTTAATTAATTAATTCACTGTACATCCCACGCACTGCCCTTCTTCTGGTTACCCCTTACCACAATCCTTCCACCCATCCTCCCTCCTCTTTTCCTCTGAGGAGAGGGAAGTCTCCTTTGGGCATTCCACCTACCCTGGCACACCATTCTCTGTAGGCTGGGAGCATCCTTTCTTACTAAGGCCAGACAAGCAGTCCATCGAGGGGAACAGGATCCACAGGCAGGAAAGAGCGAGGGAAGCCAGAGTGGAGCAATATTTTCTGTCATTTTTTTCTTTCCTATTTGTCACTAATCTCATACGTGTGATAAAATCTTTGACAGAAGCTTACAGATGAGAAAGATATATTTGGCTCATAGTTCTGAGATCATTGCAGAGAAGGTACAATAGCTTTCTAACTGCAGAACTGTGTGAAAGGGCTCCTCACCACAAAGGCCAGACCATGAAGCAGAGAGGATAAGCTAGAATGAAACTTCCAGTAGTTTATCTGCAGTAACTGAATATCACCACATACATTTTTCAAAATGTTGCCACCAGTATAGGATGTTAAAACATGTGAACTTGTGGCAAATATTTCTGACATATTAGTACATAATATTGTTAGAAGGGGCGTCAAGAGAAATAAAGTTTAGGTGAACTTTGCTCAAATCTGCATTTGTCTCATGCAGAAATGCATCTTTTAGGGGTTAGATATATTTAAAAAGTTTGCCAATTTTAGAAGGAAGTCAACTACAGATACCTGACATATTAAAACTATGACTTGCACATTTTCTCTTATACCCAGCATATAACTGACACATACAGAATCAAATTTCTATCTTTATGCAATTGCACTCAATGGCAAACGAAAGTGAATCATACATGAAGCCTCAATATAAAAGGCTTTATTCTAGATGATTGTAGGGATCACTTTTGTCAGAAATTGCCCTGTTTTCTTTCTGTAACAGAAAAATACCCATTATTCCATTTTGTATCATTTTCTCCAGGCAGGAATTGGCTTGTTACTTTGATCGAAAAATAAAGGAAATTTACCAACTTATAAACAAATGCTCCCATCTTCCATTCGCAGAAGAAATAAAGTGAAATCTCTATGAATTAGGTTATGAAATAAACTATTGTTTGTGGCAGAAACTGCTAAAAAAACCTGTAATATCTATTTATTTGAAAGCAGTTCTTAAATCTCATCATCACAAATGGTTTTTATAATACCTAATTTAAGCCTATTATGAATTACTGTTTCTCCTTTCTGTATTTAGAACCTATGTTTCCTATATTACTAAAAGAGGCTCAGACCATTTTAAAATTCTAAAGTGATAAAAATGTGCTGTTTCTTTTACATTATTTACAAAGCATTTTGCATATACTTTGCACATGCATCTCTACTGTCTAAAATACTGCTGCATCATGGTCCATACTGATGAAACTCTTGATGATTCTAAGGTCCTGTGTCATCTGTGGCTGTTCCACTGTGAGAAATTTCTTTTCATCTCAGAGCGTAATAAGCTATTGCAGAAAACCACTCCAAATTTTTTATTCATTTTCTTAGCATCTCATGCTTGATCTTAAGTCCTTTAACACAGGGTTCAAATTTTTGCATATTTCTAGATGTCTCTCTCAAGACTGTGACTTTTTTTTTTTTTTTTTTTTTTTTTTTTCAAGTCCTGCTTCAAACAGACTATTTAAGGAATGAAAAAAAAAAAAAGGCTAGGTCTATGAGTGAAGAGCTCAGAGTGTGTGTGAGGGTAAGAGTGTCAGATCCCCTGGATTATATTTCTAGAAAGTTGTGAGGTGCTATGTAGGTACTAGGAATTAAAACCAGGTCCTCTGGAAGAGCAGCCAGTGTTCTTCCTGAGCTATCTTTCCAGCCTGCTTTCTTATAGAACCCAGGACCTCCAGCCACAAAGGAACGGACCCTCCCACATAATTCTCTAACTCTACAAATACCTTACAGGCCTTCCTGTAGACTGATTTTTTTTGGAGGTGATTTTCTTTTTTCCTTTATTTATTCTTCTCTCATGTATTACATCTAAGTACAATGTCTCCTCTCTCTTCTTCCCCCAGAGTGTTCCTCATTATGTACCTTTTACTCAGATCCACCTGACTTCCCAATCCTTTCAGAAAATAGCAGGATTTCCAGGAAAATCAACCAAAAGGGACATAACGAGCTACAATAGGACCAGGCACATATTCTCAAATCAAGGGTGGAGAAGGCAACCCAATAGGAGGAACATGGTCCCAAAAAACAGGTAAAAGAGTCAGAGTCAGTTCTCATTCCCATTGTTAGGAATCCCACAAGAACATCAAGATTCGCAGCCATAACATGTATTCAGAGGAACTAAATGAGACCCAGACAGGCTCCCTGATCTCTGAGAGCTCACTTGAGTCCTGGTCAATTGATTCTGTGATTCTTGTTCTTGTGGTGTCCTTGATTGCTTTGACTCCTTCAATCCTTCCTTCTCCTTCTACTCCACAGGACTCCTCAAATCTACCTAATATATGTCTGTGGGACTCTAAATCTGCTCCCATCAGTTGCTGGAGTTCCTCTAGTCTTATTGCTAACAATTATGCTAGGATCCAGTCTCAGGGCATCCTATAAGCATGATACACTACAATGGAGATTTTATGGATGGGTTGGTAAGCTATTCCCTCCGCTAGAAGCCTTGCCTGTTAACAGAGAATGTCCCATTCAGGCTCAGTGTTCATCACTACAAGCAGCCTTCACTAGTGTCTCCCTTGTACATTCCATGGAGTTTCCACTGCATTCGGTTTCTACCTTGCACCCAAAATTCTCCCCAATACCCTTAGTCACTTCTAGTACTATTGTCTTCTACCTCCTGCACCTAATCCCTCTATTTCCCATTATCATCCACTGCAAGTCCACCTGTTAAATCTATTCTGTTTCCCCTTCCCAGAGGGATCCTTGCATCTCCCTCCCCCTTAATCCTTCCTTGTTTCTTAGCCTCTCTGTGTCTCTGTCAGTGGACTGTAAGATGACTATCACATGTTATACATTCAAAATCCAAACAGAAATATAGCAGAGGCAGTTTTTTCCACTGAGGTTCCCTCTGCTTAGATGATTCAGCTACTGTCAAGTTGACATAAAAATATCTGGCACACCTAAATTGTATAAAATAACCTTGAAGATAAAAACAAAATGATTTCTAATCTGTTCATTGGTTAAGTATATAAATTTAATTTTACAAATTTCTCTAGATTTTCTATAATTCTGACAACTCTCTTAAATTTTATATGTTATCATGATTATATTGCCTTAAATAATATTTTAATGATTTTTCTTTAGTAAAAGAACGTGTTCAATTGCCCATTGAGAACATTAAACATCTGGGTACTTTTTTATGCTTAAACATCTCCTCCTTAACTCCCAACATCAAGTCTTTCTTTTACACGAGAAGTCAGACCAAATGAGTTTCCTTTTGCCAAATTCTCTCCTTCTTAAAAACTGAAACTATAAACAGACAAGTTAAAATTTTAACAGATGGTCAGGTTCAATAAGCAATGTAGGCTCTAAGAACAATTTAAGGCATTATTTTCTGTTTTCTTCCCTTCTTAATTTTCCACCTACTTTAATAAAACTCAAAGCATATCTTTTTGAAGTTTGAGCACAAACACGAATAAACCTGAATATACAGACAAACACACACATGCGCGCGCGCGCGCGCACACACACACACACACACACACACACACACACACACACACACACACACAAACACCCCTCATATGCCTTGCTGATTTTTCTTTACATTTACCTTTCTTCACAGTCACCTACATGGAGTATTAGTTCTACTCATATATTTTGTTAGATTTTCTGTAGCTATTCCCAAGTCCCCACTTAATATTTAATATTGTTGAATATTAACAGAAAAAGAGGCAATGAATGTGAAAGATATTAAGAAGGGGTAACAGCTCGAGAACTCAGAGTAAGAAAAAGGACAAAAATAATGTTTTAATTAAAATACATTCTCAAAACAGACAACAAAAATTTAAAATAATTAAAAACACGTCATTGCACTTGCAAAAGATATACCATTCAATTTGTTCAAACGCCTCTCTGGTAGTAGAAAACAACCTCTTATATTTCCTATAAATACATGTTCATCAAATATCTGAATAAAATCGTTCTATCTCCAAAATAAGCTTTTACCCACGAGTTGAATACTAATAAAGAATAATGAATAGTTTATTATTCTTTAAGACAAAATAGGGTTTTTACTACAATAAACTTAATCTTTCCAAATTAATAATCTGTTCAACTCTAAATCTTGCTGGAAAATATATATTATTTATATCTGATCATCATTATCATTGTTCATCAAAAGAAGTGATTCATAGAGCCCAACCTTAACCAAGTAAAAGTGTTGTTTATCACATTTGTATTCATCTTATTTAGACATAATAATTGGATGAAAATATGAAACTCATAATCATTTCCTCTGCAAGGTAGTAACACTAATACTACTAAATTAAATGCCTTTAGGATTGATACTAAAATCCATAAACAAATATCTTCCGGATGGTAAAGGATGACAATTTAGTATTATATAGGAGAAGTTAAGGGAGGAAAAACCATGATCAGAATATATTCTACCAAAATTATCTTTAATAAATATATATTAAAATAAAGAAAAGAAAAATTTTAAAACTCTCTTTCAAAATCATAGAATTTAATTGAAATCTAGAATGAAATTATAATTTGTGTATAATGGCATTAATGTTTTGAAGAAACTCTAAGATGACAAAGAAAAATGTGATTCATACATTCTTGCAAAGTAGCTTATTCTTTTCAAAAAACACAAGAATTGCCAGTGGAGGTTTATTAAGAGGCAATACTTCGTATCAGAATTGAATTAGGTGCTAGCTAGGTTAAATTCAAAGAAATATGCCTACTTCATTGATGAAGTGAAAAGATTTTTTGTTTTGTTTTGTCTTCTGTTTTGTAGCTTCAGAAATGTCAACCATACTATTAATGTGGCTATACCTATATACATATCTTAGATGTAAATATGTAAAAGACAAATTAGAGGAATCTCTATAAAATTTTTAAGTGAGCATAAGGCATGCAATGCATATATTCTCTAAAGATAACAGCATCTTCATTTCTTATGGAATTCATAAAAGTGAGAAGTTAGTTGTAGTAGATGATTAGCAAATTCTCAAGCAATAATTCATGATGGTACACTGAAAAAAAATGGAAGCAAAAAAGATAGCTTAAAAAAGAACACTTAATCCGATGAGATGGATCAAACTCATTATTTAAATTGCCTTGGTCATGGTACGGTGTATAAGATGCATGATGTAGAAAGAACAGAGAGAATATTCATAACATAATCATATGGGATTTTATGGACAAGATTTATAGACTAAGCTCAGGTCAAGCTAATTGTCATTACCACCTACGTTTGCTTACTAATTTCTTCTAAATGAAATTGGAGAGGGAGCTGTTCCTCAGACTTAAAGTTTTCTGAAGTTAACCGCATTGACTTAACTGACTTAGCTCCTGCCCAAAATTGTGAGACTAGTAAACAACTATTAGAGTAAAAGAGTCTCCAACTCTTCTAATTGTCAGCAAGTGCTGAGGAAAGCTCTAGGGTAATACTTTTATAAACTGTCACCCTGGTCAGGAGTAGATGTTTTGATGATGCTGCAGGCTTTGTGATGTATCTATTTCTGTTAGCAACCACATCCTCACTTCTCTATTTAACCCCAATAAATTCATTGATTCAGCAGATGGTTTCCCATTATGAGATGAGTAGATGTTTGTCTTGTGATTCCTCAGGAATATGTCATACAATACCTATATTCACCAACAGTGGTCCTCAGATATCATTCATTCTACCTAAAGTGGTAAGGTGGCCCCCTCATAGTGAATAGAGAAGTGTTTGGAAGAACTTTGGTAATTCGATTCTTCAATCTCCTTAAGAGACAAACTGTCTTATAATATAGATAGTTGTCCCATCCACATACCACTGAACAGTTTAATCATTTTTTTCCAGTTTTCTTACTGAATACTACTAGGTTTTCTAATATTTACACCTGTTCCTTTTCAGAAAAATTCCTTCCCTATACACAGTATCATTTATGGGAAATCAGTATAGCATAACAAAACTTGATGGGGATTTGTTTTCTTCTTCTAACTCAAGTGTGTAAGTATACTAGATGTTGAAATACTGTTTAGAATCAAATAATTACCACAATAATTGACATTACTGCCTCAAATGAGAAACCTATCACAATTATTTTATTTTACTAAAATGCTTCCAAACATGTCTCAAAAAAATGGTTAATATAGCAATTTTATGACCATTTCTGAAACGTAGGAACTAAAAATGATGCAGTCATATAGTAAAGAGTCAACTAAGGAATGTACAACCTCTCATAAAACATAAAAATTGAATAAGTTATCTGGATTAATTAAGGTTTAAAAGCAGTTTTCTTGGATTACCTGGCTCTCTTAAGCAAATAGACCTTTCAATTTCATTTATAGACAGTGTTTTTAATTCATTGAGAGGGATGAAGGAAAGGTGGGAGGAGTTTGGAAGAAAGAAGGAGAATTAGAAAATATTTAATAGAGGGCTCATATATGAAATTCTCCAAAATGAAGAAAGGCAAAGAGAGAGACAGAGAGACAGAGACAGAGAAACAGAGAAGCAGAGAGAAAGAGGAAGTTCTGTACAAAATAACTGGATATAGAGTCCTCAGACACAAATGTAGCTATATCTTAGCTTTACCTCAATATGCAGAAAATATCATGAAGGAGAGAGGACAAAAACAATAAGAGCAAGAGAAGACTAGTATAAAACAGTGTCTTCTGGAAAGAGACAGGCCTAAATTATTTTCTGCCACTCTGACAAAAATACCCTGATGAAAAATCAAACCAACCAATGAAACAAACAAAAAAAATTGGAGGAGAAAGGATTATATCATAGTCCATTCCTTTGGGGGAAATAAAGGCAACAACTTAAAAGTAGCACATTCATGAGTCAAAGCAGAAAAAGAAAATAGATACACAGATCTTTGCTTGCTCTATTTATTCTTACAAATGGTGGGGCTTAGCCTAGTCAATGGTGCCACCCACAGTAACCTGAGTGTCCTTTAATCAAAAGTCAAAGCAAACCTCTCTGCTGCAAATCTGATACAGAAGCATTCTCATTTGGGGCTCTCTTCTATGTTATTCTATGTTATGGCAGATTGATTTGTAAAGAAAAGGTCACATTGACTTTTTATTCTTCAAATAAGAAACAGATAATGACAAAATGCACACTTGTAATCTGCCTCTCCTGGAGTGTTAGAATTCCAATGTTTACATTTTAAATTAGCTGTTAAATTGTGTGATCCTGCCTCATCACACAAAATTATAATGTTTTATTTCATACTTTAAAGAGTGTGGGTTTCCATTTTTTAAAATGTTCCTTTTCAACTGTAGATGCATTCTAAACCCTTTTTGTCTAGTGTGAGCTGTCACTTTATGTATGCAACAGTTCTATTTCTATGTCCTGCTATGTAGTCATTCATTGCCTAGGATATTTAAAGTTTTAGTCCTTCATTTCTGCAATGTTTCCTGAACCTTAGGAGGTTGGGACACCATGTATTATTCTATTTTGCCAAAAAAAAAAAAAAGAAAAACATGAATATGTAAAGTCAATAACTGAAGTTGGAGAGATAATTAGTTCTCAAACTTTTTAAAAAAGTAAGTTCTTTTATTTCTTGAGATTATAGCATAGTTTAGTCAGTTCCCTCTTGGTTTTCTTCCCTCTGAACTCTCCCACATACTCCTTCTTTTTCTCTTTCAAATCATGGACTCTTTTAATATTAATTGTTATTATACACATGTGTGGTTGCAAATATGTAGTTCTAAATACATACCTACAACATGTTTGGTTTGTATATTACCTTTGTCTATATTTTCATGTAGAAGTACAGATTTGTATTCAATTTCAGATGGTGTATAAATAAGTTTATGGATATTGTTTTCTTTTTATGCTTTAGTTGAGCACCAGAATTTGCATGATGGAAAAAAGTGTTGTATAAAAGGGAAAACTTGGTACTATAAACATAATTCTTGTGACTCCTTAAAAATAATCCTCTCAGAAGTTGCTTTAATAAGAAATAAATATTAATCAAATATGATATTTTAAAGAAAATATAGTGTTTAAAACATTTCATTTAAGAGGTTGGGGATTTAGCTCAATGGTAGAGGGCCTGCCTAGCAAGCGCAAGGTCCTCGGTTCGGTCCTCAGCTCTGAAAAAAAAAAGAAAAAAGAAAAAAAACTCATTTAATTCTAGTATTGAAAATAATCAAATGTTCTTGACAGAACACAAAGTAGTAAAGCATAAAATGGCTTTTGTAGGAGGTTTAAATAAGCAGTCTAGGGCTTAATTATAGATATTTTTAGAGAGAGATGTTCCTTAACTGCCATACGTTCTTCATTCCCATAAAATGTATTCTTACAACTCTCCTTTGTTTGAAAGACACTCCTGGAGTTTCCTCTTCAACAAGTCTAACACTCAGAACTTCTATAGTTAACTGAGTAAATATGACAAATGACTATTAATTCTGAGGAAAAGTTCTCCGTATGACTTAATACAGTCCTTATTGATACAAATTGTATGACTTTAGGAATAGGTAGTGGATAAATAGATTTTTCCATTTTCCATCTTCTAGTTGTGTAAAATTCTTCATAACATTGTTAATATATTGGTATTGCATATCTCATGAATGGCATACTTCATTCAAAGTGCAGTACTGGGCTGCAGTACTGGATGAATACAGTACTTTTACCTTGAAGAGGCTAATTACCTATAGATGAACATTGTTATACAATATGGCAATGTACTCATCTCTTCACTACTAGACATGGGACCCTTTGCAAATTTCCAAGTGCTGATTAATGCTAAGAAATTATGAAAATAGAGAGAAGCAGACAAAAGAGGAAAAGACTAATAAAGGACTCATAAGAGTCCTTAGGTGTGTGCTCGCCTAGTTCATGAAGACTGTTGGGAGCCAGCCCTGGTGTGCTCTTGTTTCTAGTCTGTTCTCCTTGAGGCAACAGAGGAAGAAGAGATTTGGTGGTGGTGGGGGCAGGGGGGGGGTTGTTAAGAGTTTTGTCTTATGAGATATTTAAAGTTGCTGTATAATAATAAAAGTTCACTTATCTAAGTCACTACTATAGCTGATCTGCCTTCCATGTTCCTCTGAGGCAAGAAATTTCAGTCTCTGACATTTAGTACTTCATCATAAAACAGCAGGAGATTAAGTAAAGGATTAGTTGCTAGAACCTTTTTTGTTTTGTCCAGATGCCTGTTGCTTGTTAGGCCAGAGGTAAGTTTGGAGCAATAAAATTGTCTTGAACCAGAAGAGAATAATGTTTGTAGAAAGAAAAACTTTTACATAAACAAATATGTGTAAACTAACATAAAGTCTGTATATATAGATTCGCACATTGTACACTTATACATTTCTATTCATATCAATTGGGTTCAGCTTGAATATCTTCTCACAATCTCTCTCTCTCTCTCTCTCTCTCTCTCTCCCTCTCTCTCTCTGTCACACACACACACACACACATACACACACACACACACACACACACACATACACACACACACACATACACACACACACAAACACACACATCTACACTTACATATGCTTTGGGGTAAAAGACCAATTACCCCTGTAAAAGTACTCACTCATTCTGAGTGAAAATGAGCTCCAATCTTTATTGCACAAAGATAGGAAAAGCTAGTACCCTTTTAATGCTTAATTAATTAAAGTTACATTTATAAGAAGAAAGCTTTGTTGCTTTGAGCAAGACTAATCCTGCCCTGTTATTAAGAAAAGACATGTTTTGTTCTATGGTAAGAAGAAACCTGCTTGCTCATTCTACTCTCTCTGCAGATTTTTGTTTTTTCTTCTTTCCCTTTGCATTCTGCATATTGCCCTCCTCATTTTTTTAATGTTGCTGTAGTTTCTAAGTTATTCCACTCTGCATTCTTCTTCTAATCTTGCTCTCTGCTCATGCTCTAATATCACAATAATGCTTTTGCTCATAATACCTTTTATCCCAATGCTATGCCTTTACTTCTAATTTCTCCTTGAGTTCAGGTCTATCTAAAAAGTTCTGACTAAAACAATTATCCTCAGTTCTGTTTTAAACGTATGCCCAGATCTGTCTAAAAATGTTCTGCTAAAAAGTTTTCCTTGGCTCCGTTCTGATTCTTCTTTTTCTTCAGCACTTACACATCTTTCAGAATATATGATCACACGGTAAGAAGTTCATCACAAGTTTACTCATAAATTCAAATCAACCATTTTTACATGCATATTTGTATAGAAGTAATTATCTAACTAAACATTCATCACAGGTTCATTGAGAGTTAAGAAAAAACGTAACTAAGTTAGTAGTGAAGTTTTGTATGGATAAATTCAGTCAATATTTTATCTTCTGTCCTACCACCTATAATAAATCATTAGTTCCATGTTTATGACCTTTGGTTAATGGTTTTCCAACCTTGTGGAATGTGTTATGAATAATAGAAAGTCTGCTTACTATCAGAAACAATTAACTGCTGATACATGGCAGACTGGCAGAGTTCTCACTATCAGTTTGGCTATCAGAAAAGGTCCTAGTAGCAGTCCCACTATAAAAGAGCTTAATAAATACTAATGTAATTTTAGGAATTCTTAAAAATTAAGAAGTTATCTATTTGTCTATATAGAACCACTAAAAGACAATAAAACTTTGTAGATTGCAGAGATTTGTGCAAAAGGGTAGACTAGTACCTGGTGATTGTAACATATATTTAATAGTAAAAGAAAATGCATATTACTAGCAGAAATCTAATATAAAATGATTTCCTTTTGGCCCTTGACTGCCTGAATTCCATCATAGATTTTAATCTAAGTTGGTCATCTCAGGAAGATCAGCTGGTAGTTATTACCTTGACTATGATAGCTCCTTACACTTTTCAACATTATAGAACGTGTACTTGGTCCTGTATCATAAGCATCATAAGGAAATAAGTCATGACGTAGAAGGTAATGCCAGGATGTTTCTAGGAATGAACTGACCACCAATCCTTATCTTCCATCAGAAAGTCTACTTAGCCTATGGGAAAAATTTTCTGAGTGCAGTATCAATGACTATTCAACCTCAGACCTTCTAGGAGCCCAATAACTATAAAATTCCCTTTATACTGCTGGATAGCATCTTGAATTTCCAGTAGTATTATCTTTTCTTCAATACCTTTTCTTCCTTTTTAAAGATGGTACTGAAAAGTGTGTAGTTAGCCTCATATTTTATTTCTATAATAACTCACACCAATCCATTATGTTTTTTATCAGAAAATACTAGACTACTGACTGAATTATTTTTTAGAATTATAATAATATGGTGGCATGTCTTTCTCTAGCTTATTTTACAATGCATAGTAAGGAGGCCAACATTAAGAGAACAAAAGTGGAAATCAGTCCTTATCAGGGGATATTCAGAATGCAAGCCTGATCTATGATGCTTCACCAATAACAACATAAGAGTCAACAGCTCCTTTCTAGCCAAACCACAAAAAGAGAAATGATGCCACACATAGACCAATTGGAGTAATAGAACAAAGTAGGGAAAATAGAAATTAGTCATGGTACTGAAACACAGAATTGAGGCTTTGTAATCTGTTTTCAGAGTCAAACCTAGCTAGTCAGGATTGCCCTTTCCTGTACACATAGTGGGTAACCTAAAACAACCCAAAAAGCAGCTCCCCAATCAAAATTGCTCCAATCTGTTAATTTCTGAGAGGGGAGGGAAAATATGATCATGGCCAAATTAACTAGGCAAGCAATCAACTAAAGCAAGCTTTGGGTTTTGTTTTTGTTATTGTTGTTGGTTTTTTGTTTTGTTTTGTTTTGTTTTTTTTCCTGAAAAAAGGGCTGTCTTTTCCAAGGCCTGGTTCAAGAGATCAGCACTAGACCTAAGGAAAACAATGCTTTTATAGATCAGGTGTTAGCGTTTTCAAGTTGGGGAGGTGCAATTGGAAGGCAAAATGTTTGTAGGAGTGGGAGAACAGAACATAGTCACAGCAAACTCTTGAAACAAAGATTATTGCAAGCAGGTTTTAACAAATTACTCAGAAAAACAAGTAGTCAGAAAATTAAAAAAAAAAAAACTTTCCAAACAAATCTAAGGTGGCAGGATAATTATACACATTAAAAACAAAAACAAGAAAACAAAAACAAAAACAAAAACCCCCAAAGACTGGTTTCCTGCAATGGAACAGGCAATACAAACTATTTGTAGCTAATGTTACATGCGGTCGAATCCCAATTCTTGAGAAACAGCAGTCTAATTGTTCTGTCCATTTGTTTGGTCCTGCAGGACAATCAACAAGGGTGCAGAGGGTATCTGGAAGAGAATGGGGTACAAGAGACACGAAGAAGGATGCCAAGACAAGAGTCTGATCAAGGCGACAAATTTATTTTTTCCCAAGGCTGAATTTATACCATAGCAGGGGGAAGAAAGGGAGGGGGGACGTGGGAAGCATCTATGCAAACCAAGGACACCACTCTTGTGGTCAGCTGATCTCAATAGGATGTTGGTTTTTCAGAAAGTTCACAGGTTTGTCATATCACTGGGCATCCTGACCACCAGATTTGTATTAGTCTTCTGCAGCTGGCTGGGGACTTTCGGTGAACCCGAACATACTTAACTTTAACTATAATATTAATATCAATAATGGAGCGTTTTAAGGGCATAGGTCCGAACACCTAATGATAAACCAGAATGAGCCAAGTTTATCTTTACTATTAGATGGCTTTTCAGCCTAAAATGGGAGCAGGCTAGTTCATCAAGTCCAAAGTCTTCTTCATATGATTCATTGCCTTATTTACTTGCCTCATTCTCTAGCAGTACTGTCAGTAAGCATGCCCCTTTTAAAACTCTGACCTGACTTGAGTGAATGCTTTCGTTCTTTGTAATGCCTAGAGATGGTCTCCTTCCCTTTTTCTGCTGAGGAAGCCTTAACAATTGTTGAGCACACAGACTTCTCAGCATGGAAAGGTGGAGGCAGGAACATGAGTTAAAGACAAGCTTTCCTTAGCCGCAAATACAAGGCCACACTTACCTCACACTGAATCCAAAACCACATTCATTAGCCAGTGACTTAAAAGTTGACAGAAGGTAGGCCCGCGCATGTCTGTGGTGGATTTTGTCCACCTTCCAAAATTTCCTGTTGGTCAACAGAGGAGCTAGTCAAAATGCATTTCCTCAGACAGTCAATCCAGGAAATGCCAATTGTATTTTGGAACACCTTGCCACGGGTAAGCATGTGGGGTTAGTGAAAGAATGGTAGGTGTAAATTTTTTTGATAATATTTTTATTTAAATACTGAAGCCTTATTGCTTTATTGTCATACATACACACACACACACACACACCACATGCACATGCACACACATCATCTTATTGCTTTGATGCTTATTGTTTTGATGTTATAGCATTTATATAACAAATATCATGTTTAGGCAAAATAATGTAGTTGGTAAATTAAGGAAAATACTTCTAAATATGTTTATTTATATCAGGAGATCTTTGTCAAAACTACTAAGGCAGGAAAGACTATTATTTTGATTATTTTGAACATTTGTATTGATAAACTACATTTAAGTTCATGCCTGACCTTTCCCAGGAATTACAAGTAACTAAAGAGAGGTTTACACAGTGTTTTATTTTATCCTATTAAAGTTGTGAATGAAAGCAAGAGAGCACAGTGGGGGGGGGTTACATTATATGGGAGTGTTTACAGGGAGGCAAGGCAAGGGAGAAATGAGGTAATTATATTTTTAAAGATAGTTTTTAAATAATACAGACAGAAATGTAAAGTTCGCTTTTACTCTGCTTCTCTTCTGAGCTTCTGAAAATAGTTTCTTTTGAATGACCATACATACAGATACATATATTATCTATATTTCTAATGTATTTTCGATGAACACTATAGGACTTTTTTTCCCCATGGTTTTAGCATTACCACAGTCTGGTTCGCTGGCATTCTTTCAATGACTTCCCCCTCAGGAGTCTGGTTTTCCTGGTCCTATTGTTTACAGCACATTCACACTCCCCAGCACTTTCTAATCACTCAGCTTTCCTGGCTTTCATTGTATAAGTAAATGGAAGGGCTGACAAGCCTCCCTGCTGAGTGCGCTGATTTTGGAAAGTGACTTTCTAATGCCTGAGTCTGTCCTTTAGGAAATTTTACTTTCCCCACCAGGAGTCTCCTTCCTTAGCATTCTTTCATATTTTTGAGATGCTTTTGTCTGAGACCTCATTTAAAGCAGTGTAGCCAAGTGGAAAAAGCACTATGCTGAGAGAGAAGTAAGGTTGCAGCATGGCCTCTAATGCTTTACACACTCATGCTGTGGCCTTGAACTTTCCTATGTGTGTTAAGAAATACCGTATCCTTTTCACTCCTGCTTTTCTGCTTCCTATGCCCATTTTTTGTCCTTCAGAGAAATTTGAAAGATAAATTACATATAGTACAAAAATTCTTTGGGTAAGCAACATGATGTGCTTAGTCAGGACTGAGAAATGAGTGAATTGAAAATAAAAGCCCATTATGATCAATATAAAAGAATATGTATATGTGCATGGGTAGAGTGCAGAAATCAATGCCTTTGCTTATGTTGTATTATCCTAGGTATTTTACCAGGTAGCCTATGTATATTATTCTATTCTTCACTGTTGCACTGTGCCTTAGAACAAAATATCAATTGTATAAATAATGAAATAAGTCCAGAGACCCTTATTATAGTTGTATCAATTTTTTTATTCAGGGAAAAAAAGACCAAAGTATTAAATTGAAGAATTATTTACAATCTAAGGTTAGAAGGGAACATTTTGTAACTGGGTAGAAAAGTAATGGATGTACTATACTGTAAGTATACTAAACAACTTTGATTAGTTCAGTGTAGAATGATTAATTTTCTTTCATAGGACTCCTACACCAATGTAAAAAAATGCCAAATTTTAGAAAATAGATATTGCTGCTGCACTATGTAAAATACATGCAAGTACACAAATAGAAACAAATTACTGCTAACAAGAGGGTAGCGCCTTTGACAATGGCAAGAGATTCAACGAACCCCAAGCTTCACCCTATAGAACTTTAGTATATTTGTGAAGTAAACTCTTCACAAAAGCCTGCACACATTTTGATCTTTACACTACATGGCCCATAACCAAAATAGAACTCTTTCATTACTCGGAAAAACAAACACACAATACAGGCTTATTCAAGCCCTTCTCCATAAAATAACTGTGCATCAGTACACTCAGGAATACTTGCACATGATGTACTCACTAAGCTTCTTTACTGTGACACACTTTTCCTTTATATTGGCTTCAAAACTCGGTCTGTGTCTGATTTCTATCTCACATCAGTCAAGAGGCCTACAAATCAGATGACATTTATATTGAATTTAGTTTGCCTAGCAGTATTTCATTATTTTAGATTAAAATACTAAAGTAATGTTCAAACAGGAGATTTTGAAATTCTTCAAAAGGAAACAGAGTTGAGAAAAACAAGGTATGAAATTATGTTTTCATTCTGGGTCTTAACCCCTGATCCCAACATGGAATTCAGGTGGCCATGTGGGTAACATCAAAGAATCATATTTCTCTGGAAAAAAAGAGGATAAGGGAAAGGACATCCAATCTCTCTTTCTCAAACTATAAATTGTTCTGAATCTTTATCTAGAGAAAAGCTGACTGTGGCAGAGAAAAAGAAATAAAAAAAGCAACAAGGTTAAAAAGCAAAACAAAAAATACTTTTCTTCTGTTTGCTATTTTATAAATTATTAATTTAATTGTGTAAATTTATTGATTACCATGCAACGATTTATTGTATGAATTTATAGCATAGAATGGTCTAAATGGAATAGTTAACATTTCTATCACAGTAATTTTATTAATAAATAATAAATATTCATTTCTGTGGAGAAGAGTGCGATATTCCTAGATATAATATTTATTGACCAAAACAAATTTATAAATATTTGTATCTTCTCATAATTTTATGGATAGAATAAGAGCTTGCCTTTTCAAGTTATATGTAAGGTAGAGAAAAGGTTATTAACTATACTAATTCTCCATTATAAGCATAACATTTTATCTTTTTGTATCAACTTTTATGTTTTCTTTTAACAAACAAGTTTTTTCAGATAAGCAAACATAGATAATTCAAAATTTGAAAGCTTCAACAAATTATTTATGAACAATGAGATCCTTCTCGTGTGTAAAATAGGGATAGTTTTATAATTTTGTTTTTTAGTACATAGTCCCAAGGAAGCAAATAACATACAACATATTATGATGATCAGTATTATCAACATGTTATGATCTAGAATGACCTAGGAGATGAATCTCTAGGTATGGCTAGATAGACTTATGATTACTATAATTAATATGGAAATACCCACATTAATTATAGGTAGAACCATATTGCGGGTAGGGTATTCTGGGCTATATTAACAGAGAAAACAAACTGAATGGCCGTAAGCTTGAATTAGTCCAGGGGCCCTATGCAATGGCAGCAAGTGCTCCTAATCACTGAACCATCTCTCTGTCCTCCATGTTTTTAAACTTTCTTCTTCTCATTTAAATGGAATGAATTTAAATTAAATGTTGGGAAATCAACATCATTAATTATCATAATCCTAAATAAACGAATTTCAATATATTTTCAGAATGTAAAGTTAATCTTTTATTCACATATTCTAATTGTGCACCACAAAATATTTATGCTATAAATATTCTTCAAAAGTCCAAAGCAAAGCATGAGTTTATATAAAAGGCAACATTCTTTTGATAAGATATATTTTCAAATTAAAAGAATTTAGTGAATTGTAGATTGTTATAACCTATAATAAGTTTACATTAATGGAAGTAAAACAACTTGAAAAGATTTTAATTTTTTTGTATTGTTTACCTTTTACATTTTTTTCTATATTTCTAGGCTATGATTAGAAGGTATTTTATAAATTACAATTGTTAACTATTTAGATCATATATGTGAAATAATCACATGGAACATAGCAGATATTTCAGTGAATCACAACCTGTAATGTTTATGCATGGTTTAAAAATCTTAGTAAAAGATATAATGAGGTAAGCTGGTTTCACTGAAGAAACTGAAATATCTAGGACTAGAATAAGCAATTCAGGCTTTGAATGAGGAACAGTAGTTAATATTGACTATTAATTTACAACAACCTGGACTCACCTAGAAAACAGATCCTGGGCATGCCTGTGCAAGATTATCTACTTTAGACTAATAGGGAAGGAAATACCTACTAATCTAGTTGTACTTACAGTTGCAGTCACACAGCAAATGTGGACTAAAGTAGAAACCATGGAACAATGCAGCTTACAGTCTCCCATGACTCTAGCATATGTTAAGCTAACTTTCCTTTTCATCTTTTAAAATATTTATTTATTATTATTACATGTGCATGAGTGGCTTGCCTTCAAGTATGTAACGTCAATATTTCTAGTATCTAAGGATAGCAAAAGAGGGTGAACAAGCCTCTGGAATTGAAGATAAAATAGTAGTGACCTGTCAGATGTGGGTACTAGGAATCCAAGCCTAGGTCCTCTGTAAGAGCAGCAAGTATTCATAACTGTTAAGACATTTCTAGACCTCAGTTTCTTATACAGCCTATTTATCTAAAGAAGGTGTGGCTAACACTGAGCTAGGCTCTCTCACATTAATCAGCAACCAAGAATCTATCTCAGGGATACTACCGCCAAGCAATCTAATTACAAAGTTCTTCAACTGAAACTCCTTCTTCTCGGTGAGTGCAGGTTGTGCTAAACTAAATACTTGTTTATATTGTGGACAGAGTATCTGAATGAGTTGAGGTCCTGGACTGAATAAAATGAACATGGAAGTTAAGCATTAACTAACATTCTTTGTTTTCTGCTTTCTGCTTTCTGACTGAAAATGCAATGTGAGTAGCAACTATTTAAAAAAAACCAAAAAACATTGACTTTATGCCTTAGAACTGTAATCCAGCATCAAATCTTTCTTAAATTAATTTTGTTCATCTTTTGATATAAAAAACAGACAAAGAGCTAAGAGAAATCATCTGAGGGAAGACACTTTACTTATGAAAACTCCAATTTCTTGAAGAAAGTCAGATATTTGAGAAGATATGAAAGATTTCTTAAACTTCTGTGTATATTGTTGATAGAAAAAAAGAATAAAACGGAGAGGCATGAAACTTGAAGGAGAAATGCAAACCCTGTGGATGGAAAAAAAAAAGTATTATTAGTATTCAGTAGAGGGTTGCTCTCCCGGAGGTAAATTTCATTATCAATAGTGATTGTGACACGTCCTCACCAGCAGTCAAACAATAAATAACATAGAAAAGCCAAAGAAATTTCATCTGCTGAAGGTAGGGTATCATAAGACTTAATTTTAGGGATAAACAGGGCATTGATAATGTTAAAGTAATTGTTAAAAAAAATGTGACTTTTGCAGGCCAGATCAGCACGCAGATATCAGCCCACACCTGAAGCCGGAATTCCTCCCAAGAGGTCCTCAGAAATCAAAGACATAGATGAGAATCCCCAATACAATGAGAGTACGTGGGTTGGGGATTTAGCTCAGTGGTAGAGCGCTTGCCTAGCAAGCGCAAGGCCCTGGGTTCGGTCCCCAGCTCCGAGAAAAAAAAAAAAAAAAAAAAAAAAAAAGAGAGTACGTAGACTCAAGAAAACAGAAGAAATTGAACATTTCACGACAAACACAAAAGAAGTGAATCATATATAAACACATAATACCACTTCTAGCAACTACTATGCAACTGACCCTGAGACACAAATAGAGAACATGCATGCACCCTATAAACTAGCCTGAGTCAGTTTTTCTTGCCCAAAGACCTATGACTGCACAGATTTTGTTTCCTATTTCTTATCTCTCACTTTAGGACTCGTTAGATTCCCTTTGTTTTTTTAATTTTTTGTGATTTTACTTTTATTTTTATTGGATATTTTTAATTACATTTCAAATGTTATTCCCTTTCCTGGTTTCCCTTCCATAAGCCCCCTATCCCATCTTCCTCCCCTTCTTCTATAAGGGTGTTCCCCCTCCCCAACCACTCCCTTTCCTGTCCCCACCCGACATTCTCCTACACTGGTGGGCTGGTAGGGTCCAACCTTGACAGGACCAAGGGCTTCTCCTTCCATTAATGCCCAACAAAGCCATCATCTGCTACATATGCAGCTGGAGCCATGGGTCTATCTGTGTATAGTCTTTGGGTAGTGGTTTAGTCCCTGGGAGCTCTGGTTGGTTGGTA